>NC_092597.1:25032500-25377500 GCF_047663525.1 Anas platyrhynchos | reverse complement strand
CTAACCCTAACCCTAACCCTAACCCTAACCCTAACCCTAACCCTAACCCTAACCCTAACCCTAACCCTAACCCTAACCCTAACCCTAACCCTAACCCTAACCCTAACCCTAACCCTAACCCTAACCCTAACCCTAACCCTAACCCTAACCCTAACCCTAACCCTAACCCTAACCCTAACCCTAACCCTAACCCTAACCCTAACCCTAACCCTAACCCTAACCCTAACCCTAACCCTAACCCTAACCCTAACCCTAACCCTAACCCTAACCCTAACCCTAACCCTAACCCTAACCCTAACCCTAACCCTAACCCTAACCCTAACCCTAACCCTAACCCTAACCCTAACCCTAACCCTAACCCTAACCCTAACCCTAACCCTAACCCTAACCCTAACCCTAACCCTAACCCTAACCCTAACCCTAACCCTAACCCTAACCCTAACCCTAACCCTAACCCTAACCCTAACCCTAACCCTAACCCTAACCCTAACCCTAACCCTAACCCTAACCCTAACCCTAACCCTAACCCTAACCCTAACCCTAACCCTAACCCTAACCCTAACCCTAACCCTAACCCTAACCCTAACCCTAACCCTAACCCTAACCCTAACCCTAACCCTAACCCTAACCCTAACCCTAACCCTAACCCTAACCCTAACCCTAACCCTAACCCTAACCCTAACCCTAACCCTAACCCTAACCCTAACCCTAACCCTAACCCTAACCCTAACCCTAACCCTAACCCTAACCCTAACCCTAACCCTAACCCTAACCCTAACCCTAACCCTAACCCTAACCCTAACCCTAACCCTAACCCTAACCCTAACCCTAACCCTAACCCTAACCCTAACCCTAACCCTAACCCTAACCCTAACCCTAACCCTAACCCTAACCCTAACCCTAACCCTAACCCTAACCCTAACCCTAACCCTAACCCTAACCCTAACCCTAACCCTAACCCTAACCCTAACCCTAACCCTAACCCTAACCCTAACCCTAACCCTAACCCTAACCCTAACCCTAACCCTAACCCTAACCCTAACCCTAACCCTAACCCTAACCCTAACCCTAACCCTAACCCTAACCCTAACCCTAACCCTAACCCTAACCCTAACCCTAACCCTAACCCTAACCCTAACCCTAACCCTAACCCTAACCCTAACCCTAACCCTAACCCTAACCCTAACCCTAACCCTAACCCTAACCCTAACCCTAACCCTAACCCTAACCCTAACCCTAACCCTAACCCTAACCCTAACCCTAACCCTAACCCTAACCCTAACCCTAACCCTAACCCTAACCCTAACCCTAACCCTAACCCTAACCCTAACCCTAACCCTAACCCTAACCCTAACCCTAACCCTAACCCTAACCCTAACCCTAACCCTAACCCTAACCCTAACCCTAACCCTAACCCTAACCCTAACCCTAACCCTAACCCTAACCCTAACCCTAACCCTAACCCTAACCCTAACCCTAACCCTAACCCTAACCCTAACCCTAACCCTAACCCTAACCCTAACCCTAACCCTAACCCTAACCCTAACCCTAACCCTAACCCTAACCCTAACCCTAACCCTAACCCTAACCCTAACCCTAACCCTAACCCTAACCCTAACCCTAACCCTAACCCTAACCCTAACCCTAACCCTAACCCTAACCCTAACCCTAACCCTAACCCTAACCCTAACCCTAACCCTAACCCTAACCCTAACCCTAACCCTAACCCTAACCCTAACCCTAACCCTAACCCTAACCCTAACCCTAACCCTAACCCTAACCCTAACCCTAACCCTAACCCTAACCCTAACCCTAACCCTAACCCTAACCCTAACCCTAACCCTAACCCTAACCCTAACCCTAACCCTAACCCTAACCCTAACCCTAACCCTAACCCTAACCCTAACCCTAACCCTAACCCTAACCCTAACCCTAACCCTAACCCTAACCCTAACCCTAACCCTAACCCTAACCCTAACCCTAACCCTAACCCTAACCCTAACCCTAACCCTAACCCTAACCCTAACCCTAACCCTAACCCTAACCCTAACCCTAACCCTAACCCTAACCCTAACCCTAACCCTAACCCTAACCCTAACCCTAACCCTAACCCTAACCCTAACCCTAACCCTAACCCTAACCCTAACCCTAACCCTAACCCTAACCCTAACCCTAACCCTAACCCTAACCCTAACCCTAACCCTAACCCTAACCCTAACCCTAACCCTAACCCTAACCCTAACCCTAACCCTAACCCTAACCCTAACCCTAACCCTAACCCTAACCCTAACCCTAACCCTAACCCTAACCCTAACCCTAACCCTAACCCTAACCCTAACCCTAACCCTAACCCTAACCCTAACCCTAACCCTAACCCTAACCCTAACCCTAACCCTAACCCTAACCCTAACCCTAACCCTAACCCTAACCCTAACCCTAACCCTAACCCTAACCCTAACCCTAACCCTAACCCTAACCCTAACCCTAACCCTAACCCTAACCCTAACCCTAACCCTAACCCTAACCCTAACCCTAACCCTAACCCTAACCCTAACCCTAACCCTAACCCTAACCCTAACCCTAACCCTAACCCTAACCCTAACCCTAACCCTAACCCTAACCCTAACCCTAACCCTAACCCTAACCCTAACCCTAACCCTAACCCTAACCCTAACCCTAACCCTAACCCTAACCCTAACCCTAACCCTAACCCTAACCCTAACCCTAACCCTAACCCTAACCCTAACCCTAACCCTAACCCTAACCCTAACCCTAACCCTAACCCTAACCCTAACCCTAACCCTAACCCTAACCCTAACCCTAACCCTAACCCTAACCCTAACCCTAACCCTAACCCTAACCCTAACCCTAACCCTAACCCTAACCCTAACCCTAACCCTAACCCTAACCCTAACCCTAACCCTAACCCTAACCCTAACCCTAACCCTAACCCTAACCCTAACCCTAACCCTAACCCTAACCCTAACCCTAACCCTAACCCTAACCCTAACCCTAACCCTAACCCTAACCCTAACCCTAACCCTAACCCTAACCCTAACCCTAACCCTAACCCTAACCCTAACCCTAACCCTAACCCTAACCCTAACCCTAACCCTAACCCTAACCCTAACCCTAACCCTAACCCTAACCCTAACCCTAACCCTAACCCTAACCCTAACCCTAACCCTAACCCTAACCCTAACCCTAACCCTAACCCTAACCCTAACCCTAACCCTAACCCTAACCCTAACCCTAACCCTAACCCTAACCCTAACCCTAACCCTAACCCTAACCCTAACCCTAACCCTAACCCTAACCCTAACCCTAACCCTAACCCTAACCCTAACCCTAACCCTAACCCTAACCCTAACCCTAACCCTAACCCTAACCCTAACCCTAACCCTAACCCTAACCCTAACCCTAACCCTAACCCTAACCCTAACCCTAACCCTAACCCTAACCCTAACCCTAACCCTAACCCTAACCCTAACCCTAACCCTAACCCTAACCCTAACCCTAACCCTAACCCTAACCCTAACCCTAACCCTAACCCTAACCCTCTAACCCTCTAACCCTCTAACCCTCTAACCCTCTAACCCTCTAACCCTCTAACCCTAACCCTCTAACCCTAACCCTAACCCTAACCCTAACCCTAACCCTAACCCTAACCCTAACCCTAACCCTAACCCCTAACCCCTAACCCTAACCCTAACCCTAACCCTAACCCTAACCCCTAACCCCTAACCCTAACCCTAACCCTAACCCTAACCCTCTAACCCTAACCCTAACCCCCGTCCACCCAACACCAAAAAAAAAAAAAACTAACGCCCAACAGATCTAATGGCGGATTTAACCCTAACGACCCCAACCCCGATATAACCCCAACCCCCAACCTCTAACCCTAACCACTAACAGTAACCCTAACCCTAGTTCCCAAGAACTACATTTCCCGGTATGCTCTGGGCACCCAACATGGCCTCCCGGAAGTTCGGAGTCCCAGAACTACATTTCCCGGTATGCTCTGGGCACCCAACATGGCCTCCCGGAAGTTCGGAGTCCCAGAACTACATTTCCCGGTATGCTCTGGGCACCCAACATGGCCTCCCGGAAGTTCGGAGTCCCAGAACTACATTTCCCGGTATGCTCTGGGCACCCAACATGGCCTCCCGGAAGCCCAGTGCCAGAAAACTACGCCTACCAGCATTCCCCAGGCAGCTGGCTTGACCAATCACAGGCCCAGTGTTCGAGAAATACATTTACCAGCACTCACTGGAACCCAAGCACTTACTGCCCTTTCAAAATAGACTCAAGCCCTAACACTAAAAAACTTCGAAACCCCTACAGGCCTAATCCAAACTGTTTACCACACTAAACCCCTGAAGTCCTATGCCTAAAAGCCCTTAGGACACTTAGGACGCTCAAAACCCAAACCCAAAACAATAGGATTCTCAAAGCCCTAAACAACAAGATTAGGACGCTTAAAGCCGTAACCCCAAAATTAAGATGCTCAAAACACAAAGCCAACCCAAAACACTAGGATGCTCAAAACCCTTACTCAAAACATCAGGACGCGCAAAACTCTAACCCAAAAATTCAGATGCTTAACACCCAAAGCCCTAACACAAAACATTAGGACGCTCAACACCGTAACCCAAAAAATTAGGACGCTCGAAACTCTAACCCTGGAGAACCTAACCTGAAAAAAAAAAAAAAAAAAAGGATCTTAACACACTAACCCTAAATAACTGACCAAAAATAAAACCCTAGGACCCTAACCCTAAAAAACATAGCGACACTCCATCCCAAAAAAAACTCTAAAACCCTAACACGCTAACCCTGAAACCCTTAAAACCCTGTTAAAACTCCAACCCAGTTATACACCAGTTACCTCCCTTAAAGGATATAGAGGAGCTCTCTCAGATACGGCAGTCCTACTTCTCATGAATGCATCCTTTAGGTGAGGAGGGGGAGAAGTAAAGCAAAGAACAACTCACGGGTTGAGATCAGGATAATTTAATTAAATGGAAATAATTATAATAACTAAATAAAGACTACCATGAACTAAACAATTTAACTAAGGGGAAATAAAAAGGGAAAGGGGAAAAGGGAAAATAAAAAGAAGGGACGAAAACAAACAAACAAAATAAATGACAGCTATATGGAAGTGCAGAGGAAAGAAATTGCTCTCTACTTCCCACAAATGAGCGATGATTGACCACGTCCTTGATGCAAGGCCTCAACGCACGCAGCCGGTGTTCGAGAGGAGGACCGACGTCTTCTCAACGAGAGCCCACCCCTCCCCTCTTCTTCCTGTTTCCACCTTTTATTGCTGAGTGTGACATCCCATGGTATGGAATATCCCTTTGGTTGGTTTAGGTCAGCTGCCCTAGTGATGTTTCTCTCCTCACTTTTTGCCCATCCCCTAGGAGGGTTAGAGAAAGGCCCAATGCTGTGCCACTGCTGCTCAGCAGTAGACACAACACTGGTGTGATAACACTGCTGCTCCAGCTACAACTGCAGAGTACGGCACTGTATGGGCTGCTGCTGGGAAAGTTAACATTCCAGCCAGACCCAGTACACCACCGGAGGTGGATTGTTACGATATGGAGACGGTAGGTTATCCAACGGCTCCCGTTTATTATCTTTTTATTTTTCCTGTTCTTCTTCTTCTTCAAAATTTCTTACCTGCTTTTAGTGTAAATATTAAGGCCGTAAAAGGACATGAAGTCATCCTGATCCATAATCCTGCATAATCACTTTCTCCCCGGCAAAAAGGTTCCTTCGAATTAACATGTGTATTTAAGGCCTGACAAATACAGTCTTCAAAGGATCCAAAAACGGGCCGAAAGACATGCGGTCTTAAAGGCTCCTTTGGCCATTCTATCACACAAGACTGAACCATTTTTTATTTACTTTTTACGTTACTGGGGCCTCTCTCCTTCCAGTTTCTAACTGTTATTCCTAATGGACTTTCTGGTGGTATGTCTGGTAATTTGCTCCCTTTCTTCTGGTCCCTGGTCTTCGGTTTTGTCTCACCCATCTAGGAATGTTACTCTGGCAATTCCCACAGCCCTTGGTTACCTTAATAAGAGTGTCTTAAAGAGGATTTAAGATCTATCACCCACCCACAAATCCTTTGGGAATCCCTTCGGTCCTTCACCGGCCAAGTCCCTCGCGGGAGATTGGAACCGTGGTAAAGAAGACCTCCACAATCGCTTCGGAACTAAATTCCGTCTCAGTCACACTCTTACACACACAGGCAACCA
Source organism: Anas platyrhynchos (assembly GCF_047663525.1). Classification (NCBI taxonomy): domain Eukaryota; kingdom Metazoa; phylum Chordata; class Aves; order Anseriformes; family Anatidae; genus Anas; species Anas platyrhynchos. The sequence continues at coordinate 25,371,234 of NC_092597.1, read as the reverse complement.
AAACCCATCCAACAGAACAGTATACGCTTTAAACACTTACGACTCCGTTGTCTTCATTCAGATCTTCACACGCAGAATTACGGGCAAAATATACTGCTGCAGCCAGCAAGGGAGCTGAAAAAAAATCAAAACCTTAGCTTACCTGTATTCAGGTTCGAGATGCCATTAGTCACGACCAGACTCGAACAGCAGCCACCAAATGCTGGGGCACCTCTCCTACATCAAATAAGATTCCAAGAACCAAAGCCCTCCTGGACAAGCCCCCTGGTGTCATACATGACTGGGTCCCAAACTGGATTGCAATTAAATTTTACAGTTTTTTAAATAAATAGAGGTAAACGAGAAGTTGCTCGCAAACAGATATACTGTGCCAGATGTCCTTCAGCAAGTGCCCAGAGGCAGACCGGATGTCTTTGCCAACACAGTCCCATCAATGTATTAGTACACCCATGCACTGCCACGTTAACTGCCATCACTAACTGCCAGGCAGGACAGCTCCAGACCAAACACATACACACACAGGCACGCCACAAACACTACAAACAAAACACACAACACAAGGCACAAGAAAAAGTGACCCCCAAAAAGAAAGCCCTACGGCAACAGCAAGTCAGAACAGGTGCTCTGCACCAGACCCTACGAGAGACTCCAATGTCACGACACGTGACTGGAAGCAACTGCCAGAACTGGGATGATGGAGGCCTAAAAAGCCTGCCTTCAAGACAAGAGACCAGAAGGATGGGGACTGAAAACCCCCTAAGACAACTCTCAGGAAATCAATTCCCAAGCAAGAGCTCCTGATGCGGCCCAGACGACTTCTGCAAGAGTGAGGATGGAAACAGATGTGATCTCAAACCGAATACGATGCACAAGACCTGAAACAGATCTGCAGTTCAAGCACCGACTGCAAGACAAGAAGTTCTCGGATCAGAGCCATGATGACAAAACAAGCATTGAGGCCCTTCAGCACAGCTACCAAGTCGCCTGTCTGGTCAGTCCAGAGTCAAAAGTCATGAGGATATCAAGACCCAAGAAGCACAGAACAGACGCTGCAGAAGCAACACTACAGGACAGACCAACAGAAGGAAACTGTCCTGCCTGGCGCACGCACTCACACTACAAAATAATCCTGCCTCTTCTATTAGCCTGGTGACCCAGCCACAAGCACCCTGAACCACCCTCACAGGGGCACCAAGTCTATTCAGCCAGCACGCTCCATGCTGCTCTGGCTCCCAGCTCCCATTAGCCACCCAAGATATGCAAATACCAGGTGCCCTCCAACTTAGCTCTCAGGTTGCTGCATGGTAAAGTCCCTCCGCCTCAAGAAATGCACAGGCACCAATTGTCATCTTGGTCAATTGCCAGGCTCATCATCAGCTGCAAAAACAGAGTAACAGCATTCACTAGCACGCCAGCCCCATTGCTCACCTTCTCCACAATGCTGACTACTGCTGATGCAACATACGATTGTGCTCACGTGTTCCTCTCCGAGTCCAAGGTCCAACAGTGAAACCAGTATCATCCACTCCACCTGGGAAAACAAAGGGATTAAATGTTAGTTGCATTCACAACAAGTCAGCCAATGGTGTTGGTTTTTTTTTCTTATTTTTTTTTTTTTGTCTGTGTGTGTTTCCTGTTTTTTTTTGTTTTTTTTAAAATGTTTTAGCTAAACAACATGCAGAGAGCAGACAAGAGACCTGGGGTGTTTCTAGAAGCAACAATCCCCATGCTTTTGCTGCAGCTTTTAATACTGAAAGGACAGCACAACCATTCAAGTAACTGGAACTTTTTCAAATGGAATTAAGTCAAACAGGTTCATCATCACTTGCAAAAACAGAGAACCAGCATTCACTAGCATGCCAGCCCTGATACCCACCTCTTGGACAACACTCACTACTACTGATGCAACATACAGTTGTGCAATACCTCTCTGTTCAAAACTCCTTTACCTAACCTGCTCAGTAGCTCCACATGACAAATGGGCCCGGGGGGCGCCGCGCCGAAATAGGGCCGGGCAGCCTTATTCTGCAGAGAAGAAGGAGGTGACCCTGCTCACTCTCTAGGCACTACTGCACTTATGTGGTCAAGGAACCCTACCCCACGGTTTCCCCAAAACAACGTACCTTTTCTTTTTCTTAGTATCTTTTATTTACGTAGAAAGAAAAATCTAGGAGCAGAAGTGATTACATGCCAAAAAAAAAAAAAAAAAACAATTCCATTCCACTCACAGGAAAAATCACTTACTTCAGTAGGATATCTGAGAACCAAGTGGCTATGCTGGTGGGTCAAAACACGCTACAGGACACTGGGGCCAGGCCCTCCGCTGCACCCACTTAAAACCCATCCCTGCACTCACCAAGGTGCAACCCCAACACAAAAAAAACAGACACAGCATTTCAGATTCAACAGCTTTGGGAACTGCTGGAAAGCAAGCTTCATCCTCAGAGAGGCGTGCTCAGGCTACACAGGACAGGGCTTTGGGCACCACTTTGCTTACCAAAGAAGACCGCAATCAGCACCTGCTTCGTTCCAATTCTCAAGAACTAACATCACAGCCCACGTTGCCTGGGACACCTGATAAACAGAAGAGAAAGCAGCCATGCCCTTTTCAAGCCATCCCTGCACGTGTCGCTCCTTGATCATCTGCAACCTCTTCTCCAATCCTCAACCGCTTCTGTGGAGAGCCTGCCATGGCACCTGCAAAGCAAGACCCTTCGCACTCACCTCATGCTACTTGGCAGTTCTGCTCCAATCCAGCTCACAACCAGCCCGCCCTTCTCGTGCTGCTCTTCAGAGTGCAGCTTGGCCCCACTCAGCCTGTGCAAGACACCTGCAAAAGAGAAAGAAAACCACAGGCTGAAGCAGCATCCAAAGCCACAGCACAGCTGGGACAGTTACTCTCATCTGCTCCCTTACCTCGGCCCCCTCACCTGCCCTCGAGGCAGATGTTTCCATCTGCTCTCTTAGGCCAGCTACAACACCTCGGAAATATAAAATAAACAGGATTTTTACTGTATTTTGTGCAGTTAACTAACTGCAGTGACAACTGCACCCCTAAAGTACCTGCTACATCTGCTCATCGCTCACCTTGCCAAAAGCAGCTCCGGTCGTCAAGTCCCGTGTTGTACACTGTGTTTCACCTTAAACAAATGAAAACAGCCACAAGAGAATCAATCATTCACCTGCCACCATTAGCACCCATCCCTCCACAACACAAAGGGACCCAATTAACGATATTATCGTTTCAAAACAGCAGCCCCCTTGCCTCAGCACCTCAGAAGTAGATCAAGACAGGCACCGAGCTGCCTACCGACTGATGAACAGTTCCAGAAGGAGCTCTTTCCTGTGGGCAGTTCCTACTACGGTATACACTCTACTGGGGACAGGAAAGAAATAAAAATAAAAAATTCAAAACCCCATATCTGTAAGCTTTCAAGATTCAACAGTACACCATTCAAGCACTATGCAAACAGCTGCTCGCAAGCAGCTCAACTCTGCCAAATCCACATCTGCCAACCTCCAGAGATGACTGTGCCAGCTGTCCTTCAGTATGCGCCCAGAGGCAGATGTCTACGCCAAAACAGTCCCATCAATGTATTAGTACACCCATGCACTGCCACGTTAGCTATTATCACTAACTGCCAGGCAGGACAGCTCCAGACCAAACACATACACACACAGGCACGCCACAAACACTACAAACAAAACACACAACACTAGGCGCAAGAAAAAGTGACCCCCGGGGGAAAGCCCTATGGCAACAGCAAGTCAGAACAGGTGCTCTGCACCAGACCCTACGAGAGACTCCAATGTCACGACACGTGACTGGAAGCAACTGCCAGAACTGGGATGATGGAGGCCTAAAAAGCCTGCCTTCAAGACAAGAGACCAGAAGGATGGGGACTGAAAACCCCCTAAGACAATTCTCAGGAAATCAATTCCCAAGCAAGAGCTCCTGATGCAGCCCAGACGACTTCTGCAAGAGTGAGGATGGAAACAGACGCGATCTCAAACCGAATACGATGCACAAGACCTGAAACAGATCTGCACTTCAAGCAGCGACTGCAAGACAAGAAGTTCTCGGATCAGAGCCATGATGACAAAACAAGCATTGAGGCCCTTCAGCACAGCCACCGAGTCGCCTGTCTGGTCAGTCCAGAGTCAAAAGTCATGAGGATATCAAGACCCAAGAAGCACAGAACAGACGCTGCAGAAGCAACACTACAGGACAGACAAACAGAAGGAAACTGTCCTGCCTGGCGCACGCACTCACGCTACAAAATAATCCCGCTGCTTCTATTAGCCTGGTGACCCAGCCACAAGCAGCTTGAACCACCCTCACAGGGGCACCAAGTCTATTCAGCCAGCACGCTCCATGCTGCTCTGGCTCCCAGCTCCCATTAGCCACCCAAGATATGCAAATACCAGGTGCCCCACAACTTAGCTCTCAGGTTGCTGCATGGTAAAGTCCCTCCGCCTCAAGAAATGCACAGGCACCGATTGTCATCTTAGTCAATTGCCAGGCTCATCATCAGCTGCAAGAAACAGAGTACCAGCATTCACTAGCACGCCGGCCATGATGCCCACCTTCTCCACAATGCTGACTACTGCTGATGCAACATATGGTTCTCCTCACCTCTTCCTCTCCGAATCCAAGCTCCAACAGTGCAGCCAGTATCATCCACACCACCTGGGAAAACAAAGGGATTAAATGATCGTTGCATTCACAAGTCAGCCAATGGTGTTGTTTTTTTTGTTACTGTTTTTGTGTGTGTGTGTGTGTGTGTGTGTGTGTGTGTGTGTCTGTGTCTGTGTCTGTGTGTTTCCTGTATTTATTTTTTAGTCTGCTTTAGCTCAACAGCATGCAGACAAGAGAACTGGGGTGTTTCTAGAAGCAATAATCCCCATGCTTTTGCTGCAGCTTTTAACATTGAAAGGACAACACGACCCAGCAAGTAACTGGAACTTTCTTAACTGGAATTAGCTCAAACTTTTATTCACATTGAAAGAAAAATCTAGGTGCAGAACAGATTATACACCAACAAAATCAATTCCATTCCACCCCCGGGAAAAAAAATCACATACTCTCATCCCCTCCTGTCCCTCAGCCGCTTGCCTGCCCCACGTGGCAGATGCTTCCATCTGTTCTCTTCACCCACTTATAGCACCTCTAAAAGGCAAACTGGAATTTTACTCTACTGGATGTAGGAAAATAACTGCAGTGACAACCGCGCCCCAAAAACAACAGTTACCTCTGCTCATCACGTACCAGAGTCACTGCAGAGGCAGCTGGTTGACACATCCTGCACTGCACACTGCATTGCAGCCTGAACAAAGGAGAAAGGCAGGAAGAAGATAAACATTCAGCTGCCAGCAGTAGCACCCATCCCTCAAAAACATAAGCGACCCCAGCTTTACTTTTATCCTTTCAAAACAGCAGGCCACTTGCCTCTGGACCTGCAAATTAGGTCCAAGCTTGAAAGGAGCGGCCAGCATCACCCACGCCACCTGGGAACATAAAAGGACAAAATGACCACTGTGCTTGCAAGCACCCACCTGCTACACTGCTCCTCTATCCCAAACAGTCTCACCCCGGACCCTCTGAGGGAAACACCTGAGCGTCTTCCCTTCGCTTCAGATAAGGGATGACCAGGCTGACACCACTCACCTTCCCGCAGAGCTTCGTGACATGACGATTTCCCTTCCCTCTCCACAACTGCACAAAGCACCTGCAGAGACAAGAGAAAAGCACACTCTAAAGCACCTCACAGCCACAGCGTACCTGCTGCAAGACCTCTCTCTTCCCAGCTCCGGTACTTCAGCTGCTCACCAGCTCTAACTCAGATTCTACGCTCACAGCGCCACAGCAAACTCTGCCTAGACCACACAACACACACTACACAAGCTACATTGCCAAGCACACACAACCTGGTACATTCCCACCCAACAATCAGTCGCATCGCACAGGAAGGATGCTGCACACTCCTAGAAACCAAACCTACCAGTCCTGAGCAGCTCCCCGCTTCCTCCTGCCAACCACGCTCAGCACACACACTATTCACCCATTAAAAAAAAAAATAAACTTAGAACTTACACACAAAAAAAAAAAACAACCGAGCTCCACAAATGCCAAAAAGACATGCGCACACAGCAGCCCCGGCAGGGGTAATCACAGACTTACCCCTTGCAGATAAAAAAGGTGACTCTGATACAACCCTGCTCGGTCTCTTGGCAATGCTGCATCTACACTGTCAAGCCACATGTAGCCGGTAATCAAGCTGGTTTTAGTCCTCTGCAGAATAAAACGAGTGGGTTTATACATCTAGAGATTAAAGTGCAGCTCAAAAACAGAGGAGTATCGCACCATCCTAAAAAACAATAAGCCACAAACCTCTACTAAACATCCCTCTATTAAGTAAATTCCAAGCACTTAAAAATTCTAGAAATCTATAAACTCCAGTCTGCCTAGAGAACCCTGCAACTGACTGAAGGAAAAACAAAGCGCTTACCCCAAGGAGCAGCCCAGGCAGAAGGAGCTCTCTGATAGCATGCCTGGGGCTCATATAGCATTCAGCCCTGCCCAGCACCCAAACCCAATCACCTGGGAAAGGGGAGGGGCAAAGCACAAGGAAGTAGAAAGAAAGCAGGAACAGAAGCAACTGCTTTTTATTTTATTTTATTTTATTTTATTTTTTAAGATCTGCTTTAATGGGAAAACATGCAGAGAGCAGACAGGTGACCTGTAGTGTTTCTAGAAGCAACAATCCCCATGCTTTTACTGCAGCTTTTAACATTGAAAAAACAACACGACCAGGCCAGTAACAGGAACTCTTTCAAATGGAATTACGTCAAACAGGTTCATCATCACTTGCAAAAACAGAGAACCAGCATTCACTAGCACGCCAGCCCTGACACCCACCTCCTCCACAACGCTTACTACTACTGATGCAACATGCTACTGTGAAATACCTCTCTGTTCCCAGCTCCTTTCCCTCATCTGCTCACTACATTTACCTGAGAAGTGTGCCCGAACGGACTCATTCTACAGAGATGAAGAAGGTGGCCCTGCTCACTCTCTTGGCACTACTGCACTTATGCACTCAAGGAACCATACCCCACACTTTGCCAAAAACAACGTACCTGGCAACCCCTCATAAATGTACTTCTAATATGTCAATTCAAGGACATAAAGTCTAGAAGGCTTTCTGGTCTAAAGACTCGACAGACAGAAAACACACAGGCAAAAGCTCCAGAAATATAACAAACTGTCCCTAAACTTGAAACAGACTACCCCTTACATGCCCACTGCTGCCATTTTCAGACACATGCTCACACAGGGAGCTTCCATGATACATTTCAACTAAACCCTGCTCCATCTCTTTAACAACAAGGTTTTGACTTTGATAATATTTGACATACAGGCAAAGAATCACAGAAAGCCCCGTAATTCTGCAAAACTCAGAAGGGACCCAGAACCACAAAGCAAACACACAAAGTAACATCACCATACTATCTGTAAAACTGCCATTATAACTACTCACCTGAGGAAGAGCTGTGTGCAATACAGGCACCTACTACTAGATTGCTTTACAGTGACAGATCCTACCAGTTACCAACTCAAAAAGATAGGAGTACCAGTTTCTACTTCAAAATGCATCAGTCCATAGACTCTGACCCACCTAAAGAACCCTCCAAACAACTGAAGGAAAAACAAAGCCCTTACCCAAAAGTGCAGCCCAGACAGGAGGAGCTCTCTGATGGCACACCTGCAACTCAGTTACCACTAGGTCTCACCTGGACCCTGAAGCCAATCACCTGGGAAAGTGCAAGGGGAAAAGCACAAAAAACAAAAATAAGGAGCAACAGCTGTGGTTTATTTACTTATTTATAAGGCTTAGCTCAACAGCATACAGAGTGCAGACAGGAGAGCTAGGGTGTTTCTAGGAACAAAAATCCCCATGCTTTTGCTGTAGCTTTGAATATTAAAAGGACAATACAACTAAGCAAGCAATTGATTTCTTTTTCCATCTGGAATTACCTCGATCTTTCATTTACATAGAAAGAACAATCTAGGAGTAGAACAGATTACACACCAAAAAATAATTCTATTCCATTCCACTCACAGGAAAAAATCACTTCAGTAGGATACCTGAGAACTAAATGGCTATGTTGATGGGTCAAAACACGCTACAGGACACTGGGGCCAGGCCCTCCGCTGCACCCACTTAAAACCCATCCCTACACTCACCAAGGTGCAACCCCAACACAAAAAAAACAGACACAGCATTTCAGATTCAACAGCTTTGGGAACTGCTGGAAAGCAAGCTTCATTCTCAGCGAGGCGTGCTCAGGCTACACAGGACAGGGCTTCGGGCACCACTTTGCTTACCAAAAAACCGCCATCAGCACCTGCTTTGTTCCGATTCTCAAGAACTAACATCACAGCCCACATTGCCTGGGACACCTGATAAACAGAAGAGAAAGCAGCCATACCATTTTCAAGCCATCCCTGCACGTGTCGCTCCTTGATCATCCGCAACCTCTTCTCAAATCCTCAACCGCTTCTGTGGAGAGCCTGCCAGGGCACCTGCAAAGCAAGATGGATACCCTTCACACTCACCTCGTGCTACTTGGCTGTTCTGCTCCAATCCAGCTCACAACCAGCCCGCCCTTCTCGTGCTGCTCTTCAGAGTACAGCTTGGCCCCTCTGAGCCTGTGTGAGACAAATGTGAAACAAAAAAGCATAGGCTGAAGCAGCATCCAAAGCCACAGCACAGCTAGGACAGTTACTCTCATCTGCTCCCTTACCTCAGCCTCCTCACCTGCCCTCGAGGCAGATGCTTCCACCTGCTCTCTTATGCCAGCTACCATACACCTCTGAAATATAAACAGGATTTTTACTGTACTTTGTGTAGTTAAGTAACTGCAGTGACAACTGCACCCCTAAAGTACCTGCTACATCTGTTCATCGCTCACCTTGCCAAAAGCAGCTATGGTCAAGTCCCGTGTTGTACACTGTGTTTCACCTTAAACAAATTAAACAAAAGTTGCCTACCAAGTGCTGGACAGTTCCAGAAGGAGCTCTTTCCTGTGACAGGTTCCTCCTAGGGTTTACACTCTAATGGGGACAGGAAAGAAATAAGAAAAAAAAAAAAAAAAAGCAAAACCCCATATCTGTAAGCTTTCAAGATTCGACAGACCTCCTCAAGCACACTGTTCAAACACTATGTGAGAAGCTGCTCACAAGCACCTCAAATCTCCCCCCCACGCATCTGCCTAACACTACAGAGATGACTGTGCCAGCTGCCCTTCAGTACGTGCCCAGAGGAAGACCGGATGTCTTTGCCAAAACAGTCCCATCAATGTATTAGTACACCCATGCACTACCACGTTAATCACTAACTGCCAGGCAGGACAGCTCCGGACCAAACACGTACACACACAGGCACGCCACAAACACTACAAACAAAACACACAACACAAGGCACAAGAAAAAGTGACCCCCAAAAGGAAAGCCCTATGGCAACAGCAAGTCAGAACAGGTGCTCTGCACCAGACCCTACCAGAGACTCAAATGTCACGACACGCGACTGGAAGCAACTGCCAGAACTGGGATGGTGGAGGCCTAAAAAGCCTGCCTTCAAGACAAGAGACCAGAAGGATGGGGACTGAAAACCCCCTAAGACAACTCTCAGGAAATCAATTCCCAAGCAAGAGCTCCTGATGCGGCCCAGATGACTTCTGCAAGAGTGAGGATGGAAACAGACGCGATCTCAAACCGAATATGATGCACAAGACCTGAAACAGATCTGCACTTTCGAGCACTTCTTGTCTTGCAGTCGCTGCTTGATCAGAGCCATGATGACAAAACAAGCATTGAGGCCCTTCAGCACAGCTACCGAGTCGCCTGTCTGGTCAGTCCGGTGTAAAAAGCCATGAGGATATCAAGACCCGAGAAGCACAGAACAGACCCTGCAGAAGCAACACTACAAGACAGACAAACTGAAGGAAACTGTCCTGCCTGGCACACGCACTCATGCTACAAAATAATCCCGCTGCTTCTATTAGCCTGGTGACCCAGCCACAAGCAGCCTGAACCACCCTGACAGTGGCACCAAGTCTATTCAGCCAGCACGCTCCATGCTGCTCTGGCTCCCAGCTCCCATTAGCCACCCAAGATATGCAAATACCAGGTGCCCCACAACTTAGCTCTTAGGTTGCTGCATGGTAAAGTCCCTCCGCCTCAAGAAATGCACAGGCACCGATTGTCATCTTAGCCAATTGAAGGCTCATCATCAGCTGCAAAAAACAGAGTAACAGCATTCACTAGCACGCCAGCCATGATGCCCACCTGCTCCACAATGCTGACTACCGCTGATGCAACATACGGTTCTGCTCACCTCTTCCTCTCCGAATCCAAGCTCCAACAGTGCAGCCAGTATCATCCACACCACCTGGGAAAACAAAGGGATTAAATGATCATTGCGTTCAGAAGTGACCCAATGGTGGTTTTTTTTTCTTATTGTTTTTTGTGTGTTTCCTGTTTCTTTTTTTTTTTTTTCAAATCTGCTTTTGCTCAACAGCATGCAGACTGCAGACAAGAAAACTGGGGTGTTTCTAGAAGCAATAATCCCCATGCTTTTGCTGCAGCTTTTAACATTGAAAGGACAACACGACCCAGCAAGTAACTGGAACTTCTTCAAATGGAATTAGCACAAACTATAATTTGCATTGAAAGAAAAATCTAGGAGCAGAACAGATTATACACCAACAAAATCAATTCCATTCCACCCCCGGGAAAAAAATCACATACTCTCATCCCCTCCTGTCCCTCAGCCGCTTGCCTGCCCCACGTGGCAGATGCTTCCATCTGTTCTCTTCACCCACTTATAGCACCTCTAAAAGGCAAACTGGAATTTTACTCTACTGGATGTAGGAAAATAACTGCAGTGACAACCGCACCCCAAAAACAACAGTTACCTCTGCTCATCACACACCAGAGTCACTGCAGAGGCAGCTGGTTGACACATCCTGCACTGCACACTGCATTTCAGCCTGAACAAAGGAGAAAGGCAGGAAGAGGATAAACATTCAGCTGCCAGCAGTAGCACCCATCCCTCAAAAACATAAGCGACCCCAGCTTTACTTTTATCCTTTCAAAACAGCAGGCCACTTGCCTCTGGACCTGCAAATTAGGTCCAAGCTTGAAAGGAGCGGCCAGCATCACCCACGCCACCTGGGAACATAAAAGGACAAAATGACCACTGTGCTTGCAAGCACCCACCTGCTACACTGCTCCTCTATCCCAAACAGTCTCACCCCGGACCCTCTGAGGGAAACACCTGAGCGTCTTCCCTTCGCTTCAGATAAGGGATGACCAGGCTGACACCACTCACCTTCCCTCAGAGCTTCGTGACATGACGATTTCCCTTCCCTCTCCACAACTGCACAAAGCACCTGCAGAGGCAAGAGAAAAGCACACTCTAAAGCACCTCACAGCCACAGCGTACCTGCTGCAAGACCTCTCTCTTCCCAGCTCCGGTACTTCAGCTGCTCACCAGCTCTGAGATTCTTCACTCACAGCACCACAGCAAACTCTGCCCAGGCCACACAACACACACTACACAAGCTACATTGCTTAAGACATATGAGCTGGAATGTTCCTACCCAACAATCAGTCGCATCGCACAGGAAGGATGCCGCACACTCCTAGAAACCAAACCTACCAGTCCTGAGAAGCTCCCCACATCCACCTGGCAACCACGCTCAGCACACACACTATTCACCCCTCAAAAAAACCAAGAAGTTAGAACATACACATACACACACAAAAAAAAGAAACAACCGAGCTCCACAAATGCCAAAAAGACATGCGCACACAGCAGCCCCGGCAGGGGTAATCACAGACTTACCCCTTGCAGATAAAAAAGGTGACTCTGATACAACCCTGCTCAGTCTCTTGGTAATGCTGCATCTACGCTCTCAAGCCACAGGTACCATGCAATCAAGCTGGTTTTAGTCCTCTGGAGAATTACACAAGTGGGTTTATACATCTAGAGATTAAAGTGCAGCTCAAAAACAGCAGAGTACCCCACCATCCTAGAAAACAATAAGCCACAAACCTCTACTAAACATCCCTCTATTAAGCGAATTCCAAGCACTTAAAAATTCTAGAAATCTATAAACTCCAGTCTGCCTAGAGAACCCTGCAACTGACTGAAGGAAAAACAAAGCGCTTACCCCAAGGAGCAGCCCAGGCAGAAGGAGCTCTCTGATAGCATGCCTGGGGCTCATATACCATTCGGCCCCGCCCAGCACCCAAACCCAATCACCTGGAAAAGGGGAGGGGCAAAGCACAAGGAAGTAGAAAGAAAGGAGCAGCAGCAGCAGCTGTTTTTTATTTTTTTATTATTATTATTTTATTTTATTTTAAGATCTGCTTTACCTGAAAACCATGCAGAGAGCAGACAGGTGACCTGTGGTGTTTCTAGAAGCAACAATCCCCATGCTTTTACTGCAGCTTTTAACATTGAAAGGACGACACGACCAGGCCAGTAACTGGAACTTTTTCAAATGGAATTACGTCAAACAGGTTCATCATCACTTGCAAAAACAGAGAACCAGAACTCACAAGCATGCCAGCCCTGACACCCACCTCCTCCACAACGCTTACTACTACTGATGCAACATGCTACTGTGCAATACCTCTCTGTTCCCAGCTTCTTTACCTCATCTGCTCACTACATTTACCTGAGAAATGGGCCCGGGCAGCGCCACGCCGAAAGGGGCCCGGGCGGACTTATTCTGCAGAGAAGAAGAAGGTGAGCCTGCTCACTCTCTAGGCACTACTGCACTTATGTGGTCAAGGAACCATACCCCACGGTTTCCCAAAAACAGTGTACCTCGCAACCCCTCATAAACGTACTTCTACTATGTAAATTCAAGGACAAAGTCTAAAAGGCTGCAAGGTCTACCACTCGACAGACAGAAAACACACAGGCAAAAGCACCACAAATATAACAAGCTGTCCCTAAACTTGAAACAGACTACCCCTTACATGCCCACTGCTGCCATTTTCAGACACATGCTCACACAGGGAGCTTCCATGATACACTTCTCCTAAACCCGGCTCCATCACTTTGCCACCAAGGTTTTGACTATGATAATATTTGACATACAGGCAAAGAATCACAAAAAGCCCCGTAATTCTGCAAAAATCAGAAGGGAACCAGAACCACAAAGCAAACACACAAAGTAACATCACCATACTATCCGTAAAACTGCCATAACAACTACTCACCTGAGGAAGAGCTGCGTGCAATACAGGCACCTACTAATAGATTGCTTTACAATGACAGATCCCACCAGTTGCCACCTCAAAAAGACATGCGTACCCGTTTCTACTAGGAAACGCATCAGTCCATAGACTCTGACCCACCTAAAGAACCCTCCAAACAACTGAAATAAAACCAAACGCTTACCCAAAAGTGCGGCCCAGGCAGAAGGAGCTCTCTGATGGCATACCTGCAATTCAGTTACCACTAGGTCCCACCTGGACCCTGAAGCCAATCACCTGGGAAAGTGCAGGGGGAAAGCACATGAAAGTAGAAAGAGGAGGAGCAGCAGCTGTGGTTTATTTGCTTTTATAAGGCTTAGCTCAACAGCATGCAGAGTGCAGACAGGAGAACTGGGGTGTTTCTAGAAACAAAAATCCCCATGCTTTTGCTGCAGCTTTGAATACTGAAAGCACAATACATCCAAGTAAGCAACCGATTTCTTTTTCCATCTGGAATTACCTCGATCTTTCATTTACACAGAAAGAACAATCTAGGAGCAGAACTGATTACACGCCAAAAAATAATTCTATTCCATTCCACTCACAGGAAAAAATCACTTCAGTAGGATATCTGAGAACCAAAAGGCTATGCTGGTGGGTCAAAACACACTACAGAACACTGGGGCCAGGCCCTCCTCTGCACCCACTTAAAACCCATCCCTGCACTCACCAAGGTGCAACCCCAACACAAAAAAACAGACGCAGCATTTCAGCTTCAACACAGTTTTGGGAACTACTGGAAAGCAAGCTTCATACTTAGAGAGGCATGCTCACGTTACACAGGACGGGGCTTCGGGCAGCTCTTTGCCTACCAAAGAAGACCATTATCAGCACCTGCTTTGTTCCAGTTCTCAGGAACTAACATCACAGCCCACGTTGCCTGGGACACCTGATAAACAGAAGAGAAAGCAGCCATACCGTTTTTAAGCCATCCCTGCACATGTCGCTCCTTGATGAGCTGCAACCTCTTCTCAAATCCTCAGCCTCTTCTGTGGAGAGCCTGCCATGGCACCTGCAAAGCAAGATGGATGCCCTTCGCACTCACCTCGTGCTACTTGGCAGTTCTGCTCCAATCCAGCTCACAAACAGCCCGCCCTTCTCGTGCTGCTCTTCAGAGTGCAGCTTGGCCCCACTCAGCCTGTGTGAGACAAAAGTGAAACAAAAAGAAAAGCACAGGCTGAAGCAGCATCCAAAGCCACAGCACAGCTGGGACAGTTACTCTCATCTGCTCCCTTACATCTGCCCCCTCACCTCCCCTCGAGGCATATGCTTCCATCTGCTCTCTTAGGCCAGCTACAATACCCCTGAAATATAAATAAGATTTTTACTGTATTTTGTGCAGTTAACTAACTGCAGTGACAACTGCACCCCTAAAGTACCTGCTACATCTGTTCATCGCTCACCTTGCGAAAAGCAGCTCCGGTCAAGTCCCGTGTTGTACACTGTGTTTCACCTTAAACAAATGAAAAACAAATGAAAACAGTCACAAGATAGTCATTCACCTGCCAGCATTAGCACCCATCCCTCAACAACACAAAGGGACCCCATTTACAATATTATCATTTCAAAACAGAAGCCCCAATACCTCAGCACCTCAGAAGTAGATCAAGACAGTCACCGAGTTGCCTACCAACTGATGAACAGTTCCAGAAGGAGCTCTTTCCGTGAAAGGTTCCTCCAAAGGTTTACACTCTACTGGGGACAGAATAGTAATAAAAAATAAAAGTTTCAAAACCCCGTATCTGTAAGCTTTCAAGATTCAACAGACCTCCTCAAGCACACTGTTCAAGCACTATACAAACAGCTGCTCACAAGCAGATATACTCTCCCAAATCCACATCTGCCAACTACCAGAGATGACTGTGCCAGCTGCCCCTCAGTACGTGCCCAGAGGCAGACCGGATGTCTTTGCCAACACAGTCCCATCAATGTATTACTACACCCATGCACTGCCACATTAATCACTAACTGCCAGGCAGGACAGATCCAGACCAAACACATACACACACGGGCACGCCACAAACACTACAAACAAAACACACAACGCAAGGCACAAGAAAAAGTGACCCCCAAAAGGAAAGCCCTACAGCAACAGCAAGTCAGAACAGGTGCTCTGCACCAGACCCTATGAGAGACTCAAATGTCACGACACGCGACTGGAAGCAACTGCCAGAACTGGGATGATGGAGGCCTAAAAAGCCTGCCTTCAAGACAAGAGACCGGAAGGATGGGGACTGAAAACCCCCTAAGACAACTCTCAGGAAATCAATTCCCAAGCAAGAGCTCCTGATGCGGCCCAGACGACTTCTGCAAGAGTGAGGATGGAAACAGATGTGCATCATATTCAGCTTGAGATCACAAGACCTGAAACTTATCTGCACTTTAAGCAGCAACTGCAAGACAAAAAGTGCTCGGATCAGAGCCATGATGACAAAACAAGCATTGAGGCCCTTCAGCACAGCTACCAAGTCGCCTGTCTAGTCAGTCCTGTGTAAAAAGTTAGGAGAATATCAAGACCCAAGGAGACCATAATTCACAACACGCAATGGAGAAGCAACACTACAGGACAGACAAACTGAAGGAAACTGTCCTGCCTGGCACACGCACTCATGCTACAAAATAATCCTGCTGCTTCTATTAGCCTGGTGACCCAGCCACAAGCACCCAGAACGTGACCCAGCCTGAACCACCCCTCACAGTAGCACCAAGTCTATTCAGCCAGCAGGCACCACGCTGCTCTGGCTCCCAGCTCCCATTAGCCACCCAAGATATGCAAATACCAGGTGCCCCACAACTTAGCTCTCAGGTTGTTGGATGGTAAAGTCCCTCCGCCTCAAGA
This sequence comes from Anas platyrhynchos, assembly GCF_047663525.1. NCBI lineage: Eukaryota > Metazoa > Chordata > Aves > Anseriformes > Anatidae > Anas > Anas platyrhynchos. The sequence goes on along the minus strand of NC_092597.1, from coordinate 25,355,059 downwards.
AATGCACAGGCACCGATTGTCATCTTAGTCAATTGCCAGGCTCATCATCAGCTGCAAAAACAGAGTACCAGCATTCACTAGCACGCCGGCCACGATGCCCACCTTCTCCACGATGCTGACTACTGCTGATGCAACGTACGATTGTGCTCACCTCTTCCTCTCCGAATCCAAGCTCCAACAGTGCAGCCAGTATCATCCACACCACCTGGGAAAACAAAGGGATCAAATGATCGTTGCGTTCAGAAGTGACCCAATGGTGGTTTGTTTTTTTTATTATTGTTTTCTTGTGTGTGTTTCATGGTTTTTTTTTCGTTTTTTTTTTGAAATCTGCTTTTGCTCAACTGCACGCAGACTGCAGACAAGAAAATTAGGGGTGTATCTAGAAGCAACAATCCCCATGCTTTTGCTGCAGCTTTTAACATTGAAAGGACAACACGACCCAGCAAGTAACTGGAACTTTTTCAAATGGAATTAACTTAAAATTTTATTTACACTGAAAGAAAAATCTAGGTGCAGAACAGATTATACACCAACAAAATCAATTCCATTCCACCCCCGGGAAAAAAATCACATACTCTCATCCCCTCCTGTACCTCAGCCGCTTCCCTACCCCCCATGGCAGATGCTTCCATCTGTTCTCTTCATCCACTTTTAGAACCTCTAAAAGGCAAACTGGAATTTTACTCTATTGGATGTAGGAAAATAACTGCAGTGACAATCGCGCCCGAAAAACAACAGTTACCTCTGCTCATCACGCACCAGAGTCACTGCAGAGGCAGCTTGGGTCGAGAGGTCCTGCACTGCACACTGCGTTTCACCCTGAACAAAAGAAAAACACAGGCAGAAGATAAACATTCAGCTGCCAGCAGTAGCACCCAACCCTCAAAAACATAAGCGACCCCAGCTTTACTTTTATCCTTTCAAAACAGCAGGCCACTTGCCTCTGTACTTGCAAATTAGGTCCAAGCTTGAAAGGAGCGGCCAGCATCACCCACGCCACCTTGGAACACGAAAGCATACAATGACAACTGTGCTTGCAAGAACCCGCCTGCCACACTGCTCCTCTATCCCAAACAGCCTCACCTCAGAACCTCACAGGGAAACACCTGAGCGTCTTCGCTTCAGATAAGGGATGACCAGGCTGACACCACTCACCTTCCCTCAGAGCTTCCTGACATGACGATTTCCCTTCCCTCTCCACAACTGAACCAAGCACCTGCAGAGACAAGGGAAAAGCACACTCTGAGGCACCTCACAGCCACAGCGTACCTGCTGCAAGACCTCTCTCTTCCCAGCTCCGGTACTTCAGCTGCTCACCAGCTCTAACTGAGATTCTACACTCACAGCGCCACAGCAAACTCTGCCCAGGCCACACAACACAGCACTACACAAGCTACATTGCTTAAGACATATGAGCTGGAACGTTTCCACCCAACAATCAGTCGCATCGCACAGGAAGGATGCCGCACACTCCTAGAAACCAAACCTACCAGTCCTGAGCAGCTCCCCACATCCACCTGGCAACCACGCTCAGCACACACACTATTCACCCCTCAAAAAAAAAAATAAACTTAGAACATGCACATACACACAAAAAAAACAACTGAGCTCCACAAATGCCAAAAAGACATGCACACACAGCAGCCCCGGCAGGGGTAATCACAGACTTACCCCTTGCAGATGAAAAGGTGACTCTGATACAACCCTGCTCAGTCTCTTGGCAATGCTGCATCTACACTGTCAAGCCACATGTAGCATGTAATCAAGCTGCTGAAACTCTCCAGGAGACTAAAACAAGTGTTTTTATACATGTAGAGATTAAAATATGGTGCAAAAACAGGAGCATATGTGACCATCCCAAAAAACAGTGAGACAGCAGCCTCTACTAAATATCCCTCTATTTCAAGCACTTAGAAATCTAGAATTCCAAGCACTTAGAAATACAGAACTCCACAAACTGCAGCCTGCCTAGAGAACCTTGCAACTGACTGAAGGAAACACAAAGCACTGACCCCAAAGAGCAGCCCAGGCAGAAGGAGCTCTGATGTCGTGCCTGGGGCTCATATACCTTTTATCCCCGCCAAGCACCCAAACCAAATCACCTGGGGAAGATGAGGGACAAAGCACAAGAGAGCAGGAAGGGAGCAAGAGAAGCAAGTGGTTTTTTTTTTTCTTTCTTTTTTAAAATCAGCTTTATCTCAAAAGCATGCAAAGAGCAGGCAAGATATCTGCAGTGATTCTAGAAGCAAAAATCCCCTTTTACTTTCTCTGCAGATATCAATATTGAACTGAAAATATCACCAAGCTAGTAACTGAAACTTTTTGAACTGGAATTAGTTTAAACAGACTCACCCCCATCTGTAAACACAGAGAGCCAGCATTCATCAGAATGCCAGCCCTAATAACCACCTCCTGCAGAACGTTCACTACTACTAAGGCAACATATCATTGTGCAATACCTCTCTGTTCCCAGCTCCTTTACCTCACCTGCTCTGTAGCTCCACATGACAAAAGGGCCCGGGCGGCGCCGCGCCGAAAAGGGCCCGGGCGGCGCCGCGCCGAAAAGGGCCCGGGCGGCGCCGCGCCGAAAAGGGCCCGGGCGGCGCCGCGCCGAAAAGGGCCCGGGCGGCGCCGCGCCGAAAAGGGCCCGGGCGGCGCCGCGCCGAAAAGGGCCCGGGCGGCGCCGCGCCGAAAAGGGCCCGGGCGGCGCCGCGCCGAAAAGGGCCCGGGCGGCGCCGCGCCGAAAAGGGCCCGGGCGGCGCCGCGCCGAAAAGGGCCCGGGCGGCGCCGCGCCGAAAAGGGCCCGGGCGGCGCCGCGCCGAAAAGGGCCCGGGCGGCGCCGCGCCGAAAAGGGCCCGGGCGGCGCCGCGCCGAAAAGGGCCCGGGCGGCGCCGCGCCGAAAAGGGCCCGGGCGGCGCCGCGCCGAAAAGGGCCCGGGCGGCGCCGCGCCGAAAAGGGCCCGGGCGGCGCCGCGCCGAAAAGGGCCCGGGCGGCGCCGCGCCGAAAAGGGCCCGGGCGGCGCCGCGCCGAAAAGGGCCCGGGCGGCGCCGCGCCGAAAAGGGCCCGGGCGGCGCCGCGCCGAAAAGGGCCCGGGCGGCGCCGCGCCGAAAAGGGCCCGGGCGGCGCCGCGCCGAAAAGGGCCCGGGCGGCGCCGCGCCGAAAAGGGCCCGGGCGGCGCCGCGCCGAAAAGGGCCCGGGCGGCGCCGCGCCGAAAAGGGCCCGGGCGGCGCCGCGCCGAAAAGGGCCCGGGCGGCGCCGCGCCGAAAAGGGCCCGGGCGGCGCCGCGCCGAAAAGGGCCCGGGCGGCGCCGCGCCGAAAAGGGCCCGGGCGGCGCCGCGCCGAAAAGGGCCCGGGCGGCGCCGCGCCGAAAAGGGCCCGGGCGGCGCCGCGCCGAAAAGGGCCCGGGCGGCGCCGCGCCGAAAAGGGCCCGGGCGGCGCCGCGCCGAAAAGGGCCCGGGCGGCGCCGCGCCGAAAAGGGCCCGGGCGGCGCCGCGCCGAAAAGGGCCCGGGCGGCGCCGCGCCGAAAAGGGCCCGGGCGGCGCCGCGCCGAAAAGGGCCCGGGCGGCGCCGCGCCGAAAAGGGCCCGGGCGGCCTTATTCTGCAGAGAGGAAGGTGAGCCTGCTCACTCTCCAGGCACTACTGCACTTATGCGGTCAAGAGACATTACCCCACTGTTTCCCAAAAACAACTACCTGGAAACACCTAATAAACATACTTCTAATATGTCAATTCAAGGACATCAAGACTAAAAGGCTGCAAGGTCTGAACACTCGACAGACAGAAAACACACAGGCAAAAGCTCCAGAAATATAACAAACTGTCCCTAAACTTGAAACAGACTACCCCTTACGTGCCCACTGCTGCCATTTTCAGACACATGCTCACACAGGGAGCTTCCATGATACATTTCAACTAAACCCTGCTCCATCACTTTAACAGCAAGGTTGTAACTTTGATAATATTTGACATACAAGCAAAGAATCACAAAAAGCCCCGTAATTCTGCAAAAATCAGAAGGGAACCAGAACCACAAAGCAAACACACAAAGTAACATCACCATACTATCCGTAAAACTGCCATAACAACTACTCACCTGAGGAAGAGCTGCGTGCAATACAGGCACATACTACTACTAGATTGCTTTACAGTGACAGATCCTACCAGTTACCAACTCAAAAAGATATGCGTACCGGTTTCTACTTCAGAACGCATCAGTCCATAGACTCTGACCCACCTAAAGAACCCTGCAACCAACTGAAATAAAACCAAACGCTTACCCAAAAGTGCAGCCCAGGCAGAAGGAGCTCTCTGATGGCATACCTGCAACTCAGTTACCACTAGGTCTCACCTGGACCCTGAAGCCAATCACCTGGGAAAGTGCAAGGGGGAAAGCACAAAAAAAAAAAATCAGAAACGAGCAGTAGCTGTGGTTTCTTTTTTCATTTATATGGCTTAGCTCAACTGCATGCAGAGTGAAGACAGGAGAGCTAGGGTGTTTCTAGAAACAAAAATCCCCATGCTGTTGCTGCAGCTTTGAATATTAAAAGGACAAACTGATTAAGAAAGTAAACTGATTTTTTTTCCCCTCTGGAATTAGCTCAATATTTTATTTACATAAAAAGAAAAATCTAGGAGGAGAACAAATTACATGGAAAAAAAAAAAATTCCATTCCACTCACAGGAAAAATCACTTACTTCAGTAGGCTACCTGAGAACCAAAAGGCTATGCTGATGGGTCAAAACACACTACAGGACACTGGGGTTCAGGCCCTCCGCTGCACCCACTTAAAACCCATCCCTACACTCACCAAGGTACAAGCCCAACACAAAAAAAACAAAGTATTTCAGCACCTGCTTTGTTCCGATTCTAAAGACTAACATCACAGCCCACGTCGCCAGTGACACCTGATAAACAGAAGAGAAAGCAGCCATACCCTTTTCAAGCCATCCCTGCACGTGTCGCTCCTTGATCATCTGCAACCTCTTCTCAAATCCTCAACCGCTTCTGTGGAGAGCCTGCCATGGCACCTGCAAAGCAAGATGGATACCCTTCACACTCACCTCGTGCTACTTGGCTGTTCTGCTCCAATCCAGCTCACAACCAGCCCGCCCTTCTCGTGCTGCTCTTCAGAGTGCAGCTTGGCCCCACTCAGCCTGTGCGACACACCTGCAAAAGAGAAACAAAAGCATAGGCTGAAGCAGCATCCAAAGCCACAGCACAGAGGGAGAGATAGTCTCATCTGCTCCCTTACCTCGGCCTCCTCACCCGCCCTCGAGGCAGACGCTTCCACCTGCTCTCTTAGGCCAGCTACAACAACTCTGAAATATAATCAGGATTTTTACTGTATTTTGTGCAGTTAACTAACTGCAGTGACAACTACACCCCTAAAGTACCTGCTGCATCTGTCCATCGCTCACCTTGCCAAAAGCAGCTATGGTCAAGTCCCGTGTTGTACACTGTGTTTCACCTTAAACAAATTAAACGAAAGTTGCCTACCAAGTGCTGAACAGTTCCAGAAGGAGCTCTTTCCCGTGACAGGTTCCTCCTAGGGTTTACACTCTACTGGGGACAGGAAAGAAATAAAAATAAACATTTCAAAACCCCATATCTGTAAGCTTTCAAGATTCAACAGACCTCCTCAAGCACACCGTTCAAGCACTATACAAACAGCTGCTCACAAGCAGATATACTCTCCCAAATCCACATCTGCCAACCACCAGACATGATTGTGCCAACTGCCCCTCAGTACGTGCCCAGAGGCAGACCGGATGTCTTTCCCAACACAGTACAAACAATGTATTAGTACACCCATGCCCTGCCACATTAATCACTAACTGCCAGGCAGGACAGCTCCGGACCAAACACACACACAGGCACGCCACAAACACTACAAACAAAACACACAACACTAGGCGCAAGAAAAAGTGACCCCCTGAGGAAAGCCCTATGGCAACAGCAAGTCAGAACAGGTGCTCTGCACCAGACCCTACGAGAGACTCCAATGTCACGACACGCGACTGGAAGCAACTGCCAGAACTGGGATGATGGAGGCCTAAAAAGCCTGCCTTCAAGACAAGAGACCAGAAGGATGGAGAGTGAAAACCCCCTAAGACAACTCTCAGGAAATCAGTTCCCAAGCAAGAGCACCTGATGCGGCCCAGATGACTTCTGCAAGAGTGAGGATGGAAACAGATGTGATCTCAAACCGAATATGATGCACAAGACCTGAAACAGATCTGCACTTTCGAGCACTTCTTGTCTTGCAGTCGCTGCTTGATCAGAGCCATGATGACAAAACAAGCATTGAGGCCCTTCTGCACAGCTACCAAGTTGCCTGTCTGGTCAGTCCGGTGTAAAAAGCCAGGAGGATATCAAGACCCGACAAGCACAGAACAGACACTGCAGAAGCAAACAGGACAGACGAACAGAAGGAAATTGTCCTGCCTGGCGCACGCACTCAAGCTACAAAATAATCCCGCTGCTCCTGTTAGCCTGGTGACCCAGCCACAAGCACCCAGAACGTGACCCAGCCTCAACCACCTTCACAGTGGCACCAAGTCTATTCAGCCAGCTGCCTCCATGCTGCTCTGGCTCCCAGCTCCCATTAGCCACCCCAGATATGCAAATACCAGGTGCCCCACAACTTAGCTCTCAGGTTGTTGGATGGTAAATTCCTTCCACCTCAAGAAATGCACAGGCACCGATTGTCATCTTAGTCAATTGAAGGCTCATCATCAGCTGCAAAAACAGAGTAACAGCATTCACTAGCACGCCGGCCATGATGCCCACCTTCTCCACAATGCTGACTACTGCTGATGCAACATACGGTTCTGCTCACCTGTTCCTCTCCGAATCCAAGCTCCAACAGTGCAGCCAGTATCATCCACACCACCTGGGAAAATAAAGGGATTAAATGTTCGTTGCAATCACAACAAGCCAGCCAATGGTGTTTTTTGTTGTTGTTGGTTTTTGTGTGTGTTTCCTTTATTTCTTTTTTTTAAATCTGCCTTAGCTCAACAGCATGCAGAGCACAAACAAGAGAACTGGGGTGTTTCTAGAAGCAACAATCCCCATGCTTTTGCTGCAGCTTTGAATATTAAAAGGACAATACGACCCAGCAAGTAACTGGAACTTTCTTAACTGGAATTAGCTCAAACTTTTTTTTTTTTTTTAAATAGAAAGAAAAATCTAGGAGCAGAACAGATTATACGCCAACAAAATCAATTCCATTCCACCCCCGGGAAAAAAATCACATACTCTCATCCCCTCCTGTACCTCAGCCGCTTGCCTGCCCCACGTGGCACATGCTTCCATTTGTTCTCTTCACCCACTTATAGCACCTCTAAAAGGCAAACTGGAATTTTACTCTATTGGATGTAGGAAAATAACTGCAGTGACAACCGCACCCCAAAAACAACAGCTACCTCTGCTCATTACGCACCAGAGTCACTGCAGAGGCAGCTCGGGTTGAGACGTCCTGCACTGCGCACTACACACTGCATTTCAGCCTAATGAAAGGCAAAACACAGGCAGAAGATAAACATTCAGCTGCCAGCAGTAGCACCCATCCCTCAACAACAAAAGGCACCCCATCTTTAGTTTTATCCTTTCAAAACAGCAGGCCATTTGCCTCTGTACCTGAAAATTAGGTCCAAGCTTGAAAGGAGCGGCCAGCATCACCCACGCCACCTGGGAACACAAAAGGATACAATGACCGTGGTGCTTGCAAGCACCCACCTGCCACACTGCTCCTCTATCCCAAACAGCCTCAACTCAGACCCTCACAGGGAAACACCTGAGCGTCTTCCCTTCGCTTCGGATAAGGGATGACATGGCTGACACCACTCACCTTCCCGCAGAGCTTCGTGACATGAAGATTTCCCTTCCCTCTCCACAACTGCACAAAGCACCTGCAGAGACAAGAGAAACACACACTCTGAGGCACCTCACAGCCACAGCGTACCTGCTGCAAGACCTCTCTCTTCCCAGCTCCGGTACTTCAGCTGCTCACCAGCTTTAACTCAGGTTCTTTGCTCACAGCAGCACAGCAAACACTGCCCGGGCCACACAACACACACTACACAAGCTACAATGGCTAAGACACACAAGCTGGAACGTTCCGGCCAACAATCAGTCGCATTGCACAGGAAGGCTGCCGCACACCCCGAGAAACCAAACCTACCAGTCCTGAGCAGCTCCCCACCTCCTCCTGCCAACCACGCTCAGCACACACACTATTTGCCCCTCAAAAACAACAAAAACTTAGAACATACACACACAAAAAACAACTAAGCTCCATAAATACCAAAAAGACACGCACACAAAGCAGCCCCAGCAGGGGTAATCACAGACTTACCCTTTTGCAGAGGAAAGAGCAGACTCTGATACAACCCTGCTCAGGCTCTTGGTAATGCTGCATCTACACTGCCACCTCGGACCCTTACAGGGAAACACCTGAGCATCTTCCCTTCAGATAAGAGATGACCAGGCTGACAACACTCACCTTCCCTCACTGCTCCGTGACACGAGTATTTCCCTTTCCTGTCCACGACTGCACAAAGCACCTGCAAAAAAAAGACAGAAAAGCGCACTCTGAGGCACCTCACAGCCACAGTGTACCTGCTGCAATAATACCTCTCTCTTCCCAGCTCTCTCCAGCTGGGAGAGAGAGGTATTATTGCAGCAGGTACACCGTGGCTGTGAGGTGCCTTCAGCTGCTCACCAGCTCTGAGATTCTTCGCCCACAGCACCACAGCAAACTCTGCCCGGGCCACACAACACACACTACACAAGCTCAATTGCCTAAGACACACAAGCTGGAACGTTCCAGCCCAACAATTAGTCACGTCACACAGGAAGGATGCCGCACACTCCTAGAAACCAAACCTACCAGTCCTGAGCAGCTCCCCACCTCCTCATTCTAACCACACTCAGCAAACACACTATTTGACCACCAAAAAAAAAAAAAAAAAGAACATGCATACACACAAAGAAAAACAACCGAGCTCCACAAATGCCAAAAAGACATGCACACACAGCAGCCTCGGCAGGGGTAATCACAGACTTACCCTTTGCAGATAAAAAAGGTGACTCTGATACAACTCTGCTCAGTCTCTTGGTAATGCTGCATCTACGCTGTCAAGCCACATGTAGCCGGTAATCAAGCTGGTTTTAGTCCTCTGCAGAATAAAACGAGTGGGTTTATACGTCTAGAGATTAAAGTGCAGCTCAAAAACAGAGCAGTATCGCACCATCCTAAAAAACAATAAGCCACAAACCTCTACTAAACACCCCTCTATTAAGTAAATTCCAAGCACTTAAAAATTCTAGAAATCTATAGACTCCAGCCTGCCTAGAGAACCCTGCAACTGACTGAAGGAAAAACAAAGCGCTTACACCAAGGAGCAGCCCAGGCAGAAGGAGCTCTCTAATACCATGCCTGGGGCTCATATACCATTTGGCCCCGCCCAGCACTCAAACCCAATCACCTGGAAAAGGGGAGGGGCAAAGCACAAGGAAGTAGAAAGAAAGCAGCAGCAGCTGTTTTTTATTATTTTCTTTGTTTTTTTTTTTTTGGTTTTTTTTTTTTTTTTTTTTAAAGATCTGCTTTACTTGAAAAACATGCAGAGAGCAGACAGGAGACCTAGGGTGTTTCTAGAAGCAACGATCCCCATGCTTTTGCTGCAGCTTTTAACATTGAAAGGACAACACGACCCAGCAAGTAACTGAAACTTTTTCAAATGGAATTAGCTCAAACTTTTATTTGCATTGAAAGAAAAATCTACGAGCAGAACAGATTATACACCAACAAAATTAATTCCATTCCACCAAGGTAGTATCTGAAACTTTTTGAACTAGAATTTGTTTAAACAGACTCATCCCCATCTGTAAACACAGAGAACCAGCATTCAACAGCATGCCAGCCCTAATAACCACCTCCTGCACAACGCTCACTACTACTAAGACAACATATCATTGTGCAATAACTGTCTGTTCCCAGCTCCTTTACCTCACCTGCTCTGTAGCTCCACATGACAAATGGGGCCGGGCGGCGCCGCGCCGAAAGGGGCCCGGGCGGACTTATTCTGCAGAGAAGAAGAAGGTGAGCCTGCTCACTCTCTAGGCACTGCTGCACTTATGTGGTCAAGGAACCATACCCCACGGTTTCCCAAAAAAAACATACCTGGCAACCCCTCATAAATGTACTTCTAATATGTCAATTCAAGGACAAAGTCTAGAAGGCTGCAAGGTCTAAACACTCGACAGACAGAAAACACACAGGCAAAAGCTCCAGAAATATAACAAGCTGTCCCTAATCTTGAAACAGACTACCCCTACCCCTGCTTTACTTGAAAAACATGCAGAGAGCAGACAGGTGACCTGTGGTGTTTCTAGAAGCAACAATCCCCATGCTTTTGCTGCAGCTTTTAACATTGAAAGGACAACACGACCAGGGCAGTAACTGGAACTTTTTCAAATGGAATTACGTCAAACAGCTTCATCATCACTTCCAAAAATAGAGAACGAACATTCACTAGCGTGCCAGCACTGATAGCCACCTCCTGTACAACACTGACTACTACTGATGCAACATACCATTGTGCAATACCTCTGTTCCCAGCTCCTTTACCTCACATGCTCAGTAGCTCCACCTGAGAAATGGGCCCGGGGCGGCGCCGCGCTGTAACAGGCCCGGGGCAGCACCACGCTTAAATGTTTTGGATACTAAAAGGACAAAATGACCAAGCAAGTAGTTGATTGTTTTTTCCCATCTGGAATTAGCTCAAGCTTTTATTTACATAGAAAGAAAAGTCTAGGAGCAGAACTGATTACACGCCAAAAAAAAAATTCAATTCCATTCCACTTGCAGGAAAAATCATTTATTCAGTAAGCTACCTGAGAACCAAAAGGCCATGCTGATGGGTTAAAACACACTACAGGACACTGGGGCCAGGCCCTCCTCTGCACCCACTTAAAACCCATCCCTACACTCCCCAAGGAGCAACCCCAACACAAACACAGACACAGCATTTCAGCTTCAACACAGTTTTGGGAACTGCTGGAAAGCATGCTTCATCCTCAGCGAGGTGTGCTCAGGCTACACAGGACGGGGCTTTGGGCACCTCTTTGCCTACCGAAGAAGACCACCATCAGCACCTGCTTTGTTCCGATACTAAACACTAACATCACAGCCCACGTTGCTTGGGACACCTGATAAACAGAAGAGAAAGCAGCCATGCCCTTTTCAAGCCATCCCTGCACGTGTCGCTCCTTGATCATCCGCAACCTCTTCTCCAATCCTCAACCGCTTCTGTGGAGAGCCTGCCATGGCACCTGCAAAGCAAGACGGATACCCTTCGCACTCACCTCGTGCTACTCGGCCGTTCTGCTCCAATCCAGCTCCAGCTCACAACCAGCCCGCCCTTCTCGTGCTGCTCTTCAGAGTGCAGCTTGGCCCCACTCAGCCTGTGCGACACACCTGCAAAAGAAAAAGAAAAGCATAGGCTGAAACAGCATCCAAAGCCACAGCACAGCTAGGACACTTACTCTCATCTGCTCCCTTACCTCGGCCCCCTCACCTACCCTCAAGGAAGATGCTTCCATCTGCTCTCTTAGGCCAGTTACAACACCCCTGAAATATAAACAGGATTTTTACTGTATTTTGTGCAGTTAACTAACTGCAGTGACAACTGCACCCCTAAAGTACCAGCTACATCCGTTCATCGCTCACCTTGACAAAAGCAGCTCTGGTCGTCAAGTCCCGTGTTGTACACTGTATTTCAACTTAAACAAATTAAACAAAAGTTGCCTACCAAGTGCTGAACAGTTCCAGAAGGAGCTCTTTCCCGTGACAGGTTCCTCCTAGGGTTTACACTCTACTGGGGACAGGAAAGAAATAAAAATAAACATTTCAAAACCCCATATCTGTAAGCTTTCAAGATTTGACAGACCTCCTCAAGCACAGCGTTCAAGCACTATGCAAACAGCTGCTCAAAAGCAGATATACTCTCCCAAATCCCCATCTGCCAACCTCCAGAGATGACTGTGCCAGCTGCCCTTCAGTACGTGCCCAGAGGCAGACCGGATGTCTTTCCCAACACAGTCCCATCAGTGTATTAGTACACCCATGCCCTGCCACATTAATCACTAACTGCCAGGCAGGACAGATCCAGACCAAACACATACACATACAGGCACGCCACAAACACTACAAACAAAACACACAACACTAGGCGCAAGAAAAAGTGACCCCCAAAAGGAAAGCCCTATGACAACAGCAAGTCAGAACAGGCGCTCTGCACCAGACCCTACGAGAGACTCCAATGTCACCACACGCGACTGGAAGCAACTGCCAGAACTGGGATGATGGAGGCCTAAAAAGCCTGCCTTCAAGACAAGAGACCAGAAGGATGGGGACTGAAAACCCCATAAGACAATGCTTAGGAAATCAATTCCCAAGCAAGAGCTCCTGATGTGGCCCAGATGAGTTCTGCAAGAGTGAGGATGGAAACAGATGCGATCTCAAACCCAATATGATACACAAGACCTGAAACAGATCTGCAGTTCAAGCAGCGACTGCAAGACAAGAAGTGCTCGGATCAGAGTCATGATGACAAAACAAGCATTGAGGCCCTTCAGCACCGCTACCAAGTTGCCTGTCTAGTCAGTCTGGTCTAAAAAGCCAGGAGGATATCAAGACCCGACAAGCACAGAACAGACGCTGCAGAAGCAACACTACAAGACAAACTGCAGGAAACTGTCCTGCCTGGCGTGCGCACTCACACTACAAAATAATCCTGCTGCTTCTATTAGCCTGCTGACCCAGCCACAAGCAGCCTGAACATGACCCAGCCTGAACCACCCTCACAGTGGCACCAAGTCTATTCAGCCAGCACGCTCCATGCTGCTCTGGCTCCCAGCTCCCATTAGCCACCCCAGATATGCAAATACCAGGTGCCCCACAACTTAGCTCTCAGGTTGCTGCATGGCAAAGTCCCTCCGCCTCAAGAAATGCACAGGCACTGATTTTCATGATAGTCAATTGCCAGGCTCATCATCAGCTGCAAAAACAGAGTAACAGCATTCACTAGGACGCCAGCCACGATGCCCACCTTCTCCACGATGCTGAATACTGCTGATGCAACATACAATTGTGCTCACGTGTTCCTCTCCGAGTCCAAGCTCCAACAGTGCAACCAGTATCATCCACACCACCTGGGAAAACAAAGGGATTAAATGATCGTTGTGTTCACAACAACTCAGCCAACTGTGGTTTTTTTCTTTTTTTTTGTTTGTTTTTTTTTTTTTGTGTGTGTGTTTACTATATTCTTTTTAAATCACTTTTACCTAAACAACATGCAGAGAGCAGACAAGAGACCTGGGGTGTTTCTAGAAGCAACAATCACCATGCTTTTGCTGCAGCTTTTAATATTGAAAGGACAGCACAACCATTCAAGTAACTGGAACTTTTTCAAATGGAATTATGCCAAACAGGTTCATCATCTCTTGCAAAAACAGAGAACCAGCATTCACTAGCTGCCCAGCCCTAATACCCACCTCCTGCACAACGCTCACTACTACTGATGCAACATATCATTGTGTAATAACTGTCTGTTCCCAGCTCCTTTAACTCACCTGCTCAGTAGCTCCACATGACAAATGGGGCCGGGCGGCGCCGCGCCGAAAGGGGCCTGGGCGGCGCCACGCCGAAAAGGGGCCCGGGCAGACTTATTCTGCAGAGATGAAGGAGGTGAGCCTGCTCACTCTCTAGGCACTACTGCACTTATGTGGTCAAAAAAACGTGGCCCACGGTTTCCCAAAACCAATGCACCTGGCAACCCCTCATAAACATACTTCTAATATGTCATTTCAAGGACATCAAGACTAGAAGGCTGCAAGGTCTAAAGACTCAACAGACAGAAAACCCACAGGCAAAAGTTCCAGAAATATAACAACCTGTCCCTAAACTTGAAACAGACTACCCCTTACATGCCCACTGCTGCCATTTTCAGACACATGCTCACACAGGGAGCTTCCATGATACATTTCAACTAAACTCTGCTCCATCTCCTTAACAGCAAGGCTTTGACTTTGATATTTGACATAGATGCAAAGGCTCACAGAAAGCCCCGTAATTCTGCAAAAATCAGAAGGGAACCAGAACCACAAAGCAAACACACAAAGTAACATCACCATACCATCCGTAAAACTGCCATAATATCTACTCACCTGAGGAAGAGCTGCGTGCAATACAGGCACATACTACTACTAGATTGCTTTACAGTGACAGATCCTACCAGTTACCAACTCAAAAAGATATGCGTACCGGTTTCTACTGGAAAACGCATCAGTCCATAGACTCTGACCCACCTAAAGAACCCTGAAACTGACTGAAGGAAAAACAAAGCGCTTACCCCAAAAAGCAGCCCAGGCAGAATGAGCTCTATCATGGAATATCTGCAACTCAGTTACCACTAGGTCCCACCTGGAACCTGAAGCTAATCACCTGGGAAAGTGCTTGGGGAAAGCACAAAAAAAAAAATCAGAAAGGAGCAGAAGCTGTGGTTTCTTTATTCATTTATATGGCTTAGCTCTACAGCATGCAGAATGAAGACAGGAGAACTAGGGTGTTTCTAGAAACAAAAATCCCCATGCCTTTGCTGGAGCTTTGAATATTAAAAGAACAAACTGACCAAGAAAGTAACTGATTTTTCCATCTGGAATTAGCTTGATCTTTTATTTACATAATAAGAAAAATCTAGGAGCAGAACTGCTTACACCCAAAAAAAAAAGTCAATTGCATTCCACTCACAGGAAAAATCACTTACTTCAGTAGGCTACCTGAGAACCAAAAGGCTATGCTGATGGGTCAAAACACACTACAGGACACTGGGGTTCAGGCCCTCCGCTGCACCCACTTAAAACCCATCCCTACACTCACCAAGGTGCAACCCCAACACAAAAAAAAACAGACACAGCATATCATATCAGCACCTGCTTTGTTCCGATTCTCGAGAACTAACATCACAGCCCACATTGCCTGGGACACCTGATAAACAGAAGAGAAAGCAGCCATACCGTTTTCAAGCCATCCCTGCACGTGTCGCTCCTTGATCATCCGCAACCTCTTCTCAAATCCTCAACCGCTTCTGTGGAGAGCCTGCCATGGCACCTGCAAAGGAAGATGGATACCCTTCACACTCACCTCGTGCTACTTGGCTGTTCTGCTCCAATCCAGCTCACAACCAGCCCGCCCTTCTCGTGCTGCTCTTCAGAGTGCAGCTTGGCCCCTCTGAGCCTGTGCGACACACCTGTGAAACAAAAAGAAAAGCACAGGCTGAAGCAACATCCAAAGCCACAGCACAGCTGGGACAGTTACTCTCATCTGCTCCCTTACCTGCCCTTGATGCAGATGCTTCCATCTGCTCTCTTAGGCCAGCTACAACACCCCTGAAATATAAACAGGATTTTTACTGTACTTTGTGTAGTTAAGTAACTGCAGTGACAACTGCGCTCATCGCTCACCTTGCCAAAAGCAGCTCTGGTCATCAAGTCCCGTGTTGGACACTGTATTTCACCTTAAACAAATTAGAACAGTCACAACAGAATCAATCATTCAACTGCCAGCATTAGCACCCGTCCCTCCACAACAAAAGGGACCCCATTTCATAGAATCATAGAATCATAGAATATCCTGAGTTGGAAGGGACCCTTAAGGATCATCAAGTCCAACTCTTGACACCGCACAGGTCTACCCAAGTTCAGACCATGACCATTTACAATATTATCATTTCAAAACAGCAGCCCCCTTGCCTCAGCACCTCAGAAGTAGATCAAGACAGTCACCGAGCTGCCTACCGACTGATGAACAGTTCCAGAAGGAGCTCTTTCCTGTGACAGGTTCCTCCAAAGGTTTACGCTCTACTGGGGACAGGAAAGAAATAAAAATAAACGTTTCAAAACCCCATATCTGTAAGCTTTCAAGATTCGACAGACCTCCTCAAGCACACCGTTCAAGCACTATGTGAGAAGTTCCTCACAAGCAGATATACTCTCCCAAATCCACATCTGCCAACCACCAGAGATGACTGTGCCAGCTGCCCTTCAGTACATGCCCAGAGGCAGACCGGATGTCTTCACCAACACAGTCCCATCAGTGTATTAGTACACCCATGCACTGCCACATTAATCACTAACTGCCAGGCAGGACAGCTCCAGACCAAACACATACACACACAGGCACGCCACAAACACTACAAACAAAACACACAACACATGGCGCAAGAAAAAGTGACCCCCAGAGGGAAGCCCTAGGGCAACAGCAAGTCAGATACAGGTGCTCTGCACCAGACCCTACCAGAGACTCAAATGTCACGACACGCGACTGGAAGCAACTGCCAGAACTGGGATGGTGGAGGCCTAAAAAGCCTGCCTTCAAGACAAGAGACCAGACGGATGGGGACTGAAAACCCCCTGAGACAAATATCAGGAAATCAATTCCCAAGCAAGAGCTCCTGATGCGGCCCAGATGACTTCTGCAAGAGTGAGGATGGAAACAGATGTGCATCATATTCGGTTTGAGATCGCAAGACCTCACACAGATCTGTAGTTCAAGCAGCGACTGCAAGACAAGAAGTGCTCGGATCAGAGTCATGATGACAAAACAAGCATTGAGGCCCTTCAGCACCGCTACCAAGTCGCCTGTCTGGTCAGTCCGGTCTAAAAAGCCAGGAGGATATCAAGACCCGAGAAGCACAGAACAGACACTGCAGAAGCAACACTACAAGACAGACGAACAGAAGGAAACTGTCCTGCCTGGCGCACACACTCACGCTACCAAATAATCCCGCTGCTTCTATTAGCCTGTTGACCAAGCCACAAGCAGCCTGAACGTGACCCAGCCTGAACCACCCTCACAGTGACACTAAGTATATTCAGCTAGCTGGCTCCATGCTGCTCTGGCTCCCAGCTCCCATTAGCCACTCCAGATATGCAAATACCAGGCGCCCCCCAACTTAGCTCTCAGGTTGCTGGATGGTAAATTCCTTCCACCTCAAGAAATGCACAGGCACCGATTGTCATCTTAGTCAATTGAAGGCTCATCATCAGCTGCAAAAACAGAGTAACAGCATTCACTAGCACGCCGGCCACGATGCCCACCTGCTCCACAATGCTGACTACTGCTGATGCAACCTACGATTGTGCTCACCTCTTCCTCTCCGAATCCAAGCTCCAACAGTGCAGCCAGTATCACCCACACCACCTAGGAAAACAAAGGGATTAAATGATCGTTGCATTCACAAGTGACCCAATGGTGTTTTTTTTATTGTTTTTTGTGTGTTTCCTGTTTTTTGGGTTTTTTTGAAATCTGCTTTTGCTCAACAGCATGCAGACTGCAGACAAGAAAATTGGGGTGTTTCTAGAAGCAACAATCCCCATGCTTTTGCTGCAGCTTTTAACATTGAAAGGACAACACGACCCAGCAAGTAACTGGAACTTTTTCAAATGGAATTAGCTCAAACTTTTATTTGCATTGAAAAAAAATCTAGGAGCAGAACAGATTATATGCCAACAAAATTAATTCCATTCCATCCCCAGGAAAAAAATCACACACTCTTGTTGCGAAGCACGGACGAAAGCACGACAGACACCAGCAGAGTCAGATCATGCTTCACCATTTTATTGCCCGAATAGCCTAACTTTTATAGTGAACTTTACAGGGATGGACAGTGTTTCACACAAGATTATTGGTCAAAAGCACTCAGACAAACCGTTAAGAAAATAACACCACCTGCAAGAAAAGAATCCCCCTTTTGATTAGAAGTTAGGAAAACAACCCCCTTTGTGCTTAACGTTCACATAGGCCTAGTCCTTGAGGCCAGCTGCTGATAACAATATTTTCTGAGTTCCTTAATTGGGTGATGTGGGAGTCATTTCCGTGGGAGCTTCTCACAGTTACTCTGGCAGCTTGGTTTGCTCAGCTACAGCAGGCCCTGAGATTTCTAAGGCCTACCCCTGGTTGCTTAAGGCAAGCTTAGATCGAACAATTATGCCAATTCCCAACATACTCTCATCCCCTCCTGTACCTCAGCCGCTTGCCTGCCCCACGTGGCACATGCTTCCATCTGTTCTCTTCACCCACTTATAGCACCTCTAAAAGGCAAACTGGAATTTTACTCTATTGAATGTAGGAAAATAACTGCAGTGACAACCGCACCCCAAAAATAACAGCTACCTCTGCTCATCACGCACCAGAGTCACTGCAGAGGCAGCTTGGGTCGAGAGGTCCTGCACTGCGCACTGCATTTCAACCTGAACAAAGGAGAAAGGCAGGAAGAAGATAAACATTCAGCTGCCAGCAGTAGCACCCATCCCTCAACAACATAAGCAACCCCAGCTTTACTTTTATCCTTTCAAAACAGCAGGCCACTTGCCTCTGGACCTGCAAATTAGGTCCAAGCTTGAAAGGAGCGGCCAGCATCACCCACGCCACCTGGGAACACAAAAGGATACAATGGCCACTGTGCTTGCAAGCACCCACCTGCTACACTGCTCCTCTATCCCAAACAGCCTCACCTAAGACCCTCACAGGGAAACACCTGAGCGTCTTCCCTTCGCTTAGGATAAGCGATGACCAGGCTGACACCACTCACCTTCCCTCAGAGCTTCGTGACATGAGGATTTCCCTTCCCTCTCCACAACTGCACAAAGCACCTGCAGAGGCAAGAGAAACGCACACTCTGAAACAGCCACAGCGTACCTGCTGCAATGCCTCTCTCTTCCCAGCTCCGGTACTTCAGCTGCTCACCAGCTCTGAGATTCTACGCTCACAGCACCACAGCAAACTCTGCCCAGGCCGCACAACACACACTACACAAGCTACATTGCCCAGCACACACAAGCTGGTACATTCCCACCCAACAATCAGTCGCATCGCACAGGAAGGCTGCCGCACACTCCTAGAAACCAAACCTACTAGTCCTGAGGAGCTCCCCGCTTCCTCCTGCCAACCACGCTCAGCACACACACTATTCACCCCTCAAAAAAAAAAGTTAGAACATAAACACACACAAAAAAAAAAAAACGAGCTCCACAAATGCGAAAAAGACACGCGCACACAGCAGCCTCGGCAGAGGTAATCACAGACTTACCCTTTGCAGATGAAAGAGGTGACTCTGATACAACCCTGCTCAGGCTCTTGGTAATGCTGCATCTACGCTACCAAGCCACAGGTACCATGCAATCAAGCTGGTTTTAGTCCTCTGGAGAATTACACAAGTGGGTTTATACATCTAGAGATTAAAATACAGCTCAAAACAGAAGAGTATCCCACCATCCCAAAAAAACAGTGAGCCAGAAACCTCTATTAAACATCCCTCTATTAAGTGAATTCCAAGCACTTAAAAATTATAGAAATCTATAAACTCCAGCCTGCCTAAAGAACCCTGCAACCGACTGAAGGAAAAACAAAGCACTTACCCCAAGGAGCAGCCCAGGCAGAAGGAGCTCTCTGATAGCATGCCTGGGGCTCATATACCATTTGGCCCCGCCCAGCACCCAAACCCAATCACCTGGAAAAGGGGAGGGGCAAAGCACAAGGAAGTAGAAAGAAAGCAGGAGCAGCAGCAGCTGTTTTTTATTATTTTCTTTGTTTTTTTTTTAAGATCTGCTTTACTGGAAAAACATGCAGAGAGCAGACAGGTGACCTGTGGTGTTTCTAGAAGCAACAATCCCCATGCTTTTACTGCAGCTTTTAACATTGAAAGGACAACACAACCAGGCCAGTAACTGGAACTTTTTCAAATGGAATTACGTCCAACAGGTTCATCATCACTTGCAAATACAGAGAACCAGCATTCACTAGCATGCCAGCCCTGACACCCACCTCCTCCGCAACGCTGACTACTACTGATGCAACATGCTACTGTGCAATACATCTCTGTTCCCAGCTCCTTTCCCTCATCTGCTCACTACATTTACCTGAGAAGTGTGCCCAGGCAGCGCCGCAATGGGCCCGGGCGGACTTATTCTGCACAGAAGAAGGTGGTGAGCCTGCTCACTCTCTAGGCACTACTGCACTTAAGCGGTCAAGAGACATTACTCCACAGTTTCCCAAAAACAATGTACCTGGCAACCCCTCATAAACATACTTGTAATAAGTCACTTCAAGCACATCAAGACTAGAAGGCTGCAAGGTCTAAACACTCGACAGACAGAAAACCCACAGGCAAAAGCTCCAGAAATACAACAAACTGTCCCTAAACTTGAAACAGACTACCCCTTACGTGCCCACTGCTGCCATTTTCAGACACATGCTCACACAGGGAGCCTCCATGATACATTTCTCCTAAACCCTGCTCCATCACTTTGACAGAAAGGTTATGACTTTGATAATATTTGACATACAGGCAAAGACTCACAAAAAGCCCCGTAATTCTGCAAAAATCAGAAGGGAACCAGAACCACAAAGCAAACACACAAAGTAACATCACCATACTATCCGTAAAACTGCCATTATAACTACTCACCTGAGGAAGAGCTGTGTGCAATACAGGCACCTACTACTAGATTGCTTTACAGTGACAGATCCTACTAGTTACCAACTCAAAAAGATAGGAGTACCAGTTTCTACTTCAAAATGCATCAGTCCATAGACTCTGACCCACCTAAAGAACCCTCCAAACAACTGAAAGAAAAACAAAGCACTTACCCAAAAGTGCAGCCCAGGCAGAAGGAGCTCTCTGATGGCACACCTGCAACTCAGTTACCACTAGGTCTCACCTGAACCCTGAAGCCAACCACCTGGGAAAGTGCTTGGGGAAAGCAGAAAAAAAAACAAAAAGAGGAGGAGCAGCAGCTGTGGTTTATTTACTTCTTTATAATGCTTAGCTCAACAGCATACAGAGTGCAGACAGGAGAGCTAGGGTGTTTCTAGAAACAAAAATCCCCATGCTGTTGCTGCAGCTTTGAATATTAAAAGGACAATACAACTAAGTAAGCAATTGATTTCTTTTTCCATCTGGAATTACCTCGATCATTCATTTACATAGAAAGAACAATCTAGGAGCAGAACAGATTGCACACCAAAAAATAATTCTGTTCCATTCCACTCACAGGAAAAAATAACTTCAGTAGGCTACCTGAGAACCAAAAGGCTATGCTGATGGGTCAAAACACACTACAGGACACTGGGGCCAGGCTCTCCCCTGCACCCACTTAAAACCCATCCCTACACTCATCAAGGTGCAACCCCAACACAAAAAAAAACAGACACAGCATTTCAGCACCTGCTTTGTTCCGATTCTAAAGACTAACACCACAGCCCACATTGCCTGGGACACCTGATAAACAGAAGAGAAAGCAGCCATACCGTTTTCAAGCCATCCCTGCACGTGTCGCTCCTTGATCATCTGCAACCTCTTCTCCAATCCTCAACCGCTTCTGTGGAGAGCCTGCCATGGCACCTGCAAAGCAAGACGGATACCCTTCGCACTCACCTCATGCTACTTGGCAGTTCTGCTCCAATCCAGCTCACAACCAGCCCGCCCTTCTCGTGCTGCTCTTCAGAGTGCAGCTTGGCCCCACTCAGCCTGTATGAGACAAAAGTGAAACAAAAAGAAAAGCACAGGCTGAAGCAACATCCAAAGACACAGCACAGCTGGGACAGTTACTCTCATCTGCTCCCTTACCTCGGCCTCCTCACCCGCCCTCGAGGCAGACGCTTCCACCTGCTCTCTTAGGCCAGTTACAACACCCCTGAAATATAAACAGGATTTTTACTGTATTTTGTGCAGTTAACTAACTGCAGTGACAACTGCACCCCTAAAGTACCTGCTACATCTGTCCATCGCTCACCTTGCCAAAAGCAGCTATGGTCAAGTCCCGTGTTGTACACTGTGTTTCAGCTTTAACAAATTAAACAGAAGTTGCCTACCAAGTGCTGGACAGTTCCAGAAGGAGCTCTTTCCTGTGACAGGTTCCTCCTAGGGTTTACACTCTAATGGGGACAGGAAAGAAATAAAAAAAAAAAAAGCAAAATCCCATATCTGTAAGCTTTCAAGATTCAACAGACCTCCTCAAGCACACCATTCAAGAACTATACAAACAGCTGCTCGCAAGGAGATATACTCTCCCACCCCCACATCTGACAAACACCACAGAGATGAGTGTGCCAGCTGCCCTTCAGTACATGCCCAGAGGCAGACCGGATGTCTTCACCAACACAGTACAAACAATGTATTAGTACACCCATGCACTGCCACGTTAACTGCCATCACTAACTGCCAGGCAGGACAGATCCAGACCAAACACGTACACACACACAGGCACGCCAAAAACACTACAAACAAAACACACAACACAAGGCACAAGAAAAAGTGACCCCCAAAAAGAAAGCCCTACGGCAACAGCAAGTCAGAACAGGTGCTCTGCACCAGACCCTACGAGAGACTCAAATGTCACGACACGCGACTGGAAGCAACTGCCAGAACTGGGATGATGGAGGCCTAAAAAGCCTGCCTTCAAGACAAGAGACCAGAAGGATGGGGACTGAAAACCCCCTAAGACGACACTTAGGAATTCGATTCCCAAGCAAAGGCTCCTGATGCGGCCCAGATGACTTCTGCAAGAGTGAGAATGGAAACAGATGTGCATCATATTCGTTTTGAGATCGCAAGACCTCAAACAGATCTGCAGTTCAAGCAGCGACTGCAAGACAAGAAGTGCTCGGATCACAGCCATGATGACAAAACAAGCATTGAGGCCCTTCAGCACCGCTACCAAGTCGCCTGTCTGGTCAGTCCGGTCTAAAAAGCCAGGAGGATATCAAGACCCGAGAAGCACAGAACAGACACTGCAGAAGCAACACTACAAGACAGACAAACTGAAGGAAACTGTCCTGCCTGGCGCACGCACTCAAGCTACAAAATAATCCCGCTGCTCCTATTAGCCTGGTGACCCAGCCACAAGCAGCCTGAACGTGACTCAGCCTCAACCACCCTCACAGTGGCACCAAGTATATTCAGCCAGCAGGCACCACGCTGCTCTGGCTCACAGCTCCCATTAGCCACTCCAGATATGCAAATACCAGGTGCCCCACAACTTAGCTCTCAGGTTGCTGCATGGTAAAGTCCCTCTGCCTCAAGAAATACACAGGCACCGATTGTCATCTTAGTCAACTGAAGGCTCATCATCAGCTGCAAAAACAGAGAAACAGCATTCACTAGGACACCAGCCCCATTGCTCACCTTCTCCACAATGCTGACTACTACTGATGCAACATACGATTGTGCTCACCTGTTCCTCTCCGAGTCCAAGCTCCAACAGTGCAGCCAGTATCATCCACAGCACCTGGGAAAATAAAGGGATTAAATGATAGTTGCATTCAGAACAAGTCAGCCAATGGTGTTTTTTGTTGTTGGAGGTGGTTTTTGTGTGTGTTTCCTTTATTTCTTTTTTTTTAAATCTGCCTTAGCTCAACAGCATGCAGAGCACAAACAAGAGAACTGGGGTGTTTCTAGAAGCAACAATCCCCATGCTTTTGCTGCAGCTTATAACATTGAAAGGACAACATGACCCTGCAATTAACTGAAACTTTCTTAACTGGAATTAGCTCAAACTTCTATTTACATTGAAAGAAAAATCCAGGAGGAGAACAGATTATACACCAACAAAATTAATTCCATTCCAGCCCCGGGAAAAAAATCACATACTCTCATCCCCTCCTGTACCTCAGCCGCTTGCCTGCCCCACGTGGCACATGCTTCCATCTGTTCTCTTCACCCACTTATAGCATCTCTAAAAGGCAAACTGGAATTTTACTCTATTGGATGTAGGAAAATAACTGCAGTGACAACCACACCCCAAAAACAACAGTTACCTCTGCTCATCACGCACCAGAGTCACTGCAGAGGCAGCTCGGGTCGAGAGGTCCTGAACTGCGAACTGCACACTGCATTTCACCCTGAACAAAGGAAAGACACAGGCAGAAGATAAACGTTCAGCTGCCAGCAGTAGCACCCGTTCCTCAACAACATAAGCAACCCCAGCTTTACTTTTATCCTTTCAAAACAGCAGGCCACTTGCCTCTGGACCTGCAAATTAGGTCCAAGCTTGAAAGGAGCGGCCAGCATCACCCACGCCACCTGGGAACATAAAAGGACAAAATGACCACTGTGCTTGCAAGCACCCACCTGCTACACTGCTCCTCTATCCCAAACAGTCTCACCCCGGACCCTCTGAGGGAAACACCTGAGCGTCTTCCCTTCGCTTCAGATAAGGGATGACCAGGCTGACACCACTCACCTTCCCTCAGAGCTTCGTGACATGAAGATTTCCCTTCCCTCTCCACAACTGCACAAAGCACCTGCAGAGGCAAGAGAAAAGCACACTCTGAAGCACCTCACAGCCACAGCGTACCTGCTGCAATGCCTCTCTCTTCCCAGCTCCGGTACTTCAGCTGCTCATCAGCTCTAACTCAGATTCTTCGCTCACAGCACCACTGCAAACTTTGCCCAGGCCACACAACACACACTACACAAGCTACATTGCCTAAGACACACAAGCTGGAACATTCCCACCCAACAACCAGTCGCATCACACAGGAAGGATGCCGCACACTCCTAGAAACCAAACCTACCAGTCCTGAGCAGCTCCCCACCTCCTCCTGCCAACCACGCTCAGCACACACACTATTTACTGCTCAGAAAAACAGAAAGTTAAAACATACAAAAAACAACTGAGCACCACAAATGCCAAAAAGACATGCACACACAGCAGCCCTGGCAGGGGTAGTCACAGACTTACCCTTTGCAGATAAAAAAGGTGACTCTGATACAACCCTGCTCAGTCTCTTGGCAATGCTGCATCTACACTGTCAAGCCACATGTAGCATGTAATCAAGCTGCTGAAACTCTCCAGGAGACTAAAACAAGTGTTTTTATACATGTAGAGATTAAAATACAGCTCAAAAACACGAGCATATGTGACCATCCCAAAAACAGTGAGACAGCAGCCTCTACTAAATATCCCTCTATTTCAAGCACTTAGAAATCTAGAATTCCAAGCACTTAGAAATCTAGAACTCCATGAACTCCAGCCTGCCTAGAGAACCTTGCAACTGACTGAAGGAAACACAAAGCACTGACCCCAAAGAGCAGCCCAGGCAGAAGGAGCTCTCTGATGCCGTGCCTGGGGCTCATATACCTTTTGTCCCCGCCCAGCACCCAAACCCAATCACCTGGGAAAGGTGAGGGGCAAAGCACAAGAGAGTAGGAAGAGAGCAAGAAAAGCAGATGTTTTTTTTTTTCTTTCTTTTTTAAAATCAGCTTTATCTCAAAAGCATACAGAGAGCAGACAAGGTATCTGCGGTGATTCTAGAAGCAAAAATTCCCTTTCGCTTTCTCTGCAGGTTTTAATATTGAATTGAAAATATCACCAAGCTAGTAACTGAAACTTTTTGAACTGGAATTAAACAGACTCACCCCCATCTGTAAACACAGAGAACCAGCATTCACCAGCATGCCAGGCCTAATACCCACCTCCTGCAGAACGTTCACTACTACTAAGGCAACATATCATTGTGCAATACCTCTCTGTTCCCACCTCCTTTACCTCACCTGCTCAGTAGCTCCACCTGAGAAATGTGCCCAGGTGGCACCACGCTGAAGTGTGCCCAAACAGACTTACTTTCTAGAGATGAAGGAGGTGACCCTGCTCACTCTCTAGGCACTACTGCACTTATGTGGTCAAGGAACCATACCCCACGGTTTCCCAAAAACAATGTACCTTTTCTTTTTCTTCGTATCTTTTATTTACATAGAAAGAAAAGTCTAGGAGCAAAACTGATTACACGCCAAAAAAAGAAAAAAATCAATTGCATTCCACTCACAGGAAAAATCACTTACTTCAGTAGGCTATCTGAGAACCAAAAGGCTGTGCTGATGGGTCAAACACACTATAGGACACTGGGGCTAGGCCCTCCGCTTCACTGAATTAAAACCCATCCCGACACTCACCAAGGTGCAACCCCAACACAAACACAGACACAGCATTTCAGCTTCAACAGTTTTGGGAACTGCTGGAAAACAAGCTTCATACTCAGCGAGGCGTGCTCAGGCTACACAGGACGGGGCTTCGGACACCTCTTTGCCTACCAAAGAAGACGTCCATCAGCACCCGCTTTGTTCCGATTCTGAAGACTAACATCACAGCCCACGTTGCCTGGGACACCTGATAAACAGAAGAGAAAGCAGCCATACCCTTTTCAAGCCATCCCTGCACGTGTCGCTCCTTGATCATCTGCAACCTCTTCTCCAATCCTCAACCGCTTCTGTGGAGAGCCTGCCATGGCACCTGCAAAGCAAGACGGATCCCTTCGCACTCACCTCGTGCTACTTGGCAGTTCTGCTCCAATCCAGCTCACAAACAGCCCGCCCTTCTCGTGCTGCTCTTCAGAGTGCAGCTTGGCCCCACTCAGCCTGTGCGACACACCTGCAAAAGAGAAACAAAAGCATAGGCTGAAACAGCACCCAAAGCCACAGCACAGCTGGGACAGTTACTCTCAGCTGCTCCCTTACCTCGGCCCCCTCACCTACCCTCAAGGAAGATGCTTCCATCTGCTCTCTTTGGCCAGCTACAACACCCCTGAAATATAAACAGGATTTGTACTGTACTTTGTGTAGTTAAGTAACTGCAGTGACAACTGCACCCCTAAAGTACCTGCTACATCTGTTCATCGCTCACCTTGACAAAAGCAGCTATGGTCAAGTCCCGTCTTGTACACTGTGTTTCACCTTAAACAAATTGAACAGAAGTTGCCTACTGAGTGCTGAACAGTTCCAGAAGGAGCTCTTTCCTGTGACAGGTTCCTCCTAGGGTTTACACTCTAATGGGGACAGGAAAGAAATAAAAATAAACATTTCAAAACCCCATATCTGTAAGCTTTCAAGATTCAACAGACCTCCTCAAGCACACCGTTCAAGCACTATGCGAGCAGCTGCTCACAAGCAGATATACTCTCCCAAATCCACATCTGCCAACCACCAGAGATGACTGTGCCAGCTGCCCTTCAGTACGTGCCCAGAGGCAGACCAGATGTCTTCGCCAACACAGTCTGGACAATGTATTAGCACACCCATGCAGTGCCATGTTAGCTGTCATCACTAACTGCCAGGCAGGACAAGTCCAGACCAAACACGTACACACACAGGCACGCCACAAACACTACAAACAAAACACACAACACTAGGCGCAAGAAAAAGTGACCCCCAAAAAGAAAGCCCTACAGCAACAGCAAGTCAGAACAGGTGCTCTGCACCAGACCCTACCAGAGACTCAAATGTCACGACACGCGACTGGAAGCAACTGCCAGAACTGGGATGATGGAGGCCTAAAAAGCCTGCCTTCAAGACAAGAGACCAGAAGGATGGGGACTGAAAACCCCCTAAGACAACGCTCAGGAAATCAATTCCCAAGCAAAAGCTCCTGACGTGGCCCAGATGACTTCTGCAAGAGTGAGAATGGAAACAGATGTGATCTCAAACCAAATATGATGCACAAGACCTGAAACAGATCTGCACTTTCGAGCACTTCTTGTCTTGCAGTTGCTGCTTGATCAGAGCCATGATGACAAAACAAGCATTGAGGCCCTTCAGCACAGCTACCGAGTCGCCTGTCTGGTCAGTCCGGTGTAAAAAGCCAGGAGGATATCAAGACCCGAGAAGCACAGAACAGACACTGCAGAAGCAACACTACAAGACAGACAAACTGAAGGAAACTGTCCTGCCTGGCGCACGCACTCAAGCTACAAAATAATCCCGCTTCTTCTATTAGCCTGGTGACCCAGCCACAAGCAGCCTGAACGTGACCCAGCCTCAACCACCCTCACAGTGGCACCAAGTCGATTCAGCCAGCTGGCTCCATGCTGCTCTGGCTCCCAGCTCCCATTAGCCACCCCAGATATGCAAATACCAGGTGCCCCCCAACTTAGCTCTCAGGTTGCTGGATGGTAAAGTCCCTCCGCCTCAAGAAATGCACAGGCACCGATTCTCATCTTAGTCAATTGAAGGCTCACCATCAGCTGCAAAAACAGAGTAACAGCATTCACTAACACGCCGGCCACGATGCCCACCTGCTCCACAATGCTGACTACTGCTGATGCAACATACGGTTCTGCTCACCTCTTCCTCTCCGAATCCAAGCTCTAACAGTGCAGCCAGTATCATCCACACCACCTAGGAAAACAAAGCGATTAAATGATCATTGCCTTCACAACACATCACCCAATGGTAGAATTTTATTGTTGTTTGTTTTTTGAAATCTGCTTTAGCTCAACAGAATGCAAACTGCAAACAAGAGAACTGGGGTGTTTCTAGAAGGAACAATCCCCATGCTTTTGCTGCAACTTTGAATATTAAATGGACAATACGACCCAGCAATTACCTGGAACTTTCTTAACTGCAAATAGCTCAACCATTTTTATTTTTTTTTTTTACTTTTTTTTTTTGTACATAGAAAGAAAGATCTAGGAGCAAAAGATATCATATGCCAAAACAAGCACCAAACAACCTTTCCTTCGCTTCGGATAAGGGATGACCAGGCTGACACTACTCACCTTCCCTCAGTGCTTCATGACATGAGGATTTCCCTTCCCTCTCCACAACTGCACAAAGCACCTGCAGAGGCAAGAGAAAAGCACACTCTGAGGCACCTCACAGCCACAGCGTACCTGCTGCAAGACCTCCCTCTTCCCAGCTCTGGCACTTCAGCTGCTCACCAGCTCTAACTGAGATTCTTCGCTCACAGCACCACAGCAAGCTCCAATGGGGCCACACAACACACACTACACAAGCTACATTGCCCAACACACACCAGCTGGAACATTCCCGCCCAACAATCAGTCGCATCGCACAGGAAGGATGCCGCACACTCCTAGAAACCAAACCTACCAGTCCTGAGCAGCTCCCCGCTTCCTCCTGCCAACCACGCTCAGCACACACACTATTCACCCCTCAAAAAAAAAAACAAAAACCTTAGAACACACACACACACAAAAAAAACAACCGAGCTCCACAAATGCCAAAAAGACATGCACACACAGCAGCCCCGGCAGAGGTAATCACAGACTTACCCTTTGCAGATGAAAGAGGTGACTCTGATACAACCCTGCTCAGGCTCTTGGTAATGCTGCATCTACGCTACCAAGCCACAGGTACCATGCAATCAAGCTGGTTTTAGTCCTCTGGAGAATTACACAAGTGGGTTTATACATCTAGAGATTAAAATACAGCTCAAAAACAGAAGAGTATCCCACCATCCCAAAAAAACAGTGAGCCAGAAACCTCTATTAAACATCCCTCTATTAAGTGAATTCCAAGCACTTAAAAATTATAGAAATCTATAAACTCCAGCCTGCCTAAAGAACCCTGCAACCGACTGAAGGAAAAACAAAGCACTTACCCCAAGGAGCAGCCCAGGCAGAAGGAGCTCTCTGATAGCATGCCCGGGGCTCATATACCATTTGGCCCCGCCCAGCACCCAAACCCAATCACCTGGAAAAGGGGAGGGGCAAAGCACAAGGAAGTAGAAAGAAAGCAGGAGCAGCAGCAGCTGTTTTTTATTATTTTCTTTGTTTTTTTTTTAAGATCTGCTTTACTGGAAAAACATGCAGAGAGCAGACAGGAGACCTAGGGTGTTTCTAGAAGCAACGATCCCCATGCTTTTGCTGCAGCTTTTAACATTGAAAGGACAACACAACCCAGCAAGTAACAGGAACTTTTGCAAATGGAATTACGTCAAATATGTTCATCATCACTTGCAAAAACAGAGAACCAGCATTCACTAGCACGCCAGCACTGACACCCACCTCCTCCGCAACGCTGACTACTACTGATGCAAAACGCTACTGTGCAATACCTCTCTGTTCCCAGCTCCTTTCCCTCATCTGCTCACTACATTTACCTGAGAAGTGTGCCCGAACAGACTTATTCTGCAGAGATGAAGAAGGTGGCCCTGCTCACTCTCTTGTCACTACTGCACTTATGCACTCAAGGAACCATACCCCACAGTTTCCCAAGAACAACGTACCTGGCAACCCCTCATAAACGTACTTCTAATACGTAAATTCAAGGACATAAAGCCTAGAAGGCTTTCTGGTCTAAAGACTCGACAGACAGAAAACACACAGGCAAATGCTCCAGAAATGTAACAACCTGTCCCTAAACTTGAAACAGACTACCCCTTACATGCCCACTGCTGCCATTTTCAGATACACGCTCACACAGGGAGCTTCCATGATACACTTCTCCTAAACCCTGCTCCATCACTTTAACAGCAAGGTTGTAACTTTGATAATATTTGACATACAGGCAAAGACTCACAAAAAGCCCCGTAATTCTGCAAAACTCAGAAGGGACCCAGAACCACAAAGCAAACACACAAAGTAACATCACCATACCATCCGTAAAACTGCCATAACAACTACTCACCTGAGGAAAAGCTGCTTGCAATACAGGCACATACTACTACTAGATTGCTTTACAGTGACAGATCCTACCAGTTGCCACCTCAAGAAGATACGCGTACCGGTTTCTACTGGAAAACGCATCAGTCCATAGACTCTGACCCACCTAAAGAACCCTGAAACTGACTGAAGGAAAAACAAAGCGCTTACCCCAAAAAGCAGCCCAGGCAGAAGGAGCTCTGTCATGGAATACCTGCAACTCAGTTACCACTAGGTCCCACATGGAACCTGAAGCTAATCACCTGGGAAAGTGCAAGGGGGAAAGCACAAAAAAAAAAAAAAAACAGAAAGGAGCAGTAGCTGTGGTTTATTTACTTATTTATATGGCTTAGCTCAATAGCATGCAGAGTGCAGACAGGAGAGCTAGGGTGTTTCTAGAAATAAAAATCCCCATGCTTTTGCTGCAGCTTCAAATATTAAAAGGACAAAATGATCAAGAAAGTAACTGATTTTTTTTTTCCATCTGGAATTAGCTCAATCTTTTATTTACATAAAAAGAAAAATCAAGGAGCAGAACAGATTTCACGGCAAAAAAAAAAAAAAAAAACAATTCCATACCACTCGCAGGAAAAATCACTTACTTTAATAGGCTACCTGAGAACCAAAAGGCTATGCTGATGGGTCAAAACACACTACAGGACACTGGGGCCAGGCCCTCCGCTGCACCCACTTAAAACCCATCCCTACACTCACCAAGGTGCAACCCCAACACAAAAAAAACAGACAGCATTTCAGCACCTGCTTTGTTCCGATTCTGAACACTAACATCACAGCCCACGTTGCCTGGGACACCTGATAAACAGAAGAGAAAGCAGCCATACCCTTTTCAAGCCATCCCTGCACGTGTCGCTCCTTGATCATCTGCAACCTCTTCTCCAATCCTCAACCGCTTCTGTGGAGAGCCTGCCATGGCACCTGCAAAGCAAGATGGATACCCTTCGCACTCACCTCGTGCTACTTGGCAGTTCTGCTCCAATCCAGCTCACAACCAGCCCGCCCTTCTCGTGCTGCTCTTCAGAGTGCAGCTTGGCCCCACTCAGCCTGTGCGAGACACCTGCAAAAGACAAACAAAAGCATAGGCTGAAGCAGCATCCAAAGCCACAGCACAGCTGGGACAGTTACTCTCATCTGCTCCCTTACCTCGGCACCCTCACCTGCCCTCGAGGAAGATGCTTCCATCTGCTCTCTTAGGCCAGCTACAACACCCCTGAAATATAAACAGGATTTTTACTGTATTTTGTTCAGTTAACTAACTGCAATAACAGCTGCACCCCTGAAGTACCTGCTGCATCTGTCCATCGCTCACCTTGCCAAAAGCAGCTCCGGTCAAGTCCCGTGTTGTACACTGTGTTTCACCTTAAACAAATGAAAACAGTCACAAGATAATCATTCAGCTGCCAGCATTAGCACCCATCGCTCAACAACACAAACGGACCCCATTTACAATATTATCATTTCAAAACAGAAGCCCCCATACCTCAGCACCTCAGAAGTAGATCAAGCCAGTCACCGAGCTGCCTACCGAGTGCTGAACAGTTCCAGAAGGAGCTCTTTCCTGTGACAGGTTCCTCCAAAGGTTTACACTCTACTGGGGACAGCATAGAAATAAAAATAAAAGTTTCAAAACCCCATATCTGTAAGCTTTCAAGATTCGACAGACCTCCTCAAGCACACCGTTCCAGTGCTATGCGAGCAGCTGCTCGCAAGCAGCTCAAATCTCCCACGCCCAACATCTGCCAAACACCACAGAGATGACTGTGCCAGCTGCCCTTCAGTACGTGCCCAGAGGCAGACCGGATGTCTTCGCCAAAACAGTCCAGACAATGTATTAGTACACCCATGCAATGCCATGTTAGCTGTCATCACTAACTGCCAGGCAGGACAGCTCCAGACCAAACACATACACACACAGGCACACCACAAACACTACAAACAAAACACACAACACATGGCGCAAGAAAAAGTGACCCCCAAAAGGAAAGCCCTATGGCAACAGCAAGTCAGATGCAGGTGCTCTGCACCAGACCCTACCAGAGACTCAAATGTCACGACACGCGACTGGAAGCAGCTTCCAGAACTGGGATGATGGAGGCCTAAAAAGCCTGCCTTCAAGACAAGAGACCGGAAGGATGGGGAGTGAAAACCCCCTAAGAACACACTTAGGAATTCGATTCCCAAGCAAGAGCTCCTGATGTGGCCCAGATGACTTCTGCAAGAGTGAGGATGGAAACAGACGCGATCTCAAACCGAATATGATGCACAAGACCTGAAACAGATCTGCAGTTCAAGCAGCGACTGCAAGACAAGAAGTGCTCGAATCAGAATCACGATGACAAAACAAGCATTGAGGCCCTTCAGCACCGCTACCAAGTCCCCTGTCTAGTCAGTCCGGTGTAAAAAGTTAGGAGGATATCAAGACCTGAGAAGCACAGAACAGACGTTGTAGAAGCAACACTACAAGACAGACGAACAGAAGGAAACTGTCCTGCCTGGCGCACGCACTCACGCTACAAAATAATCCTGCCTCTTCTATTAGCCTGGTGACCCAGCCACAAGCACCCTGAACGTGACCCAGCCTCAACCACCCTCACAGTGGCACCAAGTCTATTCAGCCAGCAGGCACCACGCTGCTCTGGCTCCCAGCTCCCATTAGCCACCCCAGATATGCAAATACCAGGCGCCCCCCAACTTAGCTCTCAGGCTGCTGCATGGTAAAGTTCCTCCGCCTCAAGAAATGCACAGGCACCGTTTGTCATCTTAGTCAACTGAAGGCTCATCATCAGCTGCAAAAACAGAGAAAGAGCATTCACTAGCACGCCAGCCCCATTGCTCACCTTCTCCACAATGCTGACTACTGCTGATGCAACGTACGATTGTGCTCACGTGTTCCTCTCCGAGTCCAAGCTCCAACAGTGCAGCCAGTATCATCCACACCACCTGGGACAACAAAGGGATTAAATGATAGTTGCATTCAGAACAAATAACCCAATCGTGGTTTCTTGTTGTTGTTGTTTGTGTGTGTGTTTCTTGTATTTTTTTTTTTTTTTTTAAATCTGCTTTAGCTCAACAGCATGCAGAATGCAAACGAGAACTGGGGAGTACCTAGAAGAAACAATCCCCATGCTTTTGCGGCAGCTTTGAATATTAAAAGGACAATACGACCCAGCAAGTAACTGGAACTTTCTTAACTGGAATTAGCTCATACTTTTATTTGCATTGAAAGAAAAATCTAGGAGCAGAACAGATTATACACCAACAAAATTAATTCCATTCCATCCCCAGAAAAAAATCACATACTCTCATCCCCTCCTGTACCTCAGCCGCTTGCCTGCCCCACGTGGCACATGCTTCCATCTCTTCTCCTTACCCACTTATAGCACCTCTAAAAGGCAAACTGGAGTTTTACTCTATTGGACATAGGAAAATAACTGCAGTGACAACCACACCCCAAAAACAACAGTTACCTCTGCTCATCACGCACCAGAGTCACTGCAGAGGCAGCTCGGGCCGAGACGTCCTGCACTGCGCACTGCATTTCAACCTGAACAAAGGAAAGACACAGGCAGAAGATAAACATTCAGCTGCCAGTAGTAGTAGCACCCATCCCTCAACAACATAAGCGACCCCAGCTTTACTTTTACCCTTTCAAAACAGCACTCCACTTGCCTCTGGACCTGCAAATTAGGTCCAAGCTTGAAAGGAGCGGCCACCATCATCCACAACACCTGGGAACACAAAAGGACAAAACGACACTGTGCTTGCAAGCACCCACCTGCCACGCTGCTCCTCTATCCCAAACAGTCTCACCTCAGACCCTCACAGGGAAACACCTGAGCGTCTTCACTTCGCTTCGGATAAGGCATGACCAGGCTGGCAACACTCACCTTCCCTCAGAGCTCCATCACACGAGGATATCCCTTCCCTGTCCACGACTGCACACAAAGCACCTGCAGAGACAAGGGAAAAGCACACTCTGAGGCACCTCACAGCCACAGCGTACCTGCTGCAATGCCTCTCTCTTCCCAGCTCCGGTACTTCAGCTGCTCACCACCTCTAACTCAGATTCTTCACTCACAGCACCACAGCAAAATCTGCCCAGGCCACACAACACACACTACACAGGCTACGTTGCCTAAGACACACAAGCTGGAACGTTCCCACCCAACAATCAGTCGCATCACACAGGAAGGCTGCCGTACTCTCCGAGAAACCAAACCTACCAGTCCTGAGGAGCTCCCCACCTCCTCCTGCCAACCACGCTCAGCAAACACACTATCTACTGCTCAGAAAAACAGAAAGTTAAAACATACACACACAAAAAACAACTGAGCTCCACAAATGCCAAAAAGACATGCACACACAGCAGCCTCGGCAGGGGTAATCAAACTTACCCTTTGCAGATGAAAGAGGTGACTCTGATACAACCCTGCTCAGTCTCTTGGCAATGCTGCATCTACCCTGCCAAGCCACATGTAGCATGAAATGCAGCTGGTTTTAGTCCTCTGGAAAATTACAGAAGTAGGTCTATGCATCTAGAGAATAAATTTAGCTCAAAAACAGAAGAGCAACCCACCACCCCAAAAAACAGTGAGCCAGAAACCTCTATTAAACATCCCTCTCCTAAGTGAATTCCAAGCACTTAAAAATTCTAGAAATCTATAAACTCCAGCCTGCCTAGAGAACCCTGCAACTGACTGAAGGAAAAACAAAGCACTTACCCCAAGGAGCAGCCCAGGCAGGAGGAGCTCTCTGATAGCATGCCCGGGGCTCATATACCATTCGGCCCCGCCCAGCACCCAAACCCAATCACCTGGAAAAGGGGAGGGGCAAAGCACAAGGAAGTAGAAAGAAAGGAGCAGCAGCAGCAGCTGTTTTTTATTTTTTTCATTACTATTTTATTTTATTTTAAGATCTGCTTTACTTGAAAAACATGCAGAGAGCAGACAGGTGACCTGTGGTGTTTCTAGAAGCAACAATCCCCATGCTTTTGCTGCAGTTTTTAACATTGAAAGGACGACACGACCAGGCCAGTAACTGGAACTTTTTCAAATAGAATTAAGTCAAACAGGTTCATCATCACTTGCAAAAACAGAGAACCAGCATTCACTAGCACGCCAGCCCTGATACCCACCTCTTGGGCAACGCTCACTACTACTGATGCAACATACAGTTGTGCAATACCTCTCTGTTCAAAACTCCTTTACCTCAGCTGCTCAGTAGCTCCACAGGACAAATGGGCCCGGGCGGCGCCGCGCCGAAATGGGCCCGGGCGGCGCCGCGC
The DNA here is from genome assembly GCF_047663525.1 of Anas platyrhynchos. Classification (NCBI taxonomy): domain Eukaryota; kingdom Metazoa; phylum Chordata; class Aves; order Anseriformes; family Anatidae; genus Anas; species Anas platyrhynchos. The sequence continues at coordinate 25,319,257 of NC_092597.1, read as the reverse complement.
CGAAATGGGCCCGGGCGGACTTATTCTGCAGAGAGGAAGAAGGTGAGCCTGCTCACTCTCCAGGCACTACTGCACTTATGCGGTCAAGAGACATTACCCCACTGTTTCCCAAAAACAACTACCTGGAAACACCTAATAAACATACTTCTAATATGTCAATTCAAGGACATCAAGACTAAAAGGCTGCAAGGTCTAAACACTCGACAGACAGAAAACACACAGGCAAAAGCTCCAGAAATATAACAAACTGTCCCTAAACTTGAAACAGACTACCCCTTACGTGCCCACTGCTGCCATTTTCAGATACACGCTCACACAGGCAGCCTCCATCATACATTTCTCCTAAACCCTGCTGCATCACTTTGACAGCGAGGTTATGACTTTGATAAGATTTGACATAGATTTAAAGGCTCACAGAAAGCCCCGTAATTCTGCAAAAATCAGAAGGGACCCAGAACCACAGAGCAAACACACAAAGTAACATCACCATACTATCCGTAAAACTGCCATAACAACTACTCACCTGAGGAAGAGCTGCGTGCAATACAGGCGCCTACTACTAGATTCCTTTACTATGACAGATCCTACCAGTTTTCACCTCAAAAAGATAGGAGTACCAGTTTCTACTTCAAAATGCATCAGTCCATAGACTCTGACCCACCTAAAGAACCCTCCAAAAGACTGAAGGAAAAACAAAGCACTTATCCAAAAGTGCAGCCCAGGCAGAAGGAGCTCTCTGATGGCATACCTTCAACTCAGTTACCATTAGGTCCCACCTGGAACCTGAAGCCAATCACCTGGGAAAGTGCAGGGGGAAAGCATAAAAAAGCAGAAAGAGGAGCAGCAGCAGCTGTGGTTTTATTAACTTCCTTATAAGGCTTAGCTCAACAGCATGCAGAGTGCAGACAGGAGAACTGGGGTGTTTCTAGAAACAAAAATCCCCATGCTTTTGCTGCAGCTTTGAATACTGAAAGGACAATACTACCACGCAAGTAAATGAAGCTTTTTCAGCCGGATTTAGCGCAGACTTGTATTTACGCAGGAAGAAAACTCTAGGAGCAGAACAGATTATGCGCCAAAGAAGAATTCAATTCCATTCCACTCACAGGAAAAATCACTTACTTCAGTAGGCTATCTGAAAACCAAAAGGCTATGCTCACGGGTCAAAACACACTACAGGACACTGGGGCCAGGCCCTCCACTGCACCAAATTAAAACCCATCCCTACACTCACCAAGGTACAAGCCCAACCCCAACACAGAAACAGCATTTCAGCCTCAACACAGTTTTCAGAACTGCTGGAAATCAAGCTTCATACTCAGCGAGGCGTGCTCAGGCTACACAAGACAGGGCTTTGGGCACCTCCTTGCCTACCAAAGAAGACAGCCATCAGCACCCGCTTTGTTCCGATTCTGAACACTAACATCACAGCCCACGTTGCCTGGGACACCTGATAAACAGAAGAGAAAGCGGCCATACCCTTTTCAAGCCATCCCTGCACGTGTCACTCCTTGATCATCCGCAACCTCTTCTCAAATCCTCAACCGCTTCTGTGGAGAGCCTGCCATGGCACCTGCAAAGCAAGACCCTTCGCACTCACCTCGTGCTACTTGGCAGTTCTGCTCCAATCCAGCTCACAACCAGCCCGCCCTTCTCGTGCTGCTCTTCAGAGTGCAGCTTGGCCCCACTCAGCCTGTGCGAGACACCTGCAAAAGACAAACAAAAGCATAGGCTGAAGCAGCATCCAAAGCCACAGCACAGCTGGGACAGTTACTCTCATCTGCTCCCTTACCTCGGCACCCTCACCTGCCCTCGAGGAAGATGCTTCCATCTGCTCTCTTAGGCCAGCTACAACACCCCTGAAATATAAACAGGATTTTTACTGTATTTTGTTCAGTTAACTAACTGCAATAACAGCTGCACCCCTGAAGTACCTGCTGCATCTGTCCATCGCTCACCTTGCCAAAAGCAGCTCCGGTCAAGTCCCGTGTTGTACACTGTGTTTCACCTTAAACAAATGAAAACAGTCACAAGATAATCATTCAGCTGCCAGCATTAGCACCCATCGCTCAACAACACAAACGGACCCCATTTACAATATTATCATTTCAAAACAGAAGCCCCCATACCTCAGCACCTCAGAAGTAGATCAAGCCAGTCACCGAGCTGCCTACCGAGTGCTGAACAGTTCCAGAAGGAGCTCTTTCCTGTGACAGGTTCCTCCAAAGGTTTACACTCTACTGGGGACAGCATAGAAATAAAAATAAAAGTTTCAAAACCCCATATCTGTAAGCTTTCAAGATTCGACAGACCTCCTCAAGCACACCGTTCCAGTGCTATGCGAGCAGCTGCTCGCAAGCAGCTCAAATCTCCCACGCCCAACATCTGCCAAACACCACAGAGATGACTGTGCCAGCTGCCCTTCAGTACGTGCCCAGAGGCAGACCGGATGTCTTCGCCAAAACAGTCCAGACAATGTATTAGTACACCCATGCAATGCCATGTTAGCTGTCATCACTAACTGCCAGGCAGGACAGCTCCAGACCAAACACATACACACACAGGCACACCACAAACACTACAAACAAAACACACAACACATGGCGCAAGAAAAAGTGACCCCCAAAAGGAAAGCCCTATGGCAACAGCAAGTCAGATGCAGGTGCTCTGCACCAGACCCTACCAGAGACTCAAATGTCACGACACGCGACTGGAAGCAGCTTCCAGAACTGGGATGATGGAGGCCTAAAAAGCCTGCCTTCAAGACAAGAGACCGGAAGGATGGGGAGTGAAAACCCCCTAAGAACACACTTAGGAATTCGATTCCCAAGCAAGAGCTCCTGATGTGGCCCAGATGACTTCTGCAAGAGTGAGGATGGAAACAGACGCGATCTCAAACCGAATATGATGCACAAGACCTGAAACAGATCTGCAGTTCAAGCAGCGACTGCAAGACAAGAAGTGCTCGAATCAGAATCACGATGACAAAACAAGCATTGAGGCCCTTCAGCACCGCTACCAAGTCCCCTGTCTAGTCAGTCCGGTGTAAAAAGTTAGGAGGATATCAAGACCTGAGAAGCACAGAACAGACGTTGTAGAAGCAACACTACAAGACAGACGAACAGAAGGAAACTGTCCTGCCTGGCGCACGCACTCACGCTACAAAATAATCCTGCCTCTTCTATTAGCCTGGTGACCCAGCCACAAGCACCCTGAACGTGACCCAGCCTCAACCACCCTCACAGTGGCACCAAGTCTATTCAGCCAGCAGGCACCACGCTGCTCTGGCTCCCAGCTCCCATTAGCCACCCCAGATATGCAAATACCAGGCGCCCCCCAACTTAGCTCTCAGGCTGCTGCATGGTAAAGTTCCTCCGCCTCAAGAAATGCACAGGCACCGTTTGTCATCTTAGTCAACTGAAGGCTCATCATCAGCTGCAAAAACAGAGAAAGAGCATTCACTAGCACGCCGGCCACGATGCCCACCTTCTCCACGATGCTGACTACTGCTGATGCAACATACAGTTCTGCTCACCTCTTCCTCTCCGAATCCAAGCTCCAACAGTGCAGCCAGTATCATCCACACCACCTGGGAAAACAAAGGGATTAAATGTTCGTTGCATTCAGAACAAGTCTACCAATGGTGTTTTATTTTGTTCTTCATTTGTGTGTGTGTGTTTGGTTTTTTCTTTTTGTTTACCTGTTTCTTTTTTTTGGGGGGGATCTGCTTTAGCTCAACAGAATGCAGAGTGCAGATGAGACCTGAGGTGTTTCTAAAAGCAACAATCCCCATGCTTTCGCTGAAGCTTTGAATATTAAAAGGACAATACAACCCAGCAAGTAACTGAAACTTTCTTAACTGGAATTAGCTCAAATTTTATTATATTTTTAAACTTAGAAAGAAAAATCCAAGAGCAGAACAGATTATACACCAACAAAATCAATTCCATTCCATCCCCAGAAAAAAATCACATACTCTCATCCCCTCCTGTACCTCAGCCGCTTGCCTGCCCCACGTGGCACATGCTTCCATCTCTTCTCCTTACCCACTTATAGCACCTCTAAAAGGCAAACTGGAGTTTTACTCTATTGGATGTAGGAAAATAACTGCAGTGACAACCACACCCCAAAAACAACAGTTACCTCTGCTCATCACACACCAGAGTCACTGCAGAGGCAGCTTGGGTCGAGACGTCCTGCACTGCGCACTGCACGCTGCATTTCAGCCTGAACAAGGGAAAGACACAGGCAGAAGATAAACATTCAGCTGCCAGCAGTAGCACCCATCCCTCAACAACATAAGCAACCCCAGCTTTACTTTTATCCTTTCAAAACAGCACTCCACTTGCCTCTGGACCTGCAAATTAGGTCCAAGCTTGAAAGGAGCGGCCAGCATCACCCACGCCACCTGGGAACACAAAAGGATACACTGACCGTGGTGCTTGCAAGCACCCACCTGCCACACTGCTCCTCTATCCCAATCAGCCTCACCTCGGACCCTCACAGGGAAACACCTGAGCGTCTTCCCTTTGCTTCGGATAAGGCATGACCAGGCTGACACCTCTCACCTTCCCTCAGAGCTTCGTGACATGACGATTTCCCTTCCCTCTCCACAACTGCACAAAGCACCTGCAGAGACAAGAGAAACACACACTCTGAGGCACCTCACAGCCACAGCGTACCTGCTGCAAGACCTCTCTCTTCCCAGCTCCGGTACTTCAGCTGCTCACCAGCTCTGAGATTGTTCACTCACAACACCACAGCAAGCTGCACCCGGGCCACACAACACACACTACACAAGCTACATTGCTTAAGACATATGAGCTGGAACGTTCCCACCCAACAATCAGTCGCATCACACAGGAAGGATGCCGCACACTCCTAGAAACCAAACCTACCAGTCCTGAGCAGCTCCCCACCTCCTCCTGCCAACCACGCTCAGCACACACACTATTTACTGCTCAGAAAAACAGAAAGTTAAAACATACACACAAAAAAAAACAACCGAGCTCCACAAATGCCAAAAAGACATGCACACACAGCAGCCTCGGCAGGGGTAGTCGCAGACTTACCCTTTGCAGATGAAAGAGGTGACTCTGATACAACTCTGCTCAGTGTCTTGGTAACGCCGCATCTACGCTGCCAAGCCATATGTAGCATTCAATCAAGCTGGTTTTAGTCCTCTGGAGAGTTACACAAGTGGGTTTATACATCTATATATTAAAATATAGCTCAAAAACAGAAGAGTATCCCACCATCCCAAAAAAAACAGTGAGCCAGCAGCCCCTACTAAACATCCCGCTACTGAGTGAATTCCAAGCACTTAAAATCCAGAAATCCATAGGCTCCAGTCTGCCTAGAGAACCCTGCAACTGACTGAAGGAAAACCAAAGCACTTACCCCAAAGAGCAGCCCAAGCACAAGGAGCTCTCTGATAGCATGCCTGGGGCTCATATAGCATTCAGCCCCGCCCAGCACCCAAACCCAATCACCTGGGAAAGGGGAGGGGCAAAGCACAAGAAAGTAGGAAGAGAGCAAAAGAAGCAGCTGTGTTTTTTTTTTTTTTCCTTTGTTTTTTAAAATCTGGTTTATCTCAAAAACATTCCAAGAGCAGACAAGAGACCTGTGGTGTTTCTAGAAGCAAAACTCCCCTTTTGCTTTTGCTGCAGCTTTTAATGTTGAACTGATAATGTCACCAAGCAAGTAACTGAAACTTCTTCAACTGGAATTAGTTTACACACGCTCACCGTCATCTGCAAACACAGAGAACCAGCATTCACTAGCCCTAACCCTAACCCCAACCCTCACCCTAAGCTCTAACCCTAGCCCCAGCCCTAGTCCCCGAGAACTGCATTTCCCGGTGTGCTCTGGGCACCCAACATGGCCTCCCGGAAGTCCGGAGTCCCAGAACTACATTTCCCGGTATGCTCTGGGCACCCAACATGGCCTCCCGGAAGTTCGGAGTCCCAGAACTACATTTCCCGGTATGCTCTGGCCACCCAACATGGCCTCCCGGAAGGCCGGAGTCCCAGAACTACATTTCCCGGCATGCTCTGGGCACTCAAAGCAGACTACTGGAAGCCTTGTGCCGGAAAACTACACCTACCAGCATTCCCTGGGCAGCCGGCACGGCCAATCAGAGGCCGAGTTGTCGAGAACTCCATTTAACAGCACTCCCTGTAACCCTAGCCCTTACTGCCCTTACACAAAAAAGCCGCAAGCCCTAACCCTAAAAATCCTCGAAACCCCTACAGACCTAAGCCAAACTATCCACCACACTAAACCCCTGAAGTCCTATGCCTAAAAGCCCTAACCCAAACACTTAAGACGCTCAAATCCCACACCCACAAAATTAAGATGCTCAAATCCCAAACCCCAAAAAATAGGACGCTCAAATCCCAAACCCCCTTCCGAAAAAGAAAATAAGAAAAATAAATCAAACAAAACAAAAACAACAAAAGGGGTAGACCTGGTGGCATCTGCCCTATAACCCTGCAAAAATCATGAGGGACATAGAACAACAAAGCAAACACACAAAATAACATTGACATCCTATCCATAAAAGTGCTATACCAATTAATCACCTCCAAAGAGCTTCATGCAATAAATGTACGTACTACTAGATTGGTTTCCTCTAAAATATCGTACAAGACTCTGACCCACGAAAAGAACCCTGCATGTAGCTAACAGAAGAATAAACAAAGCACCGACCCCAAAGAGCAGCCCACGCAGAAGGAGCTCTCTGATAGAACGCCTAGGGCTCGTATAACATTTGGCCCCGCCCAGCACCCAAACCCAATCACCTGGGAAAGAGGAGGGGGCAAAGCACAAGAAAGAGAGCAGGAGCAGCAGCTGTGTTCTTTTATTTATTTTTTTATTTATTTGTCACCTATCCCTAGTTTACAGCATGCGGAGTGCAGACAAAAGAACTGCGGTGTTCCTAGAAGCAAAATTTACCGTATTTTTGCCTCAGCTTTGAACATAGAAAGGACAATACAACCAAGAAAGTAAATGAAATATTTTCAACGGGAATTAGCACGAACCTTTCATTTACATATGAAGAAAAATCTAGGAGCGTAGGAAATTACACATCAAAAAAAAAAAAAGACGTAATAAGCAACGCGCGTGCACGGACCCTGGCCGCCTGCAGTACTCGTTTTCCACCAGCAGGTGGCGGCAGAGGGGCGCCCTCGGGCGTCACTGGGCATGAGCTCCCCTCGGCCGCCTGCAGTACCCCTTTTCCACCAGCAGGTGGCGGCAGAGGGGCGCCCTCGGGCGTCACCGGGCATGAGCTCCCCCCGGCCGCCTGCAGTACCCCTTTTCCACCAGCAGGTGGCGGCAGAGGGGCGCCCTCGGGCAGCACCGGGCATGAGCTCCCCTCGGCCGCCTGCAGTACCCCTTTTCCACCAGCAGGTGGCGGCAGAGGGGGCGCCCTCGAGCATCACTGGGCATGAGCTCCCCCCGCCGCCTGCAGTACCCGTTTTTCCACCAGCAGGTGGCGGCAGAGGGGCGCCCTCGGGCGTCACTGGGCATGAGCTCCCCCCGGCCGCCTGCAGTACCCCTTTTCCACCAGCAGGTGGCGGCAGAGGGGCGCCCTCGGGCGTCACCGGGCATGAGCTCCCCTCGGCCGCCTGCAATACCCCTTTTCCACCAGCAGGTGGCGGCAGAGGGGCGCCCTTGGGTGGCACCGGGCATGAGCTCCCCTCGGCCGCCTGCAATACCCCTTTTCCACCAGCAGGGGGCGGCCTAACCATAACCCTAACCTAACCCGAACCCCAACTCCAACCCCAACCCTAACCCTAATGGCGTCCCCCCGGCAACCGCACCCCGCACACTTGGTTCCCCCCTCATTTTAGTTCCCCCTGGTGCGCCCCGCAAATATGTCCCCCCGGAACCCGAACCCCGCACACTTGGTTCCCCCCTCATTTTGGTTCCCCCCCCGGTGCGCCCCGCAAATGTGTCCCCCCGGAACCCGAACCCCGCACACTTGGTTCCCCCCTCACTTTGGTTCCCCCCCCCGGTGCGCCTGGCAAGTGTGTCCCCCCGGAACCCGCACCCCGCACACTTGGTTCCCCCCTCCTTTTGGTTCCCCCTGGTGCGCCCCGCAAATATGTCCCCCCGGAACCCGAACCCCGCACACTTGGTTCCCCCCTCATTTTGGTTCCCCCCCCGGTGCGCCCCGCAAATGTGTCCCCCCGGAACCCGAACCCCGCACACTTGGTTCCCCCCTCACTTTGGTTCCCCCCCCCGGTGCGCCTGGCAAGTGTGTCCCCCCGGAACCCGCACCCCGCACACTTGGTTCCCCCCTCATTTTGGTTCCCCCCCCCTTGGGGTCCCCCCAAGCCCCATGGACCCCCCCCCCTTGGTGCCCCACCCCCCGTCCTACCCGTGCCCGCAGCAGCCGCTCGCGCTCCGCCAGCGCCTCCCGCACCCGACGCTGCATCTCGGCCAGGTGGAGGCAGGCGCTGGGGGGGGGAATAAATTGGGGGGGGTCTGGGGGCGCATTTAGGGGGCGGAGGGGACTGGTTCTCACCTGAAGAACTCGGCGTCCAGCCCCCCCGGGGGCAGCTGCACGGCCAGGATGCCTGGGGGGGTGCGGGGGGGACATGTCAGCACCGGGCATGAGCTCCCCTCGGCCGCCTGCAGTACCCCTTTTCCACCAGCAGGTGGCGGCAGAGGGGCGCCCTCGGGCGTCACCGGGCATGAGCTCCCCTCGGCCGCCTGCAGTACCCCTTTTCCACAAGCAGGTCGCGGCAGAGGGGCGCCCTCGGGCATCACCGGGCATGAGCTCCCCTCGGCCGCCTGCAGTACCCCTTTTCCACCAGCAGGTGGCGGCAGAGGGGCGCCCTCGGGCGTCACCGGGCATGAGCTCCCCTCGGCCGCCTGCAGTACCCCTTTTCCACCAGCAGGTGGCGGCAGAGGGGCGCCCTCGGGCGTCACCGGGCATGAGCTCCCCTCGGCCGCCTGCAGTACCCCTTTTCCACCAGCAGGTGGCGGCAGAGGGGCGCCCTCGGGCGTCACCAGGCATGAGCTCCCCTCGGCCGCCTGCAGTACTCGTTTTCCACCAGCAGGTGGCGGCAGAGGGGCGCCCTCGGGCGTCACCGGGCATGAGCTCCCCTCGGCCGCCTGCAGTACCCCTTTTCCACCAGCAGGTGGCGGCAGAGGGGCGCCCTCGGGCGTCACCGGGCATGAGCTCCCCTCGGCCGCCTGCAGTACCCCTTTTCCACCAGCAGGTGGCGGCAGAGGGGCGCCTTCGGGCGTCACCGGGCATGAGCTCCCCTCGGCCGCCTGCAGTACTCGTTTTCCACCAGCAGGTGGCGGCAGAGGGGCGCCCTCGGGCGTCACCGGGCATGAGCTCTCCTCGGCCGCCTGCAGTACCCCTTTTCCACCAGCAGGTGGCGGCAGAGGGGCGCCCTCGGGCGGCACCGGGCATGAGCTCCCCTCGGCCGCCTGCAGTACCCCTTTTCCACCAGCAGGTGGCGGCAGAGGGGCGCCCTCGGGCGTCACCGGGCATGAGCTCCCCTTGGCCGCCTGCAGTACCCCTTTTCCACCAGCAGGCGGCGGCAGAGGGGCGCCCTCGGGCGTCACCGGGCATGAGCTCCCCTCGGCCGCCTGCAGTACCCCTTTTCCACCAGCAGGTGGCGGCAGAGGGGCGCCCTCGGGCGTCACCGGGCATGAGCTCCCCTCGGCCGCCTGCAGTACTCGTTTTCCACCAGCAGGTGGCGGCAGAGGGGCGCCCTCGGGCGTCACCGGGCATGAGCTCCCCTCGGCCGCCTGCAGTACCCCTTTTCCACCAGCAGGTGGCGGCAGAGGGGCGCCCTCGGGCGGCACCGGGCATGAGCTCCCCTCGGCCGCCTGCAGTACCCCTTTTCCACCAGCAGGTGGCGGCAGAGGGGCGCCCTCGGGCGGCACCGGGCATGAGCTCCCCTCGGCCGCCTGCAGTACCCCTTTTCCACCAGCAGGTGGCGGCAGAGGGGCGCCCTCGGGCGGCACCGGGCATGAGCTCCCCTCGGCCGCCTGCAGTACCCCTTTTCCAGCAGCAGGGGGCGGCCTAACCATAACCCTAACCTAACCCGAACCCCAACTCCAACCCCAACCCTAACCCTAATGGCGTCCCCCCGGCAACCGCACCCCGCACACTTGGTTCCCCCCTCATTTTAGTTCCCCCCGGTGCGCCCCACAAAAGTGTCCCCCCAGAACCCGCACCCCGCACACTTGGTTCCCCCCTCCTTTTGGTTCCCCCTGGTGCGCCCCGCAAATTTGTCCCCCCGGAACCCGAACCCCGCACACTTGGTTCCCCCCTCATTTTGGTTCCCCCCCCGGTGCGCCCCGCAAATGTGTCCCCCCGGAACCCGAACCCCGCACACTTGGTTCCCCCCTCACTTTGGTTCCCCCCCCCGGTGCGCCTGGCAAGTGTGTCCCCCCGGAACCCGCACCCCGCACACTTGGTTCCCCCTCATTTTGGTTCCCCCACCCCTTGGGGTCCCCCCAAGCCCCATGGACCCCCCCCCCTTGGTGCCCCACCCCCCGTCCTACCCGTGCCAGCAGCAGCCGCTCGCGCTCCGCAAGCGCCTCCCGCACCCGACGCTGCATCTCGGCCAGGTGGAGGCAGGCGCTGGGGGGGGGAATAAATTGGGGGGGGTCTGGGGGCGCATTTAGGGAGCGGAGGGGACTGGTTCTCACCTGTAGAACTCGGCGTCGAGCCCCCCCGGGGGCAGCTGCACGGCCAGGATGCCTGGGGGGGTGCGGGGGGGACATGTCAGCACCGGGCATGAGCTCCCCTCGGCCGCCTGCAGTACCCCTTTTCCACCAGCAGGTGGCGGCAGAGGGGCGCCCTCGGGCGTCACCGGGCATGAGCTCCCCTCGGCCGCCTGCAGTACCCCTTTTCCACCAGCAGGTGGCGGCAGAGGGGCGCCCTCGAGCGTCACCGGGCATGAGCTCCCCTCGGCCGCCTGCAGTACCCCTTTTCCACCAGCAGGTGGCGGCAGAGGGGCGCCCTCGGGCGTCACCGGGCATGAGCTCCCCTCGGCCGCCTGCAGTACCCCTTTTCCACCAGCAGGTGGCGGCAGAGGGGCGCCCTCGGGCGTCACCGGGCATGAGCTCCCCTCGGCCGCCTGCAGTACCCCTTTTCCACCAGCAGGTGGCGGCAGAGGGGCGCCCTCGGACGTCACCAGGCATGAGCTCCCCTCGGCCGCCTGCAGTACTCGTTTTCCACCAGCAGGTGGCGGCAGAGGGGCGCCCTCGGGCGTCACCGGGCATGAGCTCCCCTCGGCCGCCTGCAGTACCCCTTTTCCACCAGCAGGTGGCGGCAGAGCGGCGCCCTCGGGCGTCACCGGGCATGAGCTCCCCTCGGCCGCCTGCAGTACCCCTTTTCCACCAGCAGGTGGCGGCAGAGGGGCGCCCTCGGGCGTCACCGGGCATGAGCTCCCCTCGGCCGCCTGCAGTACCCCTTTTCCACCAGCAGGTGGCGGCAGAGGGGCGCCTTCGGGCGACACCGGGCATGAGATCCACTCGGCCGCCTGCAGTACTCGTTTTCCACCAGCAGGTGGCGGCAGAGGGGCGCCTTCGGGCGTCACCGGGCATGAGCTCCCCTCGGCCGCCTGCAGTACCCCTTTTCCACCAGCAGGTGGCGGCAGAGGGGCGCCCTCGGGCGTCACCGGGCATGAGCTCCCCTCGGCCGCCTGCAGTACTCGTTTTCCACCAGCAGGTGGCGGCAGAGGGGCGCCCTCGGGCGGCACCGGGCATGAGCTCCCCTCGGCCGCCTGCAGTACCCCTTTTCCACCAGCAGGTGGCGGCAGAGGGGCGCCTTCGGGCGGCACCGGGCATGAGCTCCCCTCGGCCGCCTGCAGTACCCCTTTTCCACCAGCAGGTGGCGGCAGAGGGGCGCCCTCGGGCGTCACCGGGCATGAGCTCCCCTCGGCCGCCTGCAGTACTCGTTTTCCACCAGCAGGTGGCGGCAGAGGGGCGCCCTCGGGCGGCACCGGGCATGAGCTCCCCTCGGCCGCCTGCAGTACCCCTTTTCCACCAGCAGGTGGCGGCAGAGGGGCGCCCTCGGGCGGCACCCGGCATGAGCTCCCCTCGGCCGCCTGCAGTACCCCTTTTCCACCAGCAGGTGGCGGCAGGGGGGCGCCCTCGGGCGTCACCGGGCATGAGCTCCCCTCGGCCGCCTGCAGTACTTGTTTTCCACAAGCAGGTGGCGGCCGAGGGGCGCCCTCGGGCGTCACCGGGCATGAGCTCCCCTCGGCCGCCTGCAGTACCACTTTTCCACCAGCAGGTGGCAGCAGAGGGGCGCCCTCGGGCGTCACCGGGCATGAGCTCCCCTCGGCCGCCTGCAGTACTCCTTTTCCACCAGGAGGTGGCGGCAGAGGGGCGCCCTCGGGCGTCACCGGGCATGAGCTCCCCTCGGCCGCCTGCAGTACCCCTTTTCCACCAGCAGGTGGCGGCAGAGGGGCGCCTTCGGGCGTCACCGGGCATGAGCTCCCCTCGGCCGCCTGCAGTACCCCTTTTCCACCAGCAGGTGGCGGCAGAGGGGCGCCCTCGGGCGTCACCGGGCATGAGCTCCCCTCGGCCGCCTGCAGTACCCCTTTTCCACCAGCAGGTGGTGGCAGAGGGGCGCCTTCGGGCGTCACCGGGCATGAGCTCCCCTCGGCCGCCTGCAGTACCCCTTTTCCACCAGCAGGTGGCGGCAGAGGGGCGCCCTCCGGCGGCACCGGGCATGAGCTCCCCTCGGCCGACTGCAGTACCCCTTTTCCACCAGCAGGTGGCGGAAGAGGGGCGCCCTCGGGCGTCACCGGGCATGAGCTCCCCTCGGTCGCCTGCAGTACTCGTTTTCCACCAGCAGGTGGCGGCAGAGGGACGCCCTCGGGCGTCACCGGGCATGAGCTCCCCTCGGCCGCCTGCAGTACCCCTTTTCCACCAGCAGGTGGCGGCAGAGGGGCGCCCTCGGGCGTCACCGGGCATGAGCTCCCCTCGGCCGCCTGCAGTACCCCTTTTCCACCAGCAGGTGGCGGCAGAGGGGCGCCCTCGGGCGGCACCGGGCATGAGCTCCCCTCGGCCGCCTGCAGTACCCCTTTTCCACCAGCAGGTGGCGGCAGAGGGGCGCCCTCGGGCGTCACCGGGCATGAGCTCCCCTCGGCCGCCTGCAGTACCCCTTTTCCACCAGCAGGTGGCGGCAGAGGGGCGCCTTCGGGCGTCACCGGGCATGAGCTCCCCTCGGCCGCCTGCAGTACTCGTTTTCCACCAGCAGGTGGCGGCAGAGGGGCGCCCTCGGGCGTCACCGGGCATGAGCTCCCCTCGGCCGCCTGCAGTACCCCTTTTCCACCAGCAGGTGGTGGCAGAGGGGCGCCCTCGGGCGTCACCGGGCATGAGCTCCCCTCGGCCGCCTGCAGTACTCGTTTTCCACCAGCAGGTGGCGGCAGAGGGGCGCCCTCGGGCGTCACCGGGCATGAGCTCCCCTCGGCCGCCTGCAGTACCCCTTTTCCACCAGCAGGTGGCGGCAGAGGGGCGCCCTCGGGCGTCACCGGGCATGAGCTCCCCTCGGCCGCCTGCAGTACCCCTTTTCCACCAGCAGGTGGCGGCAGAGAGGCGCCCTCGGGCGTCACCGGGCATGAGCTCCCCTCGGCCGCCTGCAGTACCCCTTTTCCACCAGCAGGTGGCGGCAGAGGGGCGCCCTCGGGCGTCACCGGGCATGAGCTCCCCTCGGCCGCCTGCAGTACCCCTTTTCCACCAGCAGGTGGCGGCAGAGGGGCGCCCTCGGGCGGCACCGGGCATGAGCTCCCCTCGGCCGCCTGCAGTACCCCTTTTCCACCAGCAGGTGGCGGCAGAGGGGCGCCCTCGGGCGGCACCGGGCATGAGCTCCCCTCGGCCGCCTGCAGTACCCCTTTTCCACCAGCAGGTGGCGGCAGAGGGGCGCCCTCGGGTGGCACCGGGCATGAGCTCCCCTCAGCCGCCTGCAATACCCCTTTTCCACCAGCAGGGGGCGGCCTAACCATAACCCTAACCTAACCCGAACCCCAACTCCAACCCCAACCCTAACCCTAATGGCGTCCCCCCGGCAACCGCACCCCGCACACTTGGTTCCCCCCTCATTTTAGTTCCCCCCGGTGCGCCCCACAAAAGTGTCCCCCCAGAACCCGCACCCCGCACACTTGGTTCCCCCCTCCTTTTGGTTCCCCCTGGTGCGCCCCCCAAATTTGTCCCCCCGGAACCCGAACCCCGCACACTTGGTTCCCCCCTCATTTTGGTTCCCCCCCGGTGCGCCCCGCAAATGTGTCCCCCCGGAACCCGAACCCCGCACACTTGGTTCCCCCCTCACCTTGGTTCCCCCCCCCCGGTGCGCCTGGCAAGTGTGTCCCCCCGGAACCCGCACCCCGCACACTTGGTTCCCCCCTCATTTTGGTTCCCCCACCCCTTGGGGTCCCCCCAAGCCCCATGGACCCCCCCCCCTTGGTGCCCCACCCCCCGTCCTACCCGTGCCCGCAGCAGCCGCTCGCGCTCCGCCAGCGCCTCCCGCACCCGACGCTGCATCTCGGCCAGGTGGAGGCAGGCGCTGGGGGGGGGAATAAATTGGGGGGGGTCTGGGGGCGCATTTAGGGGGCGGAGGGGACTGGTTCTCACCTGTAGAACTCGGCGTCGAGCCCCCCCGGGGGCAGCTGCACGGCCAGGATGCCTGGGGGGGTGCGGGGGGGACATGTCAGCACCGGGCATGAGCTCCCCTCGGCCGCCTGCAGTACCCCTTTTCCACCAGCAGGTGGCGGCAGAGGGGCGCCCTCGGGCGTCACCGGGCATGAGCTCCCCTCGGCCGCCTGCAGTACTCGTTTTCCACAAGCAGGTGGCGGCAGAGAGGCGCCCTCGGGCATCACCGGGCATGAGCTCCCCTCGGCCGCCTGCAGTACCCCTTTTCCACCAGCAGGTGGCGGCAGAGGGGCGCCTTCGGGCGTCACCGGGCATGAGCTCCCCTCGGCCGCCTGCAGTACTCGTTTTCCACCAGCAGGTGGCGGCAGAGGGGCGCCCTCGGGCGTCACCGGGCATGAGCTCCCCTCGGCCGCCTGCAGTACCCCTTTTCCACCAGCAGGTGGTGGCAGAGGGGCGCCCTCGGGCGTCACCGGGCATGAGCTCCCCTCGGCCGCCTGCAGTACTCGTTTTCCACCAGCAGGTGCCGGCAGAGGGGCGCCCTCGGGCGTCACCGGGCATGAGCTCCCCTCGGCCGCCTGCAGTACCCCTTTTCCACCAGCAGGTGGCGGCAGAGGGGCGCCCTCGGGCGGCACCGGGCATGAGCTCCCCTCGGCCGCCTGCAGTACCCCTTTTCCACCAGCAGGTGGCGGCAGAGGGGCGCCCTCGGGCGGCACCGGGCATGAGCTCCCCTCGGCCGCCTGCAGTACCCCTTTTCCACCAGCAGGTGGCGGCAGAGGGGCGCCCTCGGGCGTCACCGGGCATGAGCTCCCCTCGGCCGCCTGCAGTACCCCTTTTCCACCAGCAGGTGGCGGCAGAGGGGCGCCCTCGGGCGGCACCGGGCATGAGCTCCCCTCGGCCGCCTGCAGTACCCCTTTTCCACCAGCAGGTGGCGGCAGAGGGGCGCCCTCGGGCGGCACCGGGCATGAGCTCCTCTTGGCCGCCTGCAGTACCCCTTTTCCACCAGCAGGTGGCGGCAGAGGGGCGCCCTCGGGTGGCACCGGGCATGAGCTCCCCTCAGCCGCCTGCAATACCCCTTTTCCACCAGCAGGCGGCGGCCTAACCATAACCCTAACCTAACCCGAACCCCAACTCCAACCCCAACCCTAACCCTAATGGCGTCCCCCCGGCAACCGCACCCCGCACACTTGGTTCCCCCCTCATTTTAGTTCCCCCCGGTGCGCCCCACAAAAGTGTCCCCCCAGAACCCGCACCCCGCACACTTGGTTCCCCCCTCCTTTTGGTTCCCCCTGGTGCGCCCCGCAAATTTGTCCCCCCGGAACCCGAACCCCGCACACTTGGTTCCCCCCTCATTTTGGTTCCCCCCCGGTGCGCCCCGCAAATGTGTCCCCCCGGAACCCGAACCCCGCACACTTGGTTCCCCCCTCACTTTGGTTCCCCCCCCCGGTGCGCCTGGCAAGTGTGTCCCCCCGGAACCCGCACCCCGCACACTTGGTTCCCCCCTCATTTTGGTTCCCCCACCCCTTGGGGTCCCCCCAAGCCCCATGGACCCCCCCCCCTTGGTGCCCCACCCCCCGTCCTACCCGTGCCCGCAGCAGCCGCTCGCGCTCCGCCAGCGCCTCCCGCACCCGACGCTGCATCTCGGCCAGGTGGAGGCAGGCGCTGGGGGGGGGAATAAATTTGGGGGGGTCTGGGGGCGCATTTAGGGGGCGGAGGGGACTGGTTCTCACCTGTAGAACTCGGCGTCGAGCCCCCCCGGGGGCAGCTGCACGGCCAGGATGCCTGGGGGGGTGCGGGGGGGACATGTCAGCACCGGGCATGAGCTCCCCTCGGCCGCCTGCAGTACCCCTTTTCCACCAGCAGGTGGCGGCAGAGGGGCGCCCTCGGGCGTCACCGGGCATGAGCTCCCCTCGGCCGCCTGCAGTACTCGTTTTCCACAAGCAGGTGGCGGCAGAGAGGCGCCCTCGGGCATCACCGGGCATGAGCTCCCCTCGGCCGCCTGCAGTACCCCTTTTCCACCAGCAGGTGGCGGCAGAGGGGCGGCCTCGGGCGGCACCGGGCATGAGCTCCCCTCGGCCGCCTGCAGTACTCGTTTTCCACCAGCAGGTGGCGGCAGAGGGGCGCCCTCGGGCGTCACCGGGCATGAGCTCCCCTCGGCCGCCTGCAGTACCCCTTTTCCACCAGCAGGTGGTGGCAGAGAGGCGCCCTCGGGCGTCACCGGGCATGAGCTCCCCTCGGCCGCCTGCAGTACTCGTTTTCCACCAGCAGGTGCCGGCAGAGGGGCGCCCTCGGGCGTCACCGGGCATGAGCTCCCCTCGGCCGCCTGCAGTACCCCTTTTCCACCAGCAGGTGGCGGCAGAGGGGCGCCCTCGGGCGGCACCGGGCATGAGCTCCCCTCGGCCGCCTGCAGTACCCCTTTTCCACCAGCAGGTGGCGGCAGAGGGGCGCCCTCGGGCGTCACCGGGCATGAGCTCCCCTCGGCCGCCTGCAGTACCCCTTTTCCACCAGCAGGTGGCGGCAGAGGGGCGCCCTCGGGCGTCACCGGGCATGAGCTCCCCTCGGCCGCCTGCAGTACCCCTTTTCCACCAGCAGGTGGCGGCAGAGGGGCGCCCTCGGGCGGCACCGGGCATGAGCTCCCCTCGGCCGCCTGCAGTACCCCTTTTCCACCAGCAGGTGGCGGCAGAGGGGCGCCCTCGGGCGGCACCGGGCATGAGCTCCTCTTGGCCGCCTGCAGTACCCCTTTTCCACCAGCAGGTGGCGGCAGAGGGGCGCCCTCGGGTGGCACCGGGCATGAGCTCCCCTCAGCCGCCTGCAATACCCCTTTTCCACCAGCAGGCGGCGGCCTAACCATAACCCTAACCTAACCCGAACCCCAACTCCAACCCCAACCCTAACCCTAATGGCGTCCCCCCGGCAACCGCACCCCGCACACTTGGTTCCCCCCTCATTTTAGTTCCCCCCGGTGCGCCCCACAAAAGTGTCCCCCCAGAACCCGCACCCCGCACACTTGGTTCCCCCCTCCTTTTGGTTCCCCCTGGTGCGCCCCGCAAATTTGTCCCCCCGGAACCCGAACCCCGCACACTTGGTTCCCCCCTCATTTTGGTTCCCCCCCGGTGCGCCCCGCAAATGTGTCCCCCCGGAACCCGAACCCCGCACACTTGGTTCCCCCCTCACTTTGGTTCCCCCCCCCGGTGCGCCTGGCAAGTGTGTCCCCCCGGAACCCGCACCCCGCACACTTGGTTCCCCCCTCATTTTGGTTCCCCCACCCCTTGGGGTCCCCCCAAGCCCCATGGACCCCCCCCCCTTGGTGCCCCACCCCCCGTCCTACCCGTGCCCGCAGCAGCCGCTCGCGCTCCGCCAGCGCCTCCCGCACCCGACGCTGCATCTCGGCCAGGTGCAGGCAGGCGCTGGGGGGGGGAATAAATTGGGGGGGGTCTGGGGGCGCATTTAGGGGGCGGAGGGGACTGGTTCTCACCTGTAGAACTCGGCGTCGAGCCCCCCCGGGGGCAGATGCACGGCCAGGATGCCTGGGGGGGTGCGGGGGGGACATGTCAGCACCGGGAATGAGCTCCCCTCGGCCGCCTGCAGTACCCCTTTTCCACCAGCAGCTGGCGGCAGAGGGGCGCCCTCGGGCGTCACCGGGCATGAGCTCCCCTCGGCCGCCTGCAGTACCCCTTTTCCACCAGCAGGTGGCGGCAGAGGGGCGCCCTCGGGCGTCACCGGGCATGAGCTCCCCTCGGCCGCCTGCAGTACCCCTTTTCCACCAGCAGGTGGCGGCAGAGGGGCGCCCTCGGGCGTCACCGGGCATGAGCTCCCCTCGGCCGCCTGCAGTACCCCTTTTCCACCAGCAGGTGGCGGCAGAGGGGCGCCCTCGGGCGTCACCGGGCATGAGCTCCCCTCGGCCGCCTGCAGTACTCGTTTTCCACCAGCAGGTGGCGGCAGAGGGGCGCCCTCGGGCGTCACCGGGCATGAGCTCCCCTCGGCCGCCTGCAGTACCCCTTTTCCACCAGCAGGTGGCGGCAGAGGGGCGCCCTCGGGCGGCACCGGGCATGAGCTCCCCTCGGCCGCCTGCAGTACCCCTTTTCCACCAGCAGGTGGCGGCAGAGGGGCGCCCTCGGGCGTCACCGGGCATGAGCTCCCCTCGGCCGCCTGCAGTACCCCTTTTCCACCAGCAGGTGGTGGCAGAGGGGCGCCCTCGGGCGTCACCGGGCATGAGCTCCCCTCGGCCGCATGCAGTACCCCTTTTCCACCAGCAGGTGGCGGCAGAGGGGCGCCCTCGGGTGGCACCGGGCATGAGCTCCCCTCGGCCGCCTGCAATACCCCTTTTCCACCAGCAGGGGGCGGCCTAACCATAACCCTAACCTAACCCGAACCCCAACTCCAACCCCAACCCTAACCCTAATGGCGTCCCCCCGGCAACCGCACCCCGCACACTTGGTTCCCCCCTCATTTTAGTTCCCCCCGGTGCGCCCCACAAAAGTGTCCCCCCAGAACACGCACCCCACACACTTGGTTCCCCCCTCCTTTTGGTTCCCCCTGGTGCGCCCCGCAAATGTGTCCCCCCGGAACCCGAGCCCCGCACACTTTGTTCCCCCCTCATTTTGGTTCCCCCCGGTGCGCCCCGCAAATTTGTCCCCCCGGAACCCGAACCCCGCACACTTGGTTCCCCCCTCACTTTGGTTCCCCCCCCCGGTGCGCCTGGCAAGTGTGTCCCCCCGGAACCCGCACCCCGCACACTTGGTTCCCCCCTCATTTTGGTTCCCCAACCCCTTGGGGTCCCCCCAAGCCCCATGGACCCCCCCCCCTTGGTGCCCCACCCCCCGTCCTACCCGTGCCCGCAGCAGCCGCTCTCGCTCCGCCAGCGCCTCCCGCACCCGACGCTGCATCTCGGCCAGGTGGAGGCAGGCGCTGGGGGGGGGAATAAATTGGGGGGGGTCTGGGGGCGCATTTAGGGGGCGGAGGGGACTGGTTCTCACCTGTAGAACTCGGCGTCGAGCCCCCCCGGGGGCAGCTGCAGGGCCAGGATGCCTGGGGGGGTGCGGGGGGGACATGTCAGCACCGGGCATGAGCTCCCATCGGCCGCCTGCAGTACCCCTTTTCCACCAGCAGGTGGCGGCAGAGGGGCGCCCTCGGGCGTCACCGGGCATGAGCTCCCCTCGGCCGCCTGCAGTACCCCTTTTCCACCAGCAGCTGGCGGCAGAGGGGCGCCTTCGGGCGTCACCGGGCATGAGCTCCACTCGGCCGCCTGCAGTATCCCTTTTCCACCAGCAGGTGGCGGCAGAGGGGCGCCCTCGGGCGTCACCGGGCATGAGCTCCACTCGGCCGCCTGCAGTACTCGTTTTCCACCAGCAGGTGGCGGCAGAGGGGCGCCCTCGGGCGTCACCGGGCATGAGCTCCCCTCGGCCGCCTGCAGTACCCCTTTTCCACCAGCAGGTGGCGGCAGAGGGGCGCCCTCGGGCGTCACCGGGCATGAGCTCCCCTCGGCCGCCTGCAGGACCCCTTTTCCACCAGCAGGTGGCGGCAGAGGGGCGCCCTCGGGCGTCACCGGGCATGAGCTCCCCTCGGCCGCCTGCAGTACCCCTTTTCCACCAGCAGGTGGCGGCAGAGCGGCGCCCTCGGTCGTCACCGGGCATGAGCTCCCCTCGGCCGCCTGCAGTACCCCTTTTCCACCAGCAGGTGGCGGCAGAGGTGCGCCCTCGGGCGTCACCGGGCATGAGCTCCCCTCGGCCGCCTGCAGGACTCGTTTTCCACCAGCAGGTGGCGGCAGAGGGGCGCCCTCGGGCGGCACCAGGCATGAGCTCCCCTCGGCCGCCTGCAGTACCCCTTTTCCACCAGCAGGTGGCGGCAGAGGGGCGCCCTCGGGCGTCACCGGGCATGAGCTCCCCTCGGCCGCCTGCAGTACCCCTTTTCCACCAGCAGGTGGCGGCAGAGGGGCGCCTTCGGGCGTCACCGGGCATGAGCTCCCCTCGGCCGCCTGCAGTACCCCTTTTCCACCAGCAGGTGGCGGCAGAGGGGCGCCCTCGGGCGGCACCGGGCATGAGCTCCCCTCGGCCGCCTGCAGTACCCCTTTTCCACCAGCAGGTGGCGGCAGAGGGGCGCCCTCGGGCGTCACCGGGCATGAGCTCCCCTCGGCCGCCTGCAGGACCCCTTTTCCACCAGCAGGTGGCGGCAGAGGGGCACCTTCGGGCGTCACCGGGCATGAGCTCCCCTCGGCCGCCTGCAGTACCGCTTTTCCACCAGCAGGTGGCGGCAGAGGGGCGCCCTCGGGCGGCACCGGGCATGAGCTCCCCTCGGCCGCCTGCAGTACCCCTTTTCCACCAGCAGGTGGCGGCAGAGGGGCGCCCTCGGGCGGCACCGGGCATGAGCTCCCCTCGGCCGCCTGCAGTACCCCTTTTCCACCAGCAGGTGGCGGCAGAGGGGCGCCTTCGGGCGTCACCGGGCATGAGCTCCCCTCGGCCGCCTGCAGTACCCCTTTTCCACCAGCAGGTGGCGGCAGAGGGGCGCCTTCGGGCGTCACCGGGCATGAGCTCCCCTCGGCCGCCTGCAGTACCTCTTTTCCACCAGCAGGGGGCGGCCTAACCCTAACCCTAACCTAACCCGAACCCAAACTCCAACCCCAACCCTAACCCTAATGGCGTCCCCCCGGCAACCGCACCCCGCACACTTGGTTCCCCCCTCATTTTAGTTCCCCCCGGTGCGCCCCACAAAAGTGTCCCCCCAGAACCCGCACCCCGCACACTTGGTTCCCCCCTCCTTTTGGTTCCCCCTGGTGCGCCCCGCAAATTTGTCCCCCCGTAACCCGAACCCCGCACACTTGGTTCCCCCCTCATTTTGGTTCCCCCCCCCGGTGCGCCCCGCAAATGTGTCCCCCCGGAACCCGAACCCCGCACACTTGGTTCCCCCCTCACTTTGGTTCCCCCCCCGGTGCGCCTGGCAAGTGTGTCCCCCCGGAACCCGCACCCCGCACACTTGGTTCCCCCCTCATTTTGGTTCCCCCCCCCCTTGGGGTCCCCCCAAGCCCCATGGACACACCCCCCTTGGTGCCCCACCCCCCGTCCTACCCGTGCCCGCAGCAGCCGCTCGCGCTCCGCCAGCGCCTCCCGCACCCGACGCTGCATCTCGGCCAGGTGGAGGCAGGCGCTGGGGGGGGGGAATAAATTGGGGGGGGGTTTGGGAGTGCATTTAGGGGGCGGAGGGGACTGGTTCTCACCTGTAGAACTCGGCGTCGAGCCCCCCCGAGGGCAGCTGCAGGGCCAGGATGCCTTGGGGGGGTGCGGGGGGGACATGTTAGCACCGGGCATGAGCTCCCCTCGGCCGCCTGCAGTACCCCTTTTCCACCAGCAGGTGGCGGCAGAGGGGCGCCCTCGGGCGTCACCGGGCATGAGCTCCCCTCGGCCGCCTGCAGTACCCCTTTTCCACCAGCAGGTGGCGGCAGAGGGGCGCCCTCGGGCGGCACCGGGCATGAGCTCCCCTCGGCCGCCTGCAGTACCCCTTTTACACCAGCAGGTGGCGGCAGAGGGGCGCCCTCGGGCGGCACCGGGCATGAGCTCCCCTCGGCCGCCTGCAGTACCCCTTTTCCACCAGCAGGTGGCGGCAGAGGGGCGCCCTCGGGCGTCACCGGGCATGAGCTCCCCTCGGCCGCCTGCAGTACCCCTTTTCCACCAGCAGGTGGCGGCAGAGGGGCGCCCTCGGGCGGCACCGGGCATGAGCTCCCCTCGGCCGCCTGCAGTACCACTTTTCCACCAGCAGGTGGCGGCAGAGGGGCGCCTTCAGGCGTCACCGGGCATGAGCTCCCCTCGGCCGCCTGCAGTACTCGTTTTCCACCAGCAGGTGGCGGCAGAGGGGCGCCCTCGGGCGGCACCGGGCATGAGCTCCCCTCGGCCGCCTGCAGTACCCCTTTTCCACCAGCAGGTGGCGGCAGAGGGGCGCCCTCGGGCGTCACCGGGCATGAGCTCCCCTCGGCCGCCTGCAGTACCCCTTTTCCACCAGCAGGTGGCGGCAGAGGGGCGCCCTCGGGCGTCACCGGGCATGAGCTCCCCTCGGCCGCCTGCAGTACCACTTTTCCACCAGCAGGTGGCGGCAGAGGGGCGCCCTCGGACGTCACCAGGCATGAGCTCCCCTCGGCCGCCTGCAGTACTCGTTTTCCACCAGCAGGTGGCGGCAGAGGGGCGCCCTCGGGCGTCACCGGGCATGAGCTCCCCTCGGCCGCCTGCAGTACCCCTTTTCCACCAGCAGGTGGCGGCAGAGCGGCGCCCTCGGGCGTCACCGGGCATGAGCTCCCCTCGGCCGCCTGCAGTACCCCTTTTCCACCAGCAGGTGGCGGCAGAGGGGCGCCCTCGGGCGTCACCGGGCATGAGCTCCCCTCGGCCGCCTGCAGTACCCCTTTTCCACCAGCAGGTGGCGGCAGAGGGGCGCCTTCGGGCGACACCGGGCATGAGATCCACTCGGCCGCCTGCAGTACTCGTTTTCCACCAGCAGGTGGCGGCAGAGGGGCGCCCTCGGGCGTCACCGGGCATGAGCTCCCCTCGGCCGCCTGCAGTACCCCTTTTCCACCAGCAGGTGGCGGCAGAGGGGCGCCCTCGGGCGTCACCGGGCATGAGCTCCCCTCGGCCGCCTGCAGTACTCGTTTTCCACCAGCAGGTGGCGGCAGAGGGGCGCCCTCGGGCGGCACCGGGCATGAGCTCCCCTCGGCCGCCTGCAGTACCCCTTTTCCACCAGCAGGTGGCGGCAGAGGGGCGCCTTCGGGCGGCACCGGGCATGAGCTCCCCTCGGCCGCCTGCAGTACCCCTTTTCCACCAGCAGGTGGCGGCAGAGGGGCGCCCTCGGGCGTCACCGGGCATGAGCTCCCCTCGGCCGCCTGCAGTACTCGTTTTCCACCAGCAGGTGGCGGCAGAGGGGCGCCCTCGGGCGTCACCGGGCATGAGCTCCCCTCGGCCGCCTGCAGTACCCCTTTTCCACCAGCAGGTGGCGGCAGAGGGGCGCCCTCGGGCGGCACCCGGCATGAGCTCCCCTCGGCCGCCTGCAGTACCCCTTTTCCACCAGCAGGTGGCGGCAGGGGGGCGCCCTCGGGCGTCACCGGGCATGAGCTCCCCTCGGCCGCCTGCAGTACTGGTTTTCCACAAGCAGGTGGCGGCCAAGGGGCGCCCTCGGGCGTCACCGGGCATGAGCTCCCCTCGGCCGCCTGCAGTACTCGTTTTCCACCAGCAGGTGGCGGCAGAGGGGCGCCCTCGGGCGTCACCGGGCATGAGCTCCCCTCGGCCGCCTGCAGTCCCTTTTTTCCACCAGCAGGTGGCGGCAGAGGGGCGCCCTCGGGCGGCACCGGGCATGAGCTCCCCTCGGCCGACTGCAGTACCCCTTTTCCACCAGCAGGTGGCGGCAGAGGGGCGCCCTCGGGCGGCACCGGGCATGAGCTCCCCTCGGCCGCCTGCAGGACCCCTTTTCCACCAGCAGGTGGCGGCAGAGGGGCGCCTTCGGGCGTCACCGGGCATGAGCTCCCCTCGGCCGCCTGCAGTACCGCTTTTCCACCAGCAGGTGGCGGCAGAGGGGCGCCCTCGGGCGGCACCGGGCATGAGCTCCCCTCGGCCGCCTGCAGTACCCCTTTTCCACCAGCAGGTGGCGGCAGAGGGGCGCCCTCGGGCGGCACCGGGCATGAGCTCCCCTCGGCCGCCTGCAGTACCCCTTTTCCACCAGCAGGTGGCGGCAGAGGGGCGCCTTCGGGCGTCACCGGGCATGAGCTCCCCTCGGCCGCCTGCAGTACCCCTTTTCCACCAGCAGGTGGCGGCAGAGGGGCGCCCTCGGGCGTCACCGGGCATGAGCTCCCCTCGGCCGCCTGCAGTACCTCTTTTCCACCAGCAGGGGGCGGCCTAACCCTAACCCTAACCTAACCCGAACCCAAACTCCAACCCCAACCCTAACCCTAATGGCGTCCCCCCGGCAACCGCACCCCGCACACTTGGTTCCCCCCTCATTTTAGTTCCCCCCGGTGCGCCCCACAAAAGTGTCCCCCCAGAACCCGCACCCCGCACACTTGGTTCCCCCCTCCTTTTGGTTCCCCCTGGTGCGCCCCGCAAATTAGTCCCCCCGGAACCCGAACCCCGCACACTTGGTTCCCCCCTCATTTTGGTTCCCCCCCCCCGGTGCGCCCCGCAAATGTGTCCCCCCGGAACCCGAACCCCGCACACTTGGTTCCCCCCTCACTTTGGTTCCCCCCCCGGTGCGCCTCGCAAGTGTGTCCCCCCGGAACCCGCACCCCGCACACTTGGTTCCCCCCTCATTTTGGTTCCCCCCCCCCTTGGGGTCCCCCCAAGCCCCATGGACACACCCCCCTTTGTGCCCCACCCCCCGTCCTACCCGTGCCCGCAGCAGCCGCTCGCGCTCCGCCAGCGCCTCCCGCACCCGACGCTGCATCTCGGCCAGGTGGAGGCAGGCGCTGGGGGGGGGGAATAAATTGGGGGGGGGTTTGGGGGTGCATTTAGGGGGCGGAGGGGACTGGTTCTCACCTGTAGAACTCGGCGTCGAGCCCCCCCGAGGGCAGCTGCAGGGCCAGGATGCCTTGGGGGGGTGCGGGGGGGACATGTTAGCACCGGGCATGAGCTCCCCTCGGCCGCCTGCAGTACCCCTTTTCCACCAGCAGGTGGCGGCAGAGGGGCGCCTTCGGGCGGCACCGGGCTTGAGCTCCCCTCGGCCGCCTGCAGTACCCCTTTTCCACCAGCAGGTGGCGGCAGAGGGGCGCCCTCGGGCGTCACCGGGCATGAGCTCCCCTCGGCCGCCTGCAGTACCCCTTTTCCACCAGCAGGTGGCGGCAGAGGGGCGCCCTCGGGCGTCACCGGGCATGAGCTCCCCTCGGTCGCCTGCAGTACCCCTTTTCCACCAGCAGGTGGCGGCAGAGGGGCGCCCTCGGGCGTCACCGGGCATGAGCTCCCCTCGGCCGCCTGCAGTACTCGTTTTCCACCAGCAGGTGGCGGCAGAGGGGCGCCCTCGGGCGGCACCAGGCATGAGCTCCCCTCGGCCGCCTGCAGTACCGCTTTTCCACCAGCAGGTGGCGGCAGAGGGGCGCCCTCGGGCGTCACCGGGCATGAGCTCCCCTCGGCCGCCTGCAGTACCCCTTTTCCACCAGCAGGTGGCGGCAGAGGGGCGCCCTCGGGCGTCACCGGGCATGAGCTCCCCTCGGCCGCCTGCAGTACCCCTTTTCCACCAGCAGGTGGCGGCAGAGGGGCGCCTTCGGGCGTCACCGGGCATGAGCTCCCCTCGGCCGCCTGCAGTACCCCTTTTCCACCAGCAGGTGGCGGCAGAGGGGCGCCCTCGGGCGTCACCGGGCATGAGCTCCCCTCGGCCGCCTGCAGTACCCCTTTTCCACCAGCAGGTTGCGGCAGAGGGGCGCCCTCGGGCGTCACCGGGCATGAGCTCCCCTCGGCCGCCTGCAGTACCCCTTTTCCACCAGCAGGTGGCGGCAGAGGGGCGGCCTCGGGCGGCACCGGGCATGAGCTCCCCTCGGCCGCCTGCAGTACCACTTTTCCACCAGCAGGTGGCGGCAGAGGGGCGCCTTCAGGCGTCACCGGGCATGAGCTCCCCTCGGCCGCCTGCAGTACTCGTTTTCCACCAGCAGGTGGCGGCAGAGGGGCGCCCTCGGGCGTCACCGGGCATGAGCTCCCCTCGGCCGCCTGCAGTACCCCTTTTCCACCAGCAGGTGGCGGCAGAGGGGCGCCCTCGGGCGTCACCGGGCATGAGCTCCCCTCGGCCGCCTGCAGTACCCCTTTTCCACCAGCAGGTGGTGGCAGAGGGGCGCCCTCGGGCGGCACCGGGCATGAGCTCCCCTCGGCCGCCTGCAGTACCCCTTTTCCACCAGCAGGTGGCGGCAGAGGGGCGCCCTCGGACGTCACCAGGCATGAGCTCCCCTCGGCCGCCTGCAGTACTCGTTTTCCACCAGCAGGTGGCGGCAGAGGGGCGCCCTCGGGCGTCACCGGGCATGAGCTCCCCTCGGCCGCCTGCAGTACCCCTTTTCCACCAGCAGGTGGCGGCAGAGCGGCGCCCTCGGGCGTCACCGGGCATGAGCTCCCCTCGGCCGCCTGCAGTACCCCTTTTCCACCAGCAGGTGGCGGCAGAGGGGCGCCCTCGGGCGTCACCGGGCATGAGCTCCCCTCGGCCGCCTGCAGTACCCCTTTTCCACCAGGAGGTGGCGGCAGAGGGGCGCCTTCGGGCGACACCGGGCATGAGATCCACTCGGCCGCCTGCAGTACTCGTTTTCCACCAGCAGGTGGCGGCAGAGGGGCGCCCTCGGGCGGCACCGGGCATGAGCTCCCCTCGGCCGCCTGCAGTACCCCTTTTCCACCAGCAGGTGGCGGCAGAGGGGCGCCCTCGGGCGTCACCGGGCATTAGCTCCCCTCGGCCGCCTGCAGTACTCGTTTTCCACCAGCAGGTGGCGGCAGAGGGGCGCCCTCGGGCGGCACCGGGCATGAGCTCCCCTCGGCCGCCTGCAGTACCCCTTTTCCACCAGCAGGTGGCGGCAGAGGGGCGCCCTCGGGCGTCACCGGGCATGAGCTCCCCTCGGCCGCCTGCAGTACCCCTTTTCCACCAGCAGGTGGCGGCAGAGGGGCGCCCTCGGGCGTCACCGGGCATGAGCTCCCCTCGGCCGCCTGCAGTACTCGTTTTCCACCAGCAGGTGGCGGCAGAGGGGCGCCCTCGGGCGGCACCGGGCATGAGCTCCCCTCGGCCGCCTGCAGTACCCCTTTTCCACCAGCAGGTGGCGGCAGAGGGGCGCCCTCGGGCGGCACCCGGCATGAGCTCCCCTCGGCCGCCTGCAGTACCCCTTTTCCACCAGCAGGTGGCGGCAGGGGGGCGCCCTCGGGCGTCACCGGGCATGAGCTCCCCTCGGCCGCCTGCAGTACTTGTTTTCCACAAGCAGGTGGCGGCAGAGGGGCGCCCTCGGGCGGCACCGGGCATGAGCTCCCCTCGGCCGCCTGCAGTACCACTTTTCCACCAGCAGGTGGCGGCAGAGGGGCGCCCTCGGGGGGCACCGGGCATGAGCTCCCCTCGGCCGCCTGCAGTACCCCTTTTCCACCAGGAGGTGGCGGCAGAGGGGCGCCTTCGGGCGTCACCGGGCATGAGCTCCCCTCGGCCGCCTGCAGTACCCCTTATCCACCAGCAGGTGGCGGCAGAGGGGCGCCCTCGGGCGTCACCGGGCATGAGCTCCCCTCGGCCGCCTGCAGTACCCCTTTTCCACCAGCAGGTGGTGGCAGAGGGGCGCCTTCGGGCGTCACCGGGCATGAGCTCCCCTCGGCAGCCTGCAGTACTCGTTTTCCACCAGCAGGTGGCGGCAGAGGGGCGCCCTCGGGCGGCACCGGGCATGAGCTCCCCTCGGCCGCCTGCAGTACCCCTTTTCCACCAGCAGGTGGCGGCAGAGGGGCGCCCTCGGGCGGCACCCGGCATGAGCTCCCCTCGGCCGCCTGCAGTACCCCTTTTCCACCAGCAGGTGGCGGCAGGGGGGCGCCCTCGGGCGTCACCGGGCATGAGCTCCCCTCGGCCGCCTGCAGTACCCCTTTTACACCAGCAGGTGGCGGCAGAGGGGCGCCCTCGGGCGGCACCGGGCATGAGCTCCCCTCGGCCGCCTGCAGTACCCCTTTTCCACCAGCAGGTGGCGGCAGAGGGGCGCCCTCGGGCGTCACCGGGCATGAGCTCCCCTCGGCCGCCTGCAGTACCCCTTTTCCACCAGCAGGTGGCGGCAGAGGGGCGCCCTCGGGCGGCACCGGGCATGAGCTCCCCTCGGCCGCCTGCAGTACCCCTTTTCCACCAGCAGGTGGCGGCAGAGGGGCGCCCTCGGGCGGCACCGGGCATGAGCTCCCCTCGGCCGCCTGCAGTACCCCTTTTCCACCAGCAGGTGGCGGCAGAGGGGCGCCCTCGGGCGGCACCGGGCATGAGCTCCCCTCGGCCGCCTGCAGTACCCCTTTTCCACCAGCAGGTGGCGGCAGAGGGGCGCCCTCGGGCGTCACCGGGCATGAGCTCCCCTCGGCCGCCTGCAGTACCCCTTTTCCACCAGCAGGTGGCGGCAGAGGGGCGCCCTCGGGCGGCACCGGGCATGAGCTCCCCTCGGCCGCCTGCAGTACCCCTTTTCCACCAGCAGGTGGCGGCAGAGGGGCGCCCTCGGGCGGCACCGGGCATGAGCTCCTCTCGGCCGCCTGCAGTACCCCTTTTCCACCAGCAGGTGGCGGCAGAGGGGCGCCCTCGGGTGGCACCGGGCATGAGCTCCCCTCAGCCGCCTGCAATACCCCTTTTCCACCAGCAGGGGGCGGCCTAACCATAACCCTAACCTAACCCGAACCCCAACTCCAACCCCAACCCTAACCCTAATGGCGTCTCCCCGGCAACCGCACCCCGCACACTTGGTTCCCCCCTCATTTTAGTTCCCCCCGGTGCGCCCCACAAAAGTGTCCCCCCAGAACCCGCACCCCGCACACTTGGTTCCCCCCTCCTTTTGGTTCCCCCTGGTGCGCCCCGCAAATTTGTCCCCCCGGAACCCGAACCACGCACACTTGGTTCCCCCCTCATTTTGGTTCCCCCCCGGTGCGCCCCGCAAATGTGTCCCCCCGGAACCCGAACCCCGCACACTTGGTTCCCCCCTCACTTTGGTTCCCCCCCCCGGTGCGCCTGGCAAGTGTGTCCCCCCGGAACCCGCACCCCGCACACTTGGTTCCCCCCTCATTTTGGTTCCCCCACCCCTTGGGGTCCCCCCAAGCCCCATGGACCCCCCCCCCTTGGTGCCCCACCCCCCGTCCTACCCGTGCCCGCAGCAGCCGCTCGCGCTCCGCCAGCGCCTCCCGCACCCGACGCTGCATCTCGGCCAGGTGGAGGCAGGCGCTGGGGGGGGGAATAAATTGGGGGGGGTCTGGGGGCGCATTTAGGGGGCGGAGGGGACTGGTTCTCACCTGTAGAACTCGGCGTCGAGCCCCCCCGAGGGCAGCTGCAGGGCCAGGATGCCTGGGGGGGTGCGGGGGGGACATGTTAGCACCGGGCATGAGCTCCCCTCGGCCGCCTGCAGTACCCCTTTTCCACCAGAAGGTGGCGGCAGAGGGGCGCCCTCGGGCGTCACCGGGCATGAGCTCCCCTCGGCCGCCTGCAGTACCCCTTTTCCACCAGCAGGTCGCGGCAGAGGGGCGCCCTCGGGCATCACCGGGCATGAGCTCCCCTCGGCCGCCTGCAGTACCCCTTTTCCACCAGCAGGTGGCGGCAGAGGGGCGCCCTCGGGCGTCACCGGGCATGAGCTCCCCTCGGTCGCCTGCAGTACCCCTTTTCCACCAGCAGGTGGCGGCAGAGGGGCGCCCTCGGGCGTCACCGGGCATGAGCTCCCCTCGGCCGCCTGCAGAACTCGTTTTCCACCAGCAGGTGGCGGCAGAGGGGCGCCCTCGGGCGGCACCAGGCATGAGCTCCCCTCGGCCGCCTGCAGTACCGCTTTTCCACCAGCAGGTGGCGGCAGAGGGGCGCCCTCGGGCGTCACCGGGCATGAGCTCCCCTCGGCCGCCTGCAGTACCCCTTTTCCACCAGCAGGTGGCGGCAGAGGGGCGCCCTCGGGCGTCACCGGGCATGAGCTCCCCTCGGCCGCCTGCAGTACCCCTTTTCCACCAGCAGGTGGCGGCAGAGGGGCGCCCTCGGGCGTCACCGGGCATGAGCTCCCCTCGGCCGCCTGCAGTACCCCTTTTCCACCAGCAGGTGGCGGCAGAGGGGCGCCCTCGGGCGTCACCGGGCATGAGCTCCCCTCGGCCGCCTGCAGTACCCCTTTTCCACCAGCAGGTTGCGGCAGAGGGGCGCCCTCGGGCGTCACCGGGCATGAGCTCCCCTCGGCCGCCTGCAGTACCCCTTTTCCACCAGCAGGTGGCGGCAGAGGGGCGGCCTCGGGCGGCACCGGGCATGAGCTCCCCTCGGCCGCCTGCAGTACCACTTTTCCACCAGCAGGTGGCGGCAGAGGGGCGCCTTCAGGCGTCACCGGGCATGAGCTCCCCTCGGCCGCCTGCAGTACTCGTTTTCCACCAGCAGGTGGCGGCAGAGGGGCGCCCTCGGGCGTCACCGGGCATGAGCTCCCCTCGGCCGCCTGCAGTACCCCTTTTCCACCAGCAGGTGGCGGCAGAGGGGCGCCCTCGGGCGTCACCGGGCATGAGCTCCCCTCGGCCGCCTGCAGTACCCCTTTTCCACCAGCAGGTGGTGGCAGAGGGGCGCCCTCGGGCGTCACCGGGCATGAGCTCCCCTCGGCCGCCTGCAGTACCCCTTTTCCACCAGCAGGTGGCGGCAGAGGGGCGCCCTCGGACGTCACCAGGCATGAGCTCCCCTCGGCCGCCTGCAGTACTCGTTTTCCACCAGCAGGTGGCGGCAGAGGGGCGCCCTCGGGCGTCACCGGGCATGAGCTCCCCTCGGCCGCCTGCAGTACCCCTTTTCCACCAGCAGGTGGCGGCAGAGCGGCGCCCTCGGGCGTCACCGGGCATGAGCTCCCCTCGGCCGCCTGCAGTACCCCTTTTCCACCAGCAGGTGGCGGCAGAGGGGCGCCCTCGGGCGTCACCGGGCATGAGCTCCCCTCGGCCGCCTGCAGTACCCCTTTTCCACCAGGAGGTGGCGGCAGAGGGGCGCCTTCGGGCGACACCGGGCATGAGATCCACTCGGCCGCCTGCAGTACTCGTTTTCCACCAGCAGGTGGCGGCAGAGGGGCGCCCTCGGGCGGCACCGGGCATGAGCTCCCCTCGGCCGCCTGCAGTACCCCTTTTCCACCAGCAGGTGGCGGCAGAGGGGCGCCCTCGGGCGTCACCGGGCATTAGCTCCCCTCGGCCGCCTGCAGTACTCGTTTTCCACCAGCAGGTGGCGGCAGAGGGGCGCCCTCGGGCGGCACCGGGCATGAGCTCCCCTCGGCCGCCTGCAGTACCCCTTTTCCACCAGCAGGTGGCGGCAGAGGGGCGCCCTCGGGCGTCACCGGGCATGAGCTCCCCTCGGCCGCCTGCAGTACCCCTTTTCCACCAGCAGGTGGCGGCAGAGGGGCGCCCTCGGGCGTCACCGGGCATGAGCTCCCCTCGGCCGCCTGCAGTACTCGTTTTCCACCAGCAGGTGGCGGCAGAGGGGCGCCCTCGGGCGGCACCGGGCATGAGCTCCCCTCGGCCGCCTGCAGTACCCCTTTTCCACCAGCAGGTGGCGGCAGAGGGGCGCCCTCGGGCGGCACCCGGCATGAGCTCCCCTCGGCCGCCTGCAGTACCCCTTTTCCACCAGCAGGTGGCGGCAGGGGGGCGCCCTCGGGCGTCACCGGGCATGAGCTCCCCTCGGCCGCCTGCAGTACTTGTTTTCCACAAGCAGGTGGCGGCAGAGGGGCGCCCTCGGGCGGCACCGGGCATGAGCTCCCCTCGGCCGCCTGCAGTACCACTTTTCCACCAGCAGGTGGCGGCAGAGGGGCGCCCTCGGGGGGCACCGGGCATGAGCTCCCCTCGGCCGCCTGCAGTACCCCTTTTCCACCAGGAGGTGGCGGCAGAGGGGCGCCCTCGGGCGTCACCGGGCATGAGCTCCCCTCGGCCGCCTGCAGTACCCCTTTTACACCAGCAGGTGGCGGCAGAGGGGCGCCTTCGGGCGTCACCGGGCATGAGCTCCCCTCGGCCGCCTGCAGTACCCCTTATCCACCAGCAGGTGGCGGCAGAGGGGCGCCCTCGGGCGTCACCGGGCATGAGCTCCCCTCGGCCGCCTGCAGTACCCCTTTTCCACCAGCAGGTGGTGGCAGAGGGGCGCCTTCGGGCGTCACCGGGCATGAGCTCCCCTCGGCAGCCTGCAGTACTCGTTTTCCACCAGCAGGTGGCGGCAGAGGGGCGCCCTCGGGCGGCACCGGGCATGAGCTCCCCTCGGCCGCCTGCAGTACCCCTTTTCCACCAGCAGGTGGCGGCAGAGGGGCGCCCTCGGGCGGCACCCGGCATGAGCTCCCCTCGGCCGCCTGCAGTACCCCTTTTCCACCAGCAGGTGGCGGCAGGGGGGCGCCCTCGGGCGTCACCGGGCATGAGCTCCCCTCGGCCGCCTGCAGTACTTGTTTTCCACCAGCAGGTGGCGGCAGAGGGGCGCCCTCGGGCGGCACCGGGCATGAGCTCCCCTCGGCCGCCTGCAGTACCCCTTTTCCACCAGCAGGTGGCGGCAGAGGGGCGCCCTCGGGCGTCACCGGGCATGAGCTCCCCTCGGCCGCCTGCAGTACCCCTTTTCCACCAGCAGGTGGCGGCAGAGGGGCGCCCTCGGGCGGCACCGGGCATGAGCTCCCCTCGGCCGCCTGCAGTACCCCTTTTCCACCAGCAGGTGGCGGCAGAGGGGCGCCCTCGGGCGGCACCGGGCATGAGCTCCCCTCGGCCGCCTGCAGTACCCCTTTTCCACCAGCAGGTGGCGGCAGAGGGGCGCCCTCGGGCGGCACCGGGCATGAGCTCCCCTCGGCCGCCTGCAGTACCCCTTTTCCACCAGCAGGTGGCGGCAGAGGGGCGCCCTCGGGCGTCACCGGGCATGAGCTCCCCTCGGCCGCCTGCAGTACCCCTTTTCCACCAGCAGGTGGCGGCAGAGGGGCGCCCTCGGGCGGCACCGGGCATGAGCTCCCCTCGGCCGCCTGCAGTACCCCTTTTCCACCAGCAGGTGGCGGCAGAGGGGCGCCCTCGGGCGGCACCGGGCATGAGCTCCTCTCGGCCGCCTGCAGTACCCCTTTTCCACCAGCAGGTGGCGGCAGAGGGGCGCCCTCGGGTGGCACCGGGCATGAGCTCCCCTCAGCCGCCTGCAATACCCCTTTTCCACCAGCAGGGGGCGGCCTAACCATAACCCTAACCTAACCCGAACCCCAACTCCAACCCCAACCCTAACCCTAATGGCGTCTCCCCGGCAACCGCACCCCGCACACTTGGTTCCCCCCTCATTTTAGTTCCCCCCGGTGCGCCCCACAAATGTGTCCCCCCAGAACCCGCACCCCGCACACTTGGTTCCCCCCTCCTTTTGGTTCCCCCTGGTGCGCCCCGCAAATTTGTCCCCCCGGAACCCGAACCACGCACACTTGGTTCCCCCCTCATTTTGGTTCCCCCCCGGTGCGCCCCGCAAATGTGTCCCCCCGGAACCCGAACCCCGCACACTTGGTTCCCCCCTCACTTTGGTTCCCCCCCCCGGTGCGCCTGGCAAGTGTGTCCCCCCGGAACCCGCACCCCGCACACTTGGTTCCCCCCTCATTTTGGTTCCCCCACCCCTTGGGGTCCCCCCAAGCCCCATGGACCCCCCCCCCTTGGTGCCCCACCCCCCGTCCTACCCGTGCCCGCAGCAGCCGCTCGCGCTCCGCCAGCGCCTCCCGCACCCGACGCTGCATCTCGGCCAGGTGGAGGCAGGCGCTGGGGGGGGGAATAAATTGGGGGGGGTCTGGGGGCGCATTTAGGGGGCGGAGGGGACTGGTTCTCACCTGTAGAACTCGGCGTCGAGCCCCCCCGGGGGCAGCTGCACGGCCAGGATGCCTGGGGGGGTGCGGGGGGGACATGTCAGCACCGGGCATGAGCTCCCCTCGGCCGCCTGCAGTACCCCTTTTCCACCAGAAGGTGGCGGCAGAGGGGCGCCCTCGGGCGTCACCGGGCATGAGCTCCCCTCGGCCGCCTGCAGTACCCCTTTTCCACCAGCAGGTCGCGGCAGAGGGGCGCCCTCGGGCATCACCGGGCATGAGCTCCCCTCGGCCGCCTGCAGTACCCCTTTTCCACCAGCAGGTGGCGGCAGAGGGGCGCCCTCGGGCGGCACCGGGCATGAGCTCCCCTCGGCCGCCTGCAGTACCCCTTTTACACCAGCAGGTGGCGGCAGAGGGGCGCCCTCGGGCGGCACCGGGCATGAGCTCCCCTCGGCCGCCTGCAGTACCCCTTTTCCACCAGCAGGTGGCGGCAGAGGGGCGCCCTCGGGCGTCACCGGGCATGAGCTCCCCTCGGCCGCCTGCAGTACTCGTTTTCCACCAGCAGGTGGCGGCAGAGGGGCGCCCTCGGGCGTCACCGGGCATGAGCTCCCCTCGGCCGCCTGCAGTACCCCTTTTCCACCAGCAGGTGGCGGCAGAGGGGCGCCCTCGGGCGTCACCGGGCATGAGCTCCCCTCGGCCGCCTGCAGTACCCCTTTTCCACCAGCAGGTCGCGGCAGAGGGGCGCCCTCGGGCATCACCGGGCATGAGCTCCCCTCGGCCGCCTGCAGTACCCCTTTTCCACCAGCAGGTGGCGGCAGAGGGGCGCCCTCGGGCGTCACCGGGCATGAGCTCCCCTCGGCCGCCTGCAGTACCCCTTTTCCACCAGCAGGTGGCGGCAGAGGGGCGCCCTCGGGCGGCACCGGGCATGAGCTCCCCTCGGCCGCCTGCAGTACCCCTTTTCCACCAGCAGGTGGCGGCAGAGGGGCGCCTTCCGGCGTCACCGGGCATGAGCTCCCCTCGGCCGCCTGCAGTACTCGTTTTCCACCAGCAGGTGGCGGCAGAGGGGCGCCCTCGGGCGTCACCGGGCATGAGCTCCCCTCGGCCGCCTGCAGTACCCCTTTTCCACCAGCAGGTGGTGGCAGAGGGGCGCCCTCGGGCATCACCGGGCATGAGCTCCCCTCGGCCGCCTGCAGTACTCGTTTTCCACCAGCAGGTGGCGGCAGAGGGGCGCCCTCGGGCGTCACCGGGCATGAGCTCCCCTCGGCCGCCTGCAGTACCCCTTTTCCACCAGCAGGTGGCGGCAGAGGGGCGCCCTCGGGCGGCACCGGGCATGAGCTCCCCTCGGCCGCCTGCAGTACCCCTTTTCCACCAGCAGGTGGCGGCAGAGGGGCGCCCTCGGGCGGCACCGGGCATGAGCTCCCCTCGGCCGCCTGCAGTACCCCTTTTCCACCAGCAGGTGGCGGCAGAGGGGCGCCCTCGGGCGTCACCGGGCATGAGCTCCCCTCGGCCGCCTGCAGTACCCCTTTTCCACCAGCAGGTGGCGGCAGAGGGGCGCCCTCGGGCGTCACCGGGCATGAGCTCCCCTCGGCCGCCTGCAGTACCCCTTTTCCACCAGCAGGTCGCGGCAGAGGGGCGCCCTCGGGCATCACCGGGCATGAGCTCCCCTCGGCCGCCTGCAGTACCCCTTTTCCACCAGCAGGTGGCGGCAGAGGGGCGCCTTCGGGCGTCACCGGGCATGAGCTCCCCTCGGCCGCCTGCAGTACTCGTTTTCCACCAGCAGGTGGCGGCAGAGGGGCGCCCTCGGGCGTCACCGGGCATGAGCTCCCCTCGGCCGCCTGCAGTACCCCTTTTCCACCAGCAGGTGGTGGCAGAGGGGCGCCCTCGGGCGTCACCGGGCATGAGCTCCCCTCGGCCGCCTGCAGTACTCGTTTTCCACCAGCAGGTGCCGGCAGAGGGGCGCCCTCGGGCGTCACCGGGCATGAGCTCCCCTCGGCCGCCTGCAGTACCCCTTTTCCACCAGCAGGTGGCGGCAGAGGGGCGCCCTCGGGCGGCACCGGGCATGAGCTCCCCTCGGCCGCCTGCAGTACCCCTTTTCCACCAGCAGGTGGCGGCAGAGGGGCGCCCTCGGGCGTCACCGGGCATGAGCTCCCCTCGGCCGCCTGCAGTACCCCTTTTCCACCAGCAGGTGGCGGCAGAGGGGCGCCCTCGGGCGTCACCGGGCATGAGCTCCCCTCGGCCGCCTGCAGTACCCCTTTTCCACCAGCAGGTGGCGGCAGAGGGGCGCCCTCGGGCGGCACCGGGCATGAGCTCCCCTCGGCCGCCTGCAGTACCCCTTTTCCACCAGCAGGTGGCGGCAGAGGGGCGCCCTCGGGCGGCACCGGGCATGAGCTCCTCTCGGCCGCCTGCAGTACCCCTTTTCCACCAGCAGGTGGCGGCAGAGGGGCGCCCTCGGGTGGCACCGGGCATGAGCTCCCCTCAGCCGCCTGCAATACCCCTTTTCCACCAGCAGGGGGCGGCCTAACCATAACCCTAACCTAACCCGAACCCCAACTCCAACCCCAACCCTAACCCTAATGGCGTCCCCCCGGCAACCGCACCCCGCACACTTGGTTCCCCCCTCATTTTAGTTCCCCCCGGTGCGCCCCACAAAAGTGTCCCCCCAGAACCCGCACCCCGCACACTTGGTTCCCCCCTCCTTTTGGTTCCCCCTGGTGCGCCCCGCAAATTTGTCCCCCCGGAACCCGAACCACGCACACTTGGTTCCCCCCTCATTTTGGTTCCCCCCCGGTGCGCCCCGCAAATGTGTCCCCCCGGAACCCGAACCCCGCACACTTGGTTCCCCCCTCACTTTGGTTCCCCCCCCCGGTGCACCTGGCAAGTGTGTCCCCCCGGAACCCGCACCCCGCACACTTGGTTCCCCCCTCATTTTGGTTCCCCCACCCCTTGGGGTCCCCCCAAGCCCCATGGACCCCCCCCCCTTGGTGCCCCACCCCCCGTCCTACCCGTGCCCGCAGCAGCCGCTCGCGCTCCGCCAGCGCCTCCCGCACCCGACGCTGCATCTCGGCCAGGTGGAGGCAGGCGCTGGGGGGGGGAATAAATTGGGGGGGGTCTGGGGGCGCATTTAGGGGGCGGAGGGGACTGGTTCTCACCTGTAGAACTCGGCGTCGAGCCCCCCCGGGGGCAGCTGCACGGCCAGGATGCCTGGGGGGGTGCGGGGGGGACATGTCAGCACCGGGCATGAGCTCCCCTCGGCCGCCTGCAGTACCCCTTTTCCACCAGAAGGTGGCGGCAGAGGGGCGCCCTCGGGCGTCACCGGGCATGAGCTCCCCTCGGCCGCCTGCAGTACCCCTTTTCCACCAGCAGGTCGCGGCAGAGGGGCGCCCTCGGGCATCACCGGGCATGAGCTCCCCTCGGCCGCCTGCAGTACCCCTTTTCCACCAGCAGGTGGCGGCAGAGGGGCGCCCTCGGGCGTCACCGGGCATGAGCTCCCCTCGGCCGCCTGCAGTACCCCTTTTACACCAGCAGGTGGCGGCAGAGGGGCGCCCTCGGGCGGCACCGGGCATGAGCTCCCCTCGGCCGCCTGCAGTACCCCTTTTCCACCAGCAGGTGGCGGCAGAGGGGCGCCCTCGGGCGTCACCGGGCATGAGCTCCCCTCGGCCGCCTGCAGTACTCGTTTTCCACCAGCAGGTGGCGGCAGAGGGGCGCCCTCGGGCGTCACCGGGCATGAGCTCCCCTCGGCCGCCTGCAGTACCCCTTTTCCACCAGCAGGTGGCGGCAGAGGGGCGCCCTCGGGCGGCACCGGGCATGAGCTCCCCTCGGCCGCCTGCAGTACCCCTTTTCCACCAGCAGGTGGCGGCAGAGGGGCGCCCTCGGGCGGCACCGGGCATGAGCTCCCCTCGGCCGCCTGCAGTACCCCTTTTCCACCAGCAGGTGGCGGCAGAGGGGCGCCCTCGGGCGTCACCGGGCATGAGCTCCCCTCGGCCGCCTGCAGTACCCCTTTTCCACCAGCAGGTGGCGGCAGAGGGGCGCCTTCGGGCGTCACCGGGCATGAGCTCCCCTCGGCCGCCTGCAGTACTCGTTTTCCACCAGCAGGTGGCGGCAGAGGGGCGCCCTCGGGCGTCACCGGGCATGAGCTCCCCTCGGCCGCCTGCAGTACCCCTTTTCCACCAGCAGGTGGTGGCAGAGGGGCGCCCTCGGGCGTCTCCGGGCATGAGCTCCCCTCGGCCGCCTGCAGTACTCGTTTTCCACCAGCAGGTGCCGGCAGAGGGGCGCCCTCGGGCGTCACCGGGCATGAGCTCCCCTCGGCCGCCTGCAGTACCCCTTTTCCACCAGCAGGTGGCGGCAGAGGGGCGCCCTCGGGCGGCACCGGGCATGAGCTCCCCTCGGCCGCCTGCAGTACCCCTTTTCCACCAGCAGGTGGCGGCAGAGGGGCGCCCTCGGGCGTCACCGGGCATGAGCTCCCCTCGGCCGCCTGCAGTACCCCTTTTCCACCAGCAGGTGGCGGCAGAGGGGCGCCCTCGGGCGTCACCGGGCATGAGCTCCCCTCGGCCGCCTGCAGTACCCCTTTTACACCAGCAGGTGGCGGCAGAGGGGCGCCCTCGGGCGGCACCGGGCATGAGCTCCCCTCGGCCGCCTGCAGTACCCCTTTTCCACCAGCAGGTGGCGGCAGAGGGGCGCCCTCGGGCGGCACCGGGCATGAGCTCCTCTCGGCCGCCTGCAGTACCCCTTTTCCACCAGCAGGTGGCGGCAGAGGGGCGCCCTCGGGTGGCACCGGGCATGAGCTCCCCTCAGCCGCCTGCAATACCCCTTTTCCACCAGCAGGGGGCGGCCTAACCATAACCCTAACCTAACCCGAACCCCAACTCCAACCCCAACCCTAACCCTAATGGCGTCCCCCCGGCAACCGCACCCCGCACACTTGGTTCCCCCCTCATTTTAGTTCCCCCCGGTGCGCCCCACAAAAGTGTCCCCCCAGAACCCGCACCCCGCACACTTGGTTCCCCCCTCCTTTTGGTTCCCCCTGGTGCGCCCCGCAAATTTGTCCCCCCGGAACCCGAACCACGCACACTTGGTTCCCCCCTCATTTTGGTTCCCCCCCGGTGCGCCCCGCAAATGTGTCCCCCCGGAACCCGAACCCCGCACACTTGGTTCCCCCCTCACTTTGGTTCCCCCCCCCGGTGCGCCTGGCAAGTGTGTCCCCCCGGAACCCGCACCCCGCACACTTGGTTCCCCCCTCATTTTGGTTCCCCCACCCCTTGGGGTCCCCCCAAGCCCCATGGACCCCCCCCCCTTGGTGCCCCACCCCCCGTCCTACCCGTGCCCGCAGCAGCCGCTCGCGCTCCGCCAGCGCCTCCCGCACCCGACGCTGCATCTCGGCCAGGTGGAGGCAGGCGCTGGGGGGGGGAATAAATTGGGGGGGGTCTGGGGGCGCATTTAGGGGGCGGAGGGGACTGGTTCTCACCTGTAGAACTCGGCGTCGAGCCCCCCCGGGGGCAGCTGCACGGCCAGGATGCCTGGGGGGGTGCGGGGGGGACATGTCAGCACCGGGCATGAGCTCCCCTCGGCCGCCTGCAGTACCCCTTTTCCACCAGCAGGTGGCGGCAGAGGGGCGCCCTCGGGCGTCACCGGGCATGAGCTCCCCTCGGCCGCCTGCAGTACCCCTTTTCCACCAGCAGGTCGCGGCAGAGGGGCGCCCTCGGGCATCACCGGGCATGAGCTCCCCTCGGCCGCCTGCAGTACCCCTTTTCCACCAGCAGGTGGCGGCAGAGGGGCGCCCTCGGGCGTCACCGGGCATGAGCTCCCCTCGGCCGCCTGCAGTACCCCTTTTACACCAGCAGGTGGCGGCAGAGGGGCGCCCTCGGGCGGCACCGGGCATGAGCTCCCCTCGGCCGCCTGCAGTACCCCTTTTCCACCAGCAGGTGGCGGCAGAGGGGCGCCCTCGGGCGGCACCGGGCATGAGCTCCCCTCGGCCGCCTGCAGTACTCGTTTTCCACCAGCAGGTGGCGGCAGAGGGGCGCCCTCGGGCGTCACCGGGCATGAGCTCCCCTCGGCCGCCTGCAGTACCCCTTTTCCACCAGCAGGTGGCGGCAGAGGGGCGCCCTCGGGCGGCACCGGGCATGAGCTCCCCTCGGCCGCCTGCAGTACCCCTTTTCCACCAGCAGGTGGCGGCAGAGGGGCGCCTTCCGGCGTCACCGGGCATGAGCTCCCCTCGGCCGCCTGCAGTACTCGTTTTCCACCAGCAGGTGGCGGCAGAGGGGCGCCCTCGGGCGTCACCGGGCATGAGCTCCCCTCGGCCGCCTGCAGTACCCCTTTTCCACCAGCAGGTGGCGGCAGAGGGGCGCCCTCGGGCATCACCGGGCATGAGCTCCCCTCGGCCGCCTGCAGTACTCGTTTTCCACCAGCAGGTGGCGGCAGAGGGGCGCCCTCGGGCGTCACCGGGCATGAGCTCCCCTCGGCCGCCTGCAGTACCCCTTTTCCACCAGCAGGTGGCGGCAGAGGGGCGCCCTCGGGCGGCACCGGGCATGAGCTCCCCTCGGCCGCCTGCAGTACCCCTTTTCCACCAGCAGGTGGCGGCAGAAAGGCGCCCTCGGGCGGCACCGGGCATGAGCTCCCCTCGGCCGCCTGCAGTACCCCTTTTCCACCAGCAGGTGGCGGCAGAGGGGCGCCCTCGGGCGTCACCGGGCATGAGCTCCCCTCGGCCGCCTGCAGTACCCCTTTTCCACCAGCAGGTGGCGGCAGAGGGGCGCCCTCGGGCGTCACCGGGCATGAGCTCCCCTCGGCCGCCTGCAGTACCCCTTTTACACCAGCAGGTGGCGGCAGAGGGGCGCCCTCGGGCGTCACCGGGCATGAGCTCCCCTCGGCCGCCTGCAGTACCCCTTTTCCACCAGCAGGTGGCGGCAGAGGGGCGCCCTCGGGTGGCACCGGGCATGAGCTCCCCTCAGCCGCCTGCAATACCCCTTTTCCACCAGCAGGGGGCGGCCTAACCATAACCCTAACCTAACCCGAACCCCAACTCCAACCCCAACCCTAACCCTAATGGCGTCCCCCCGGCAACCGCACCCCGCACACTTGGTTCCCCCCTCATTTTAGTTCCCCCCGGTGCGCCCCGCAAATTTGTCCCCCCGGAACCCGAACCCCGCACACTTGGTTCCCCCCTCATTTTGGTTCCCCCCCGGTGCGCCCCGCAAATGTGTCCCCCCGGAACCCGAACCCCGCACACTTGGTTCCCCCCTCACTTTGGTTCCCCCCCCCGGTGCGCCTGGCAAGTGTGTCCCCCCGGAACCCGCACCCCGCACACTTGGTTCCCCCCTCATTTTGGTTCCCCCACCCCTTGGGGTCCCCCCAAGCCCCATGGACCCCCCCCCCTTGGTGCCCCACCCCCCGTCCTACCCGTGCCCGCAGCAGCCGCTCGCGCTCCGCCAGCGCCTCCCGCACCCGACGCTGCATCTCGGCCAGGTGGAGGCAGGCGCTGGGGGGGGGAATAAATTGGGGGGGGTCTGGGGGCGCATTTAGGGGGCGGAGGGGACTGGTTCTCACCTGTAGAACTCGGCGTCGAGCCCCCCCGGGGGCAGCTGCACGGCCAGGATGCCTGGGGGGGTGCGGGGGGGACATGTCAGCACCGGGCATGAGCTCCCCTCGGCCGCCTGCAGTACCCCTTTTCCACCAGCAGGTGGCGGCAGAGGGGCGCCCTCGGGCGTCACCGGGCATGAGCTCCCCTCGGCCGCCTGCAGTACCCCTTTTCCACCAGCAGGTCGCGGCAGAGGGGCGCCCTCGGGCATCACCGGGCATGAGCTCCCCTCGGCCGCCTGCAGTACCCCTTTTCCACCAGCAGGTGGCGGCAGAGGGGCGCCCTCGGGCGGCACCGGGCATGAGCTCCCCTCGGCCGCCTGCAGTACCCCTTTTACACCAGCAGGTGGCGGCAGAGGGGCGCCCTCGGGCGGCACCGGGCATGAGCTCCCCTCGGCCGCCTGCAGTACCCCTTTTCCACCAGCAGGTGGCGGCAGAGGGGCGCCCTCGGGCGTCACCGGGCATGAGCTCCCCTCGGCCGCCTGCAGTACTCGTTTTCCACCAGCAGGTGGCGGCAGAGGGGCGCCCTCGGGCGTCACCGGGCATGAGCTCCCCTCGGCCGCCTGCAGTACCCCTTTTCCACCAGCAGGTGGCGGCAGAGGGGCGCCCTCGGGCAGCACCGGGCATGAGCTCCCCTCGGCCGCCTGCAGTACCCCTTTTCCACCAGCAGGTGGCGGCAGAGGGGCGCCCTCGGGCGTCACCGGGCATGAGCTCCCCTCGGCCGCCTGCAGTACCCCTTTTCCACCAGCAGGTGGCGGCAGAGGGGCGCCCTCGGGCGTCACCGGGCATGAGCTCCCCTCGGCCGCCTGCAGTACCCCTTTTCCACCAGCAGGTGGCGGCAGAGGGGCGCCCTCGGGCGGCACCGGGCATGAGCTCCCCTCGGCCGCCTGCAGTACCCCTTTTCCACCAGCAGGTGGCGGCAGAGCGGCGCCCTCGGGTGGCACCGGGCATGAGCTCCCCTCAGCCGCCTGCAATACCCCTTTTCCACCAGCAGGGGGCGGCCTAACCATAACCCTAACCTAACCCGAACCCCAACTCCAACCCCAACCCTAACCCTAATGGCGTCCCCCCGGCAACCGCACCCCGCACACTTGGTTCCCCCCTCATTTTAGTTCCCCCCGGTGCGCCCCACAAAAGTGTCCCCCCAGAACCCGCACCCCGCACACTTGGTTCCCCCCTCCTTTTGGTTCCCCCTGGTGCGCCCCGCAAATTTGTCCCCCCGGAACCCGAACCCCGCACACTTGGTTCCCCCCTCATTTTGGTTCCCCCCCGGTGCGCCCCGCAAATGTGTCCCCCCGGAACCCGAACCCCGCACACTTGGTTCCCCCCTCACTTTGGTTCCCCCCCCCGGTGCGCCTGGCAAGTGTGTCCCCCCGGAACCCGCACCCCGCACACTTGGTTCCCCCCTCATTTTGGTTCCCCCACCCCTTGGGGTCCCCCCAAGCCCCATGGACACCCCCCCCTTGGTGCCCCACCCCCCGTCCTACCCGTGCCCGCAGCAGCCGCTCGCGCTCCGCCAGCGCCTCCCGCACCCGACGCTGCATCTCGGCCAGGTGGAGGCAGGCGCTGGGGGGGGGAATAAATTGGGGGGGGTCTGGGGGCGCATTTAGGGGGCGGAGGGGACTGGTTCTCACCTGTAGAACTCGGCGT
Source organism: Anas platyrhynchos (assembly GCF_047663525.1). Taxonomy (NCBI): domain Eukaryota; kingdom Metazoa; phylum Chordata; class Aves; order Anseriformes; family Anatidae; genus Anas; species Anas platyrhynchos. The sequence goes on along the minus strand of NC_092597.1, from coordinate 25,276,020 downwards.
CGAGCCCCCCCGGGGGCAGCTGCACGGCCAGGATGCCTGGGGGGGTGCGGGGGGGACATGTCAGCACCGGGCATGAGCTCCCCTCGGCCGCCTGCAGTACCCCTTTTCCACCAGCAGGTGGCGGCAGAGGGGCGCCCTCGGGCGTCACCGGGCATGAGCTCCCCTCGGCCGCCTGCAGTACCCCTTTTCCACCAGCAGGTCGCGGCAGAGGGGCGCCCTCGGGCATCACCGGGCATGAGCTCCCCTCGGCCGCCTGCAGTACCCCTTTTCCACCAGCAGGTGGCGGCAGAGGGGCGCCCTCGGGCGGCACCGGGCATGAGCTCCCCTCGGCCGCCTGCAGTACCCCTTTTACACCAGCAGGTGGCGGCAGAGGGGCGCCCTCGGGCGGCACCGGGCATGAGCTCCCCTCGGCCGCCTGCAGTACCCCTTTTCCACCAGCAGGTGGCGGCAGAGGGGCGCCCTCGGGCGTCACCGGGCATGAGCTCCCCTCGGCCGCCTGCAGTACTCGTTTTCCACCAGCAGGTGGCGGCAGAGGGGCGCCCTCGGGCGTCACCGGGCATGAGCTCCCCTCGGCCGCCTGCAGTACCCCTTTTCCACCAGCAGGTGGCGGCAGAGGGGCGCCCTCGGGCAGCACCGGGCATGAGCTCCCCTCGGCCGCCTGCAGTACCCCTTTTCCACCAGCAGGTGGCGGCAGAGGGGCGCCCTCGGGCGTCACCGGGCATGAGCTCCCCTCGGCCGCCTGCAGTACCCCTTTTCCACCAGCAGGTGGCGGCAGAGGGGCGCCCTCGGGCGTCACCGGGCATGAGCTCCCCTCGGCCGCCTGCAGTACCCCTTTTCCACCAGCAGGTGGCGGCAGAGGGGCGCCCTCGGGCGGCACCGGGCATGAGCTCCCCTCGGCCGCCTGCAGTACCCCTTTTCCACCAGCAGGTGGCGGCAGAGGGGCGCCCTCGGGTGGCACCGGGCATGAGCTCCCCTCAGCCGCCTGCAATACCCCTTTTCCACCAGCAGGGGGCGGCCTAACCATAACCCTAACCTAACCCGAACCCCAACTCCAACCCCAACCCTAACCCTAATGGCGTCCCCCCGGCAACCGCACCCCGCACACTTGGTTCCCCCCTCATTTTAGTTCCCCCCGGTGCGCCCCACAAAAGTGTCCCCCCAGAACCCGCACCCCGCACACTTGGTTCCCCCCTCCTTTTGGTTCCCCCTGGTGCGCCCCGCAAATTAGTCCCCCCGGAACCCGAACCCCGCACACTTGGTTCCCCCCTCATTTTGGTTCCCCCCCCCCGGTGCGCCCCGCAAATGTGTCCCCCCGGAACCCGAACCCCGCACACTTGGTTCCCCCCTCACTTTGGTTCCCCCCCCGGTGCGCCTCGCAAGTGTGTCCCCCCGGAACCCGCACCCCGCACACTTGGTTCCCCCCTCATTTTGGTTCCCCCCCCCCTTGGGGTCCCCCCAAGCCCCATGGACACACCCCCCTTTGTGCCCCACCCCCCGTCCTACCCGTGCCCGCAGCAGCCGCTCGCGCTCCGCCAGCGCCTCCCGCACCCGACGCTGCATCTCGGCCAGGTGGAGGCAGGCGCTGGGGGGGGGGAATAAATTGGGGGGGGGTTTGGGGGTGCATTTAGGGGGCGGAGGGGACTGGTTCTCACCTGTAGAACTCGGCGTCGAGCCCCCCCGAGGGCAGCTGCAGGGCCAGGATGCCTTGGGGGGGTGCGGGGGGGACATGTTAGCACCGGGCATGAGCTCCCCTCGGCCGCCTGCAGTACCCCTTTTCCACCAGCAGGTGGCGGCAGAGGGGCGCCTTCGGGCGGCACCGGGCTTGAGCTCCCCTCGGCCGCCTGCAGTACCCCTTTTCCACCAGCAGGTGGCGGCAGAGGGGCGCCCTCGGGCGTCACCGGGCATGAGCTCCCCTCGGCCGCCTGCAGTACCCCTTTTCCACCAGCAGGTGGCGGCAGAGGGGCGCCCTCGGGCGTCACCGGGCATGAGCTCCCCTCGGTCGCCTGCAGTACCCCTTTTCCACCAGCAGGTGGCGGCAGAGGGGCGCCCTCGGGCGTCACCGGGCATGAGCTCCCCTCGGCCGCCTGCAGAACTCGTTTTCCACCAGCAGGTGGCGGCAGAGGGGCGCCCTCGGGCGGCACCAGGCATGAGCTCCCCTCGGCCGCCTGCAGTACCGCTTTTCCACCAGCAGGTGGCGGCAGAGGGGCGCCCTCGGGTGGCACCGGGCATGAGCTCCCCTCAGCCGCCTGCAATACCCCTTTTCCACCAGCAGGGGGCGGCCTAACCATAACCCTAACCTAACCCGAACCCCAACTCCAACCCCAACCCTAACCCTAATGGCGTCCCCCCGGCAACCGCACCCCGCACACTTGGTTCCCCCCTCATTTTAGTTCCCCCCGGTGCGCCCCGCAAATTTGTCCCCCCGGAACCCGAACCCCGCACACTTGGTTCCCCCCTCATTTTGGTTCCCCCCCGGTGCGCCCCGCAAATGTGTCCCCCCGGAACCCGAACCCCGCACACTTGGTTCCCCCCTCACTTTGGTTCCCCCCCCCGGTGCGCCTGGCAAGTGTGTCCCCCCGGAACCCGCACCCCGCACACTTGGTTCCCCCCTCATTTTGGTTCCCCCACCCCTTGGGGTCCCCCCAAGCCCCATGGACCCCCCCCCCTTGGTGCCCCACCCCCCGTCCTACCCGTGCCCGCAGCAGCCGCTCGCGCTCCGCCAGCGCCTCCCGCACCCGACGCTGCATCTCGGCCAGGTGGAGGCAGGCGCTGGGGGGGGGAATAAATTGGGGGGGGTCTGGGGGCGCATTTAGGGGGCGGAGGGGACTGGTTCTCACCTGTAGAACTCGGCGTCGAGCCCCCCCGGGGGCAGCTGCACGGCCAGGATGCCTGGGGGGGTGCGGGGGGGACATGTCAGCACCGGGCATGAGCTCCCCTCGGCCGCCTGCAGTACCCCTTTTCCACCAGCAGGTGGCGGCAGAGGGGCGCCCTCGGGCGTCACCGGGCATGAGCTCCCCTCGGCCGCCTGCAGTACCCCTTTTCCACCAGCAGGTCGCGGCAGAGGGGCGCCCTCGGGCATCACCGGGCATGAGCTCCCCTCGGCCGCCTGCAGTACCCCTTTTCCACCAGCAGGTGGCGGCAGAGGGGCGCCCTCGGGCGGCACCGGGCATGAGCTCCCCTCGGCCGCCTGCAGTACCCCTTTTACACCAGCAGGTGGCGGCAGAGGGGCGCCCTCGGGCGGCACCGGGCATGAGCTCCCCTCGGCCGCCTGCAGTACCCCTTTTCCACCAGCAGGTGGCGGCAGAGGGGCGCCCTCGGGCGTCACCGGGCATGAGCTCCCCTCGGCCGCCTGCAGTACTCGTTTTCCACCAGCAGGTGGCGGCAGAGGGGCGCCCTCGGGCGTCACCGGGCATGAGCTCCCCTCGGCCGCCTGCAGTACCCCTTTTCCACCAGCAGGTGGCGGCAGAGGGGCGCCCTCGGGCAGCACCGGGCATGAGCTCCCCTCGGCCGCCTGCAGTACCCCTTTTCCACCAGCAGGTGGCGGCAGAGGGGCGCCCTCGGGCGTCACCGGGCATGAGCTCCCCTCGGCCGCCTGCAGTACCCCTTTTCCACCAGCAGGTGGCGGCAGAGGGGCGCCCTCGGGCGTCACCGGGCATGAGCTCCCCTCGGCCGCCTGCAGTACCCCTTTTCCACCAGCAGGTGGCGGCAGAGGGGCGCCCTCGGGCGGCACCGGGCATGAGCTCCCCTCGGCCGCCTGCAGTACCCCTTTTCCACCAGCAGGTGGCGGCAGAGCGGCGCCCTCGGGTGGCACCGGGCATGAGCTCCCCTCAGCCGCCTGCAATACCCCTTTTCCACCAGCAGGGGGCGGCCTAACCATAACCCTAACCTAACCCGAACCCCAACTCCAACCCCAACCCTAACCCTAATGGCGTCCCCCCGGCAACCGCACCCCGCACACTTGGTTCCCCCCTCATTTTAGTTCCCCCCGGTGCGCCCCACAAAAGTGTCCCCCCAGAACCCGCACCCCGCACACTTGGTTCCCCCCTCCTTTTGGTTCCCCCTGGTGCGCCCCGCAAATTTGTCCCCCCGGAACCCGAACCCCGCACACTTGGTTCCCCCCTCATTTTGGTTCCCCCCCGGTGCGCCCCGCAAATGTGTCCCCCCGGAACCCGAACCCCGCACACTTGGTTCCCCCCTCACTTTGGTTCCCCCCCCCGGTGCGCCTGGCAAGTGTGTCCCCCCGGAACCCGCACCCCGCACACTTGGTTCCCCCCTCATTTTGGTTCCCCCACCCCTTGGGGTCCCCCCAAGCCCCATGGACACCCCCCCCTTGGTGCCCCACCCCCCGTCCTACCCGTGCCCGCAGCAGCCGCTCGCGCTCCGCCAGCGCCTCCCGCACCCGACGCTGCATCTCGGCCAGGTGGAGGCAGGCGCTGGGGGGGGGAATAAATTGGGGGGGGTCTGGGGGCGCATTTAGGGGGCGGAGGGGACTGGTTCTCACCTGTAGAACTCGGCGTCGAGCCCCCCCGGGGGCAGCTGCACGGCCAGGATGCCTGGGGGGGTGCGGGGGGGACATGTCAGCACCGGGCATGAGCTCCCCTCGGCCGCCTGCAGTACCCCTTTTCCACCAGCAGGTGGCGGCAGAGGGGCGCCCTCGGGCGTCACCGGGCATGAGCTCCCCTCGGCCGCCTGCAGTACCCCTTTTCCACCAGCAGGTCGCGGCAGAGGGGCGCCCTCGGGCATCACCGGGCATGAGCTCCCCTCGGCCGCCTGCAGTACCCCTTTTCCACCAGCAGGTGGCGGCAGAGGGGCGCCCTCGGGCGGCACCGGGCATGAGCTCCCCTCGGCCGCCTGCAGTACCCCTTTTACACCAGCAGGTGGCGGCAGAGGGGCGCCCTCGGGCGGCACCGGGCATGAGCTCCCCTCGGCCGCCTGCAGTACCCCTTTTCCACCAGCAGGTGGCGGCAGAGGGGCGCCCTCGGGCGTCACCGGGCATGAGCTCCCCTCGGCCGCCTGCAGTACTCGTTTTCCACCAGCAGGTGGCGGCAGAGGGGCGCCCTCGGGCGTCACCGGGCATGAGCTCCCCTCGGCCGCCTGCAGTACCCCTTTTCCACCAGCAGGTGGCGGCAGAGGGGCGCCCTCGGGCAGCACCGGGCATGAGCTCCCCTCGGCCGCCTGCAGTACCCCTTTTCCACCAGCAGGTGGCGGCAGAGGGGCGCCCTCGGGCGTCACCGGGCATGAGCTCCCCTCGGCCGCCTGCAGTACCCCTTTTCCACCAGCAGGTGGCGGCAGAGGGGCGCCCTCGGGCGTCACCGGGCATGAGCTCCCCTCGGCCGCCTGCAGTACCCCTTTTCCACCAGCAGGTGGCGGCAGAGGGGCGCCCTCGGGCGGCACCGGGCATGAGCTCCCCTCGGCCGCCTGCAGTACCCCTTTTCCACCAGCAGGTGGCGGCAGAGGGGCGCCCTCGGGTGGCACCGGGCATGAGCTCCCCTCAGCCGCCTGCAATACCCCTTTTCCACCAGCAGGGGGCGGCCTAACCATAACCCTAACCTAACCCGAACCCCAACTCCAACCCCAACCCTAACCCTAATGGCGTCCCCCCGGCAACCGCACCCCGCACACTTGGTTCCCCCCTCATTTTAGTTCCCCCCGGTGCGCCCCACAAAAGTGTCCCCCCAGAACCCGCACCCCGCACACTTGGTTCCCCCCTCCTTTTGGTTCCCCCTGGTGCGCCCCGCAAATTAGTCCCCCCGGAACCCGAACCCCGCACACTTGGTTCCCCCCTCATTTTGGTTCCCCCCCCCCGGTGCGCCCCGCAAATGTGTCCCCCCGGAACCCGAACCCCGCACACTTGGTTCCCCCCTCACTTTGGTTCCCCCCCCGGTGCGCCTCGCAAGTGTGTCCCCCCGGAACCCGCACCCCGCACACTTGGTTCCCCCCTCATTTTGGTTCCCCCCCCCCTTGGGGTCCCCCCAAGCCCCATGGACACACCCCCCTTTGTGCCCCACCCCCCGTCCTACCCGTGCCCGCAGCAGCCGCTCGCGCTCCGCCAGCGCCTCCCGCACCCGACGCTGCATCTCGGCCAGGTGGAGGCAGGCGCTGGGGGGGGGGAATAAATTGGGGGGGGGTTTGGGGGTGCATTTAGGGGGCGGAGGGGACTGGTTCTCACCTGTAGAACTCGGCGTCGAGCCCCCCCGAGGGCAGCTGCAGGGCCAGGATGCCTTGGGGGGGTGCGGGGGGGACATGTTAGCACCGGGCATGAGCTCCCCTCGGCCGCCTGCAGTACCCCTTTTCCACCAGCAGGTGGCGGCAGAGGGGCGCCTTCGGGCGGCACCGGGCTTGAGCTCCCCTCGGCCGCCTGCAGTACCCCTTTTCCACCAGCAGGTGGCGGCAGAGGGGCGCCCTCGGGCGTCACCGGGCATGAGCTCCCCTCGGCCGCCTGCAGTACCCCTTTTCCACCAGCAGGTGGCGGCAGAGGGGCGCCCTCGGGCGTCACCGGGCATGAGCTCCCCTCGGTCGCCTGCAGTACCCCTTTTCCACCAGCAGGTGGCGGCAGAGGGGCGCCCTCGGGCGTCACCGGGCATGAGCTCCCCTCGGCCGCCTGCAGAACTCGTTTTCCACCAGCAGGTGGCGGCAGAGGGGCGCCCTCGGGCGGCACCAGGCATGAGCTCCCCTCGGCCGCCTGCAGTACCGCTTTTCCACCAGCAGGTGGCGGCAGAGGGGCGCCCTCGGGCGTCACCGGGCATGAGCTCCCCTCGGCCGCCTGCAGTACCCCTTTTCCACCAGCAGGTGGCGGCAGAGGGGCGCCCTCGGGCGTCACCGGGCATGAGCTCCCCTCGGCCGCCTGCAGTACCCCTTTTCCACCAGCAGGTGGCGGCAGAGGGGCGCCTTCGGGCGTCACCGGGCATGAGCTCCCCTCGGCCGCCTGCAGTACCCCTTTTCCACCAGCAGGTGGCGGCAGAGGGGCGCCCTCGGGCGTCACCGGGCATGAGCTCCCCTCGGCCGCCTGCAGTACCCCTTTTCCACCAGCAGGTTGCGGCAGAGGGGCGCCCTCGGGCGTCACCGGGCATGAGCTCCCCTCGGCCGCCTGCAGTACCCCTTTTCCACCAGCAGGTGGCGGCAGAGGGGCGGCCTCGGGCGGCACCGGGCATGAGCTCCCCTCGGCCGCCTGCAGTACCACTTTTCCACCAGCAGGTGGCGGCAGAGGGGCGCCTTCAGGCGTCACCGGGCATGAGCTCCCCTCGGCCGCCTGCAGTACTCGTTTTCCACCAGCAGGTGGCGGCAGAGGGGCGCCCTCGGGCGTCACCGGGCATGAGCTCCCCTCGGCCGCCTGCAGTACCCCTTTTCCACCAGCAGGTGGCGGCAGAGGGGCGCCCTCGGGCGTCACCGGGCATGAGCTCCCCTCGGCCGCCTGCAGTACCCCTTTTCCACCAGCAGGTGGTGGCAGAGGGGCGCCCTCGGGCGGCACCGGGCATGAGCTCCCCTCGGCCGCCTGCAGTACCCCTTTTCCACCAGCAGGTGGCGGCAGAGGGGCGCCCTCGGACGTCACCAGGCATGAGCTCCCCTCGGCCGCCTGCAGTACTCGTTTTCCACCAGCAGGTGGCGGCAGAGGGGCGCCCTCGGGCGTCACCGGGCATGAGCTCCCCTCGGCCGCCTGCAGTACCCCTTTTCCACCAGCAGGTGGCGGCAGAGCGGCGCCCTCGGGCGTCACCGGGCATGAGCTCCCCTCGGCCGCCTGCAGTACCCCTTTTCCACCAGCAGGTGGCGGCAGAGGGGCGCCCTCGGGCGTCACCGGGCATGAGCTCCCCTCGGCCGCCTGCAGTACCCCTTTTCCACCAGGAGGTGGCGGCAGAGGGGCGCCTTCGGGCGACACCGGGCATGAGATCCACTCGGCCGCCTGCAGTACTCGTTTTCCACCAGCAGGTGGCGGCAGAGGGGCGCCCTCGGGCGGCACCGGGCATGAGCTCCCCTCGGCCGCCTGCAGTACCCCTTTTCCACCAGCAGGTGGCGGCAGAGGGGCGCCCTCGGGCGTCACCGGGCATTAGCTCCCCTCGGCCGCCTGCAGTACTCGTTTTCCACCAGCAGGTGGCGGCAGAGGGGCGCCCTCGGGCGGCACCGGGCATGAGCTCCCCTCGGCCGCCTGCAGTACCCCTTTTCCACCAGCAGGTGGCGGCAGAGGGGCGCCCTCGGGCGTCACCGGGCATGAGCTCCCCTCGGCCGCCTGCAGTACCCCTTTTCCACCAGCAGGTGGCGGCAGAGGGGCGCCCTCGGGCGTCACCGGGCATGAGCTCCCCTCGGCCGCCTGCAGTACTCGTTTTCCACCAGCAGGTGGCGGCAGAGGGGCGCCCTCGGGCGGCACCGGGCATGAGCTCCCCTCGGCCGCCTGCAGTACCCCTTTTCCACCAGCAGGTGGCGGCAGAGGGGCGCCCTCGGGCGGCACCCGGCATGAGCTCCCCTCGGCCGCCTGCAGTACCCCTTTTCCACCAGCAGGTGGCGGCAGGGGGGCGCCCTCGGGCGTCACCGGGCATGAGCTCCCCTCGGCCGCCTGCAGTACTTGTTTTCCACAAGCAGGTGGCGGCAGAGGGGCGCCCTCGGGCGGCACCGGGCATGAGCTCCCCTCGGCCGCCTGCAGTACCACTTTTCCACCAGCAGGTGGCGGCAGAGGGGCGCCCTCGGGGGGCACCGGGCATGAGCTCCCCTCGGCCGCCTGCAGTACCCCTTTTCCACCAGGAGGTGGCGGCAGAGGGGCGCCTTCGGGCGTCACCGGGCATGAGCTCCCCTCGGCCGCCTGCAGTACCCCTTATCCACCAGCAGGTGGCGGCAGAGGGGCGCCCTCGGGCGTCACCGGGCATGAGCTCCCCTCGGCCGCCTGCAGTACCCCTTTTCCACCAGCAGGTGGTGGCAGAGGGGCGCCTTCGGGCGTCACCGGGCATGAGCTCCCCTCGGCAGCCTGCAGTACTCGTTTTCCACCAGCAGGTGGCGGCAGAGGGGCGCCCTCGGGCGGCACCGGGCATGAGCTCCCCTCGGCCGCCTGCAGTACCCCTTTTCCACCAGCAGGTGGCGGCAGAGGGGCGCCCTCGGGCGGCACCCGGCATGAGCTCCCCTCGGCCGCCTGCAGTACCCCTTTTCCACCAGCAGGTGGCGGCAGGGGGGCGCCCTCGGGCGTCACCGGGCATGAGCTCCCCTCGGCCGCCTGCAGTACTTGTTTTCCACCAGCAGGTGGCGGCAGAGGGGCGCCCTCGGGCGGCACCGGGCATGAGCTCCCCTCGGCCGCCTGCAGTACCCCTTTTCCACCAGCAGGTGGCGGCAGAGGGGCGCCCTCGGGCGTCACCGGGCATGAGCTCCCCTCGGCCGCCTGCAGTACCCCTTTTCCACCAGCAGGTGGCGGCAGAGGGGCGCCCTCGGGCGGCACCGGGCATGAGCTCCCCTCGGCCGCCTGCAGTACCCCTTTTCCACCAGCAGGTGGCGGCAGAGGGGCGCCCTCGGGCGGCACCGGGCATGAGCTCCCCTCGGCCGCCTGCAGTACCCCTTTTCCACCAGCAGGTGGCGGCAGAGGGGCGCCCTCGGGCGGCACCGGGCATGAGCTCCCCTCGGCCGCCTGCAGTACCCCTTTTCCACCAGCAGGTGGCGGCAGAGGGGCGCCCTCGGGCGTCACCGGGCATGAGCTCCCCTCGGCCGCCTGCAGTACCCCTTTTCCACCAGCAGGTGGCGGCAGAGGGGCGCCCTCGGGCGGCACCGGGCATGAGCTCCCCTCGGCCGCCTGCAGTACCCCTTTTCCACCAGCAGGTGGCGGCAGAGGGGCGCCCTCGGGCGGCACCGGGCATGAGCTCCTCTCGGCCGCCTGCAGTACCCCTTTTCCACCAGCAGGTGGCGGCAGAGGGGCGCCCTCGGGTGGCACCGGGCATGAGCTCCCCTCAGCCGCCTGCAATACCCCTTTTCCACCAGCAGGGGGCGGCCTAACCATAACCCTAACCTAACCCGAACCCCAACTCCAACCCCAACCCTAACCCTAATGGCGTCTCCCCGGCAACCGCACCCCGCACACTTGGTTCCCCCCTCATTTTAGTTCCCCCCGGTGCGCCCCACAAAAGTGTCCCCCCAGAACCCGCACCCCGCACACTTGGTTCCCCCCTCCTTTTGGTTCCCCCTGGTGCGCCCCGCAAATTTGTCCCCCCGGAACCCGAACCACGCACACTTGGTTCCCCCCTCATTTTGGTTCCCCCCCGGTGCGCCCCGCAAATGTGTCCCCCCGGAACCCGAACCCCGCACACTTGGTTCCCCCCTCACTTTGGTTCCCCCCCCCGGTGCGCCTGGCAAGTGTGTCCCCCCGGAACCCGCACCCCGCACACTTGGTTCCCCCCTCATTTTGGTTCCCCCACCCCTTGGGGTCCCCCCAAGCCCCATGGACCCCCCCCCCTTGGTGCCCCACCCCCCGTCCTACCCGTGCCCGCAGCAGCCGCTCGCGCTCCGCCAGCGCCTCCCGCACCCGACGCTGCATCTCGGCCAGGTGGAGGCAGGCGCTGGGGGGGGGAATAAATTGGGGGGGGTCTGGGGGCGCATTTAGGGGGCGGAGGGGACTGGTTCTCACCTGTAGAACTCGGCGTCGAGCCCCCCCGAGGGCAGCTGCAGGGCCAGGATGCCTTGGGGGGGTGCGGGGGGGACATGTTAGCACCGGGCATGAGCTCCCCTCGGCCGCCTGCAGTACCCCTTTTCCACCAGCAGGTGGCGGCAGAGGGGCGCCTTCGGGCGGCACCGGGCTTGAGCTCCCCTCGGCCGCCTGCAGTACCCCTTTTCCACCAGCAGGTGGCGGCAGAGGGGCGCCCTCGGGCGTCACCGGGCATGAGCTCCCCTCGGCCGCCTGCAGTACCCCTTTTCCACCAGCAGGTGGCGGCAGAGGGGCGCCCTCGGGCGTCACCGGGCATGAGCTCCCCTCGGTCGCCTGCAGTACCCCTTTTCCACCAGCAGGTGGCGGCAGAGGGGCGCCCTCGGGCGTCACCGGGCATGAGCTCCCCTCGGCCGCCTGCAGAACTCGTTTTCCACCAGCAGGTGGCGGCAGAGGGGCGCCCTCGGGCGGCACCAGGCATGAGCTCCCCTCGGCCGCCTGCAGTACCGCTTTTCCACCAGCAGGTGGCGGCAGAGGGGCGCCCTCGGGCGTCACCGGGCATGAGCTCCCCTCGGCCGCCTGCAGTACCCCTTTTCCACCAGCAGGTGGCGGCAGAGGGGCGCCCTCGGGCGTCACCGGGCATGAGCTCCCCTCGGCCGCCTGCAGTACCCCTTTTCCACCAGCAGGTGGCGGCAGAGGGGCGCCTTCGGGCGTCACCGGGCATGAGCTCCCCTCGGCCGCCTGCAGTACCCCTTTTCCACCAGCAGGTGGCGGCAGAGGGGCGCCCTCGGGCGTCACCGGGCATGAGCTCCCCTCGGCCGCCTGCAGTACCCCTTTTCCACCAGCAGGTTGCGGCAGAGGGGCGCCCTCGGGCGTCACCGGGCATGAGCTCCCCTCGGCCGCCTGCAGTACCCCTTTTCCACCAGCAGGTGGCGGCAGAGGGGCGGCCTCGGGCGGCACCGGGCATGAGCTCCCCTCGGCCGCCTGCAGTACCACTTTTCCACCAGCAGGTGGCGGCAGAGGGGCGCCTTCAGGCGTCACCGGGCATGAGCTCCCCTCGGCCGCCTGCAGTACTCGTTTTCCACCAGCAGGTGGCGGCAGAGGGGCGCCCTCGGGCGTCACCGGGCATGAGCTCCCCTCGGCCGCCTGCAGTACCCCTTTTCCACCAGCAGGTGGCGGCAGAGGGGCGCCCTCGGGCGTCACCGGGCATGAGCTCCCCTCGGCCGCCTGCAGTACCCCTTTTCCACCAGCAGGTGGTGGCAGAGGGGCGCCCTCGGGCGTCACCGGGCATGAGCTCCCCTCGGCCGCCTGCAGTACCCCTTTTCCACCAGCAGGTGGCGGCAGAGGGGCGCCCTCGGACGTCACCAGGCATGAGCTCCCCTCGGCCGCCTGCAGTACTCGTTTTCCACCAGCAGGTGGCGGCAGAGGGGCGCCCTCGGGCGTCACCGGGCATGAGCTCCCCTCGGCCGCCTGCAGTACCCCTTTTCCACCAGCAGGTGGCGGCAGAGCGGCGCCCTCGGGCGTCACCGGGCATGAGCTCCCCTCGGCCGCCTGCAGTACCCCTTTTCCACCAGCAGGTGGCGGCAGAGGGGCGCCCTCGGGCGTCACCGGGCATGAGCTCCCCTCGGCCGCCTGCAGTACCCCTTTTCCACCAGGAGGTGGCGGCAGAGGGGCGCCTTCGGGCGACACCGGGCATGAGATCCACTCGGCCGCCTGCAGTACTCGTTTTCCACCAGCAGGTGGCGGCAGAGGGGCGCCCTCGGGCGGCACCGGGCATGAGCTCCCCTCGGCCGCCTGCAGTACCCCTTTTCCACCAGCAGGTGGCGGCAGAGGGGCGCCCTCGGGCGTCACCGGGCATTAGCTCCCCTCGGCCGCCTGCAGTACTCGTTTTCCACCAGCAGGTGGCGGCAGAGGGGCGCCCTCGGGCGGCACCGGGCATGAGCTCCCCTCGGCCGCCTGCAGTACCCCTTTTCCACCAGCAGGTGGCGGCAGAGGGGCGCCCTCGGGCGTCACCGGGCATGAGCTCCCCTCGGCCGCCTGCAGTACCCCTTTTCCACCAGCAGGTGGCGGCAGAGGGGCGCCCTCGGGCGTCACCGGGCATGAGCTCCCCTCGGCCGCCTGCAGTACTCGTTTTCCACCAGCAGGTGGCGGCAGAGGGGCGCCCTCGGGCGGCACCGGGCATGAGCTCCCCTCGGCCGCCTGCAGTACCCCTTTTCCACCAGCAGGTGGCGGCAGAGGGGCGCCCTCGGGCGGCACCCGGCATGAGCTCCCCTCGGCCGCCTGCAGTACCCCTTTTCCACCAGCAGGTGGCGGCAGGGGGGCGCCCTCGGGCGTCACCGGGCATGAGCTCCCCTCGGCCGCCTGCAGTACTTGTTTTCCACAAGCAGGTGGCGGCAGAGGGGCGCCCTCGGGCGGCACCGGGCATGAGCTCCCCTCGGCCGCCTGCAGTACCACTTTTCCACCAGCAGGTGGCGGCAGAGGGGCGCCCTCGGGGGGCACCGGGCATGAGCTCCCCTCGGCCGCCTGCAGTACCCCTTTTCCACCAGGAGGTGGCGGCAGAGGGGCGCCCTCGGGCGTCACCGGGCATGAGCTCCCCTCGGCCGCCTGCAGTACCCCTTTTACACCAGCAGGTGGCGGCAGAGGGGCGCCTTCGGGCGTCACCGGGCATGAGCTCCCCTCGGCCGCCTGCAGTACCCCTTATCCACCAGCAGGTGGCGGCAGAGGGGCGCCCTCGGGCGTCACCGGGCATGAGCTCCCCTCGGCCGCCTGCAGTACCCCTTTTCCACCAGCAGGTGGTGGCAGAGGGGCGCCTTCGGGCGTCACCGGGCATGAGCTCCCCTCGGCAGCCTGCAGTACTCGTTTTCCACCAGCAGGTGGCGGCAGAGGGGCGCCCTCGGGCGGCACCGGGCATGAGCTCCCCTCGGCCGCCTGCAGTACCCCTTTTCCACCAGCAGGTGGCGGCAGAGGGGCGCCCTCGGGCGGCACCCGGCATGAGCTCCCCTCGGCCGCCTGCAGTACCCCTTTTCCACCAGCAGGTGGCGGCAGGGGGGCGCCCTCGGGCGTCACCGGGCATGAGCTCCCCTCGGCCGCCTGCAGTACTTGTTTTCCACCAGCAGGTGGCGGCAGAGGGGCGCCCTCGGGCGGCACCGGGCATGAGCTCCCCTCGGCCGCCTGCAGTACCCCTTTTCCACCAGCAGGTGGCGGCAGAGGGGCGCCCTCGGGCGTCACCGGGCATGAGCTCCCCTCGGCCGCCTGCAGTACCCCTTTTCCACCAGCAGGTGGCGGCAGAGGGGCGCCCTCGGGCGGCACCGGGCATGAGCTCCCCTCGGCCGCCTGCAGTACCCCTTTTCCACCAGCAGGTGGCGGCAGAGGGGCGCCCTCGGGCGGCACCGGGCATGAGCTCCCCTCGGCCGCCTGCAGTACCCCTTTTCCACCAGCAGGTGGCGGCAGAGGGGCGCCCTCGGGCGGCACCGGGCATGAGCTCCCCTCGGCCGCCTGCAGTACCCCTTTTCCACCAGCAGGTGGCGGCAGAGGGGCGCCCTCGGGCGTCACCGGGCATGAGCTCCCCTCGGCCGCCTGCAGTACCCCTTTTCCACCAGCAGGTGGCGGCAGAGGGGCGCCCTCGGGCGGCACCGGGCATGAGCTCCCCTCGGCCGCCTGCAGTACCCCTTTTCCACCAGCAGGTGGCGGCAGAGGGGCGCCCTCGGGCGGCACCGGGCATGAGCTCCTCTCGGCCGCCTGCAGTACCCCTTTTCCACCAGCAGGTGGCGGCAGAGGGGCGCCCTCGGGTGGCACCGGGCATGAGCTCCCCTCAGCCGCCTGCAATACCCCTTTTCCACCAGCAGGGGGCGGCCTAACCATAACCCTAACCTAACCCGAACCCCAACTCCAACCCCAACCCTAACCCTAATGGCGTCTCCCCGGCAACCGCACCCCGCACACTTGGTTCCCCCCTCATTTTAGTTCCCCCCGGTGCGCCCCACAAAAGTGTCCCCCCAGAACCCGCACCCCGCACACTTGGTTCCCCCCTCCTTTTGGTTCCCCCTGGTGCGCCCCGCAAATTTGTCCCCCCGGAACCCGAACCACGCACACTTGGTTCCCCCCTCATTTTGGTTCCCCCCCGGTGCGCCCCGCAAATGTGTCCCCCCGGAACCCGAACCCCGCACACTTGGTTCCCCCCTCACTTTGGTTCCCCCCCCCGGTGCGCCTGGCAAGTGTGTCCCCCCGGAACCCGCACCCCGCACACTTGGTTCCCCCCTCATTTTGGTTCCCCCACCCCTTGGGGTCCCCCCAAGCCCCATGGACCCCCCCCCCTTGGTGCCCCACCCCCCGTCCTACCCGTGCCCGCAGCAGCCGCTCGCGCTCCGCCAGCGCCTCCCGCACCCGACGCTGCATCTCGGCCAGGTGGAGGCAGGCGCTGGGGGGGGGAATAAATTGGGGGGGGTCTGGGGGCGCATTTAGGGGGCGGAGGGGACTGGTTCTCACCTGTAGAACTCGGCGTCGAGCCCCCCCGGGGGCAGCTGCACGGCCAGGATGCCTGGGGGGGTGCGGGGGGGACATGTCAGCACCGGGCATGAGCTCCCCTCGGCCGCCTGCAGTACCCCTTTTCCACCAGAAGGTGGCGGCAGAGGGGCGCCCTCGGGCGTCACCGGGCATGAGCTCCCCTCGGCCGCCTGCAGTACCCCTTTTCCACCAGCAGGTCGCGGCAGAGGGGCGCCCTCGGGCATCACCGGGCATGAGCTCCCCTCGGCCGCCTGCAGTACCCCTTTTCCACCAGCAGGTGGCGGCAGAGGGGCGCCCTCGGGCGGCACCGGGCATGAGCTCCCCTCGGCCGCCTGCAGTACCCCTTTTACACCAGCAGGTGGCGGCAGAGGGGCGCCCTCGGGCGGCACCGGGCATGAGCTCCCCTCGGCCGCCTGCAGTACCCCTTTTCCACCAGCAGGTGGCGGCAGAGGGGCGCCCTCGGGCGTCACCGGGCATGAGCTCCCCTCGGCCGCCTGCAGTACTCGTTTTCCACCAGCAGGTGGCGGCAGAGGGGCGCCCTCGGGCGTCACCGGGCATGAGCTCCCCTCGGCCGCCTGCAGTACCCCTTTTCCACCAGCAGGTGGCGGCAGAGGGGCGCCCTCGGGCGGCACCGGGCATGAGCTCCCCTCGGCCGCCTGCAGTACCCCTTTTCCACCAGCAGGTGGCGGCAGAGGGGCGCCCTCGGGCGGCACCGGGCATGAGCTCCCCTCGGCCGCCTGCAGTACCCCTTTTCCACCAGCAGGTGGCGGCAGAGGGGCGCCCTCGGGCGTCACCGGGCATGAGCTCCCCTCGGCCGCCTGCAGTACCCCTTTTCCACCAGCAGGTGGTGGCAGAGGGGCGCCCTCGGGCGTCACCGGGCATTAGCTCCCCTCGGCCGCCTGCAGTACTCGTTTTCCACCAGCAGGTGCCGGCAGAGGGGCGCCCTCGGGCGGCACCGGGCATGAGCTCCCCTCGGCCGCCTGCAGTACCCCTTTTCCACCAGCAGGTGGCGGCAGAGGGGCGCCCTCGGGCGTCACCGGGCATGAGCTCCCCTCGGCCGCCTGCAGTACCCCTTTTCCACCAGCAGGTGGCGGCAGAGGGGCGCCCTCGGGCGTCACCGGGCATGAGCTCCCCTCGGCCGCCTGCAGTACTCGTTTTCCACCAGCAGGTGGCGGCAGAGGGGCGCCCTCGGGCGGCACCGGGCATGAGCTCCCCTCGGCCGCCTGCAGTACCCCTTTTCCACCAGCAGGTGGCGGCAGAGGGGCGCCCTCGGGCGGCACCCGGCATGAGCTCCCCTCGGCCGCCTGCAGTACCCCTTTTCCACCAGCAGGTGGCGGCAGGGGGGCGCCCTCGGGCGTCACCGGGCATGAGCTCCCCTCGGCCGCCTGCAGTACTTGTTTTCCACAAGCAGGTGGCGGCAGAGGGGCGCCCTCGGGCGGCACCGGGCATGAGCTCCCCTCGGCCGCCTGCAGTACCACTTTTCCACCAGCAGGTGGCGGCAGAGGGGCGCCCTCGGGGGGCACCGGGCATGAGCTCCCCTCGGCCGCCTGCAGTACCCCTTTTCCACCAGGAGGTGGCGGCAGAGGGGCGCCCTCGGGCGTCACCGGGCATGAGCTCCCCTCGGCCGCCTGCAGTACCCCTTTTACACCAGCAGGTGGCGGCAGAGGGGCGCCTTCGGGCGTCACCGGGCATGAGCTCCCCTCGGCCGCCTGCAGTACCCCTTATCCACCAGCAGGTGGCGGCAGAGGGGCGCCCTCGGGCGTCACCGGGCATGAGCTCCCCTCGGCCGCCTGCAGTACCCCTTTTCCACCAGCAGGTGGTGGCAGAGGGGCGCCTTCGGGCGTCACCGGGCATGAGCTCCCCTCGGCAGCCTGCAGTACTCGTTTTCCACCAGCAGGTGGCGGCAGAGGGGCGCCCTCGGGCGGCACCGGGCATGAGCTCCCCTCGGCCGCCTGCAGTACCCCTTTTCCACCAGCAGGTGGCGGCAGAGGGGCGCCCTCGGGCGGCACCCGGCATGAGCTCCCCTCGGCCGCCTGCAGTACCCCTTTTCCACCAGCAGGTGGCGGCAGGGGGGCGCCCTCGGGCGTCACCGGGCATGAGCTCCCCTCGGCCGCCTGCAGTACTTGTTTTCCACCAGCAGGTGGCGGCAGAGGGGCGCCCTCGGGCGGCACCGGGCATGAGCTCCCCTCGGCCGCCTGCAGTACCCCTTTTCCACCAGCAGGTGGCGGCAGAGGGGCGCCCTCGGGCGTCACCGGGCATGAGCTCCCCTCGGCCGCCTGCAGTACCCCTTTTCCACCAGCAGGTGGCGGCAGAGGGGCGCCCTCGGGCGGCACCGGGCATGAGCTCCCCTCGGCCGCCTGCAGTACCCCTTTTCCACCAGCAGGTGGCGGCAGAGGGGCGCCCTCGGGCGGCACCGGGCATGAGCTCCCCTCGGCCGCCTGCAGTACCCCTTTTCCACCAGCAGGTGGCGGCAGAGGGGCGCCCTCGGGCGGCACCGGGCATGAGCTCCCCTCGGCCGCCTGCAGTACCCCTTTTCCACCAGCAGGTGGCGGCAGAGGGGCGCCCTCGGGCGTCACCGGGCATGAGCTCCCCTCGGCCGCCTGCAGTACCCCTTTTCCACCAGCAGGTGGCGGCAGAGGGGCGCCCTCGGGCGGCACCGGGCATGAGCTCCCCTCGGCCGCCTGCAGTACCCCTTTTCCACCAGCAGGTGGCGGCAGAGGGGCGCCCTCGGGCGGCACCGGGCATGAGCTCCTCTCGGCCGCCTGCAGTACCCCTTTTCCACCAGCAGGTGGCGGCAGAGGGGCGCCCTCGGGTGGCACCGGGCATGAGCTCCCCTCAGCCGCCTGCAATACCCCTTTTCCACCAGCAGGGGGCGGCCTAACCATAACCCTAACCTAACCCGAACCCCAACTCCAACCCCAACCCTAACCCTAATGGCGTCTCCCCGGCAACCGCACCCCGCACACTTGGTTCCCCCCTCATTTTAGTTCCCCCCGGTGCGCCCCACAAAAGTGTCCCCCCAGAACCCGCACCCCGCACACTTGGTTCCCCCCTCCTTTTGGTTCCCCCTGGTGCGCCCCGCAAATTTGTCCCCCCGGAACCCGAACCACGCACACTTGGTTCCCCCCTCATTTTGGTTCCCCCCCGGTGCGCCCCGCAAATGTGTCCCCCCGGAACCCGAACCCCGCACACTTGGTTCCCCCCTCACTTTGGTTCCCCCCCCCGGTGCGCCTGGCAAGTGTGTCCCCCCGGAACCCGCACCCCGCACACTTGGTTCCCCCCTCATTTTGGTTCCCCCACCCCTTGGGGTCCCCCCAAGCCCCATGGACCCCCCCCCCTTGGTGCCCCACCCCCCGTCCTACCCGTGCCCGCAGCAGCCGCTCGCGCTCCGCCAGCGCCTCCCGCACCCGACGCTGCATCTCGGCCAGGTGGAGGCAGGCGCTGGGGGGGGGAATAAATTGGGGGGGGTCTGGGGGCGCATTTAGGGGGCGGAGGGGACTGGTTCTCACCTGTAGAACTCGGCGTCGAGCCCCCCCGGGGGCAGCTGCACGGCCAGGATGCCTGGGGGGGTGCGGGGGGGACATGTCAGCACCGGGCATGAGCTCCCCTCGGCCGCCTGCAGTACCCCTTTTCCACCAGAAGGTGGCGGCAGAGGGGCGCCCTCGGGCGTCACCGGGCATGAGCTCCCCTCGGCCGCCTGCAGTACCCCTTTTCCACCAGCAGGTCGCGGCAGAGGGGCGCCCTCGGGCATCACCGGGCATGAGCTCCCCTCGGCCGCCTGCAGTACCCCTTTTCCACCAGCAGGTGGCGGCAGAGGGGCGCCCTCGGGCGGCACCGGGCATGAGCTCCCCTCGGCCGCCTGCAGTACCCCTTTTACACCAGCAGGTGGCGGCAGAGGGGCGCCCTCGGGCGGCACCGGGCATGAGCTCCCCTCGGCCGCCTGCAGTACCCCTTTTCCACCAGCAGGTGGCGGCAGAGGGGCGCCCTCGGGCGTCACCGGGCATGAGCTCCCCTCGGCCGCCTGCAGTACTCGTTTTCCACCAGCAGGTGGCGGCAGAGGGGCGCCCTCGGGCGTCACCGGGCATGAGCTCCCCTCGGCCGCCTGCAGTACCCCTTTTCCACCAGCAGGTGGCGGCAGAGGGGCGCCCTCGGGCGGCACCGGGCATGAGCTCCCCTCGGCCGCCTGCAGTACCCCTTTTCCACCAGCAGGTGGCGGCAGAGGGGCGCCCTCGGGCGGCACCGGGCATGAGCTCCCCTCGGCCGCCTGCAGTACCCCTTTTCCACCAGCAGGTGGCGGCAGAGGGGCGCCCTCGGGCGTCACCGGGCATGAGCTCCCCTCGGCCGCCTGCAGTACCCCTTTTCCACCAGCAGGTGGTGGCAGAGGGGCGCCCTCGGGCGTCACCGGGCATGAGCTCCCCTCGGCCGCCTGCAGTACTCGTTTTCCACCAGCAGGTGCCGGCAGAGGGGCGCCCTCGGGCGTCACCGGGCATGAGCTCCCCTCGGCCGCCTGCAGTACCCCTTTTCCACCAGCAGGTGGCGGCAGAGGGGCGCCCTCGGGCGGCACCGGGCATGAGCTCCCCTCGGCCGCCTGCAGTACCCCTTTTCCACCAGCAGGTGGCGGCAGAGGGGCGCCCTCGGGCGTCACCGGGCATGAGCTCCCCTCGGCCGCCTGCAGTACCCCTTTTCCACCAGCAGGTGGCGGCAGAGGGGCGCCCTCGGGCGTCACCGGGCATGAGCTCCCCTCGGCCGCCTGCAGTACCCCTTTTCCACCAGCAGGTGGCGGCAGAGGGGCGCCCTCGGGCGGCACCGGGCATGAGCTCCCCTCGGCCGCCTGCAGTACCCCTTTTCCACCAGCAGGTGGCGGCAGAGGGGCGCCCTCGGGCGGCACCGGGCATGAGCTCCTCTCGGCCGCCTGCAGTACCCCTTTTCCACCAGCAGGTGGCGGCAGAGGGGCGCCCTCGGGTGGCACCGGGCATGAGCTCCCCTCAGCCGCCTGCAATACCCCTTTTCCACCAGCAGGGGGCGGCCTAACCATAACCCTAACCTAACCCGAACCCCAACTCCAACCCCAACCCTAACCCTAATGGCGTCCCCCCGGCAACCGCACCCCGCACACTTGGTTCCCCCCTCATTTTAGTTCCCCCCGGTGCGCCCCACAAAAGTGTCCCCCAGAACCCGAACCCCGCACACTTGGTTCCCCCCTCCTTTTGGTTCCCCCTGGTGCGCCCCGCAAATTTGTCCCCCCGGAACCCGAACCACGCACACTTGGTTCCCCCCTCATTTTGGTTCCCCCCCGGTGCGCCCCGCAAATGTGTCCCCCCGGAACCCGAACCCCGCACACTTGGTTCCCCCCTCACTTTGGTTCCCCCCCCCGGTGCGCCTGGCAAGTGTGTCCCCCCGGAACCCGCACCCCGCACACTTGGTTCCCCCCTCATTTTGGTTCCCCCACCCCTTGGGGTCCCCCCAAGCCCCATGGACCCCCCCCCCTTGGTGCCCCACCCCCCGTCCTACCCGTGCCCGCAGCAGCCGCTCGCGCTCCGCCAGCGCCTCCCGCACCCGACGCTGCATCTCGGCCAGGTGGAGGCAGGCGCTGGGGGGGGGAATAAATTGGGGGGGGTCTGGGGGCGCATTTAGGGGGCGGAGGGGACTGGTTCTCACCTGTAGAACTCGGCGTCGAGCCCCCCCGGGGGCAGCTGCACGGCCAGGATGCCTGGGGGGGTGCGGGGGGGACATGTCAGCACCGGGCATGAGCTCCCCTCGGCCGCCTGCAGTACCCCTTTTCCACCAGCAGGTGGCGGCAGAGGGGCGCCCTCGGGCGTCACCGGGCATGAGCTCCCCTCGGCCGCCTGCAGTACCCCTTTTCCACCAGCAGGTCGCGGCAGAGGGGCGCCCTCGGGCATCACCGGGCATGAGCTCCCCTCGGCCGCCTGCAGTACCCCTTTTCCACCAGCAGGTGGCGGCAGAGGGGCGCCCTCGGGCGTCACCGGGCATGAGCTCCCCTCGGCCGCCTGCAGTACCCCTTTTACACCAGCAGGTGGCGGCAGAGGGGCGCCCTCGGGCGGCACCGGGCATGAGCTCCCCTCGGCCGCCTGCAGTACCCCTTTTCCACCAGCAGGTGGCGGCAGAGGGGCGCCTTCCGGCGTCACCGGGCATGAGCTCCCCTCGGCCGCCTGCAGTACTCGTTTTCCACCAGCAGGTGGCGGCAGAGGGGCGCCCTCGGGCGTCACCGGGCATGAGCTCCCCTCGGCCGCCTGCAGTACCCCTTTTCCACCAGCAGGTGGCGGCAGAGGGGCGCCCTCGGGCGTCACCGGGCATGAGCTCCCCTCGGCCGCCTGCAGTACCCCTTTTCCACCAGCAGGTCGCGGCAGAGGGGCGCCCTCGGGCATCACCGGGCATGAGCTCCCCTCGGCCGCCTGCAGTACCCCTTTTCCACCAGCAGGTGGCGGCAGAGGGGCGCCCTCGGGCGTCACCGGGCATGAGCTCCCCTCGGCCGCCTGCAGTACCCCTTTTCCACCAGCAGGTGGCGGCAGAGGGGCGCCCTCGGGCGGCACCGGGCATGAGCTCCCCTCGGCCGCCTGCAGTACCCCTTTTCCACCAGCAGGTGGCGGCAGAGGGGCGCCTTCCGGCGTCACCGGGCATGAGCTCCCCTCGGCCGCCTGCAGTACTCGTTTTCCACCAGCAGGTGGCGGCAGAGGGGCGCCCTCGGGCGTCACCGGGCATGAGCTCCCCTCGGCCGCCTGCAGTACCCCTTTTCCACCAGCAGGTGGTGGCAGAGGGGCGCCCTCGGGCATCACCGGGCATGAGCTCCCCTCGGCCGCCTGCAGTACTCGTTTTCCACCAGCAGGTGGCGGCAGAGGGGCGCCCTCGGGCGTCACCGGGCATGAGCTCCCCTCGGCCGCCTGCAGTACCCCTTTTCCACCAGCAGGTGGCGGCAGAGGGGCGCCCTCGGGCGGCACCGGGCATGAGCTCCCCTCGGCCGCCTGCAGTACCCCTTTTCCACCAGCAGGTGGCGGCAGAGGGGCGCCCTCGGGCGGCACCGGGCATGAGCTCCCCTCGGCCGCCTGCAGTACCCCTTTTCCACCAGCAGGTGGCGGCAGAGGGGCGCCCTCGGGCGTCACCGGGCATGAGCTCCCCTCGGCCGCCTGCAGTACCCGTTTTCCACCAGCAGGTGGCGGCAGAGGGGCGCCCTCGGGCGTCACCGGGCATGAGCTCCCCTCGGCCGCCTGCAGTACCCCTTTTCCACCAGCAGGTCGCGGCAGAGGGGCGCCCTCGGGCATCACCGGGCATGAGCTCCCCTCGGCCGCCTGCAGTACCCCTTTTCCACCAGCAGGTGGCGGCAGAGGGGCGCCTTCGGGCGTCACCGGGCATGAGCTCCCCTCGGCCGCCTGCAGTACTCGTTTTCCACCAGCAGGTGGCGGCAGAGGGGCGCCCTCGGGCGTCACCGGGCATGAGCTCCCCTCGGCCGCCTGCAGTACCCCTTTTCCACCAGCAGGTGGTGGCAGAGGGGCGCCCTCGGGCGTCACCGGGCATGAGCTCCCCTCGGCCGCCTGCAGTACTCGTTTTCCACCAGCAGGTGCCGGCAGAGGGGCGCCCTCGGGCGTCACCGGGCATGAGCTCCCCTCGGCCGCCTGCAGTACCCCTTTTCCACCAGCAGGTGGCGGCAGAGGGGCGCCCTCGGGCGGCACCGGGCATGAGCTCCCCTCGGCCGCCTGCAGTACCCCTTTTCCACCAGCAGGTGGCGGCAGAGGGGCGCCCTCGGGCGTCACCGGGCATGAGCTCCCCTCGGCCGCCTGCAGTACCCCTTTTCCACCAGCAGGTGGCGGCAGAGGGGCGCCCTCGGGCGTCACCGGGCATGAGCTCCCCTCGGCCGCCTGCAGTACCCCTTTTCCACCAGCAGGTGGCGGCAGAGGGGCGCCCTCGGGCGGCACCGGGCATGAGCTCCCCTCGGCCGCCTGCAGTACCCCTTTTCCACCAGCAGGTGGCGGCAGAGGGGCGCCCTCGGGCGGCACCGGGCATGAGCTCCTCTCGGCCGCCTGCAGTACCCCTTTTCCACCAGCAGGTGGCGGCAGAGGGGCGCCCTCGGGTGGCACCGGGCATGAGCTCCCCTCAGCCGCCTGCAATACCCCTTTTCCACCAGCAGGGGGCGGCCTAACCATAACCCTAACCTAACCCGAACCCCAACTCCAACCCCAACCCTAACCCTAATGGCGTCCCCCCGGCAACCGCACCCCGCACACTTGGTTCCCCCCTCATTTTAGTTCCCCCCGGTGCGCCCCACAAAAGTGTCCCCCCAGAACCCGCACCCCGCACACTTGGTTCCCCCCTCCTTTTGGTTCCCCCTGGTGCGCCCCGCAAATTTGTCCCCCCGGAACCCGAACCACGCACACTTGGTTCCCCCCTCATTTTGGTTCCCCCCCGGTGCGCCCCGCAAATGTGTCCCCCCGGAACCCGAACCCCGCACACTTGGTTCCCCCCTCACTTTGGTTCCCCCCCCCGGTGCACCTGGCAAGTGTGTCCCCCCGGAACCCGCACCCCGCACACTTGGTTCCCCCCTCATTTTGGTTCCCCCACCCCTTGGGGTCCCCCCAAGCCCCATGGACCCCCCCCCCTTGGTGCCCCACCCCCCGTCCTACCCGTGCCCGCAGCAGCCGCTCGCGCTCCGCCAGCGCCTCCCGCACCCGACGCTGCATCTCGGCCAGGTGGAGGCAGGCGCTGGGGGGGGGAATAAATTGGGGGGGGTCTGGGGGCGCATTTAGGGGGCGGAGGGGACTGGTTCTCACCTGTAGAACTCGGCGTCGAGCCCCCCCGGGGGCAGCTGCACGGCCAGGATGCCTGGGGGGGTGCGGGGGGGACATGTCAGCACCGGGCATGAGCTCCCCTCGGCCGCCTGCAGTACCCCTTTTCCACCAGAAGGTGGCGGCAGAGGGGCGCCCTCGGGCGTCACCGGGCATGAGCTCCCCTCGGCCGCCTGCAGTACCCCTTTTCCACCAGCAGGTCGCGGCAGAGGGGCGCCCTCGGGCATCACCGGGCATGAGCTCCCCTCGGCCGCCTGCAGTACCCCTTTTCCACCAGCAGGTGGCGGCAGAGGGGCGCCCTCGGGCGTCACCGGGCATGAGCTCCCCTCGGCCGCCTGCAGTACCCCTTTTACACCAGCAGGTGGCGGCAGAGGGGCGCCCTCGGGCGGCACCGGGCATGAGCTCCCCTCGGCCGCCTGCAGTACCCCTTTTCCACCAGCAGGTGGCGGCAGAGGGGCGCCCTCGGGCGTCACCGGGCATGAGCTCCCCTCGGCCGCCTGCAGTACTCGTTTTCCACCAGCAGGTGGCGGCAGAGGGGCGCCCTCGGGCGTCACCGGGCATGAGCTCCCCTCGGCCGCCTGCAGTACCCCTTTTCCACCAGCAGGTGGCGGCAGAGGGGCGCCCTCGGGCGGCACCGGGCATGAGCTCCCCTCGGCCGCCTGCAGTACCCCTTTTCCACCAGCAGGTGGCGGCAGAGGGGCGCCCTCGGGCGGCACCGGGCATGAGCTCCCCTCGGCCGCCTGCAGTACCCCTTTTCCACCAGCAGGTGGCGGCAGAGGGGCGCCCTCGGGCGTCACCGGGCATGAGCTCCCCTCGGCCGCCTGCAGTACCCCTTTTCCACCAGCAGGTGGCGGCAGAGGGGCGCCTTCGGGCGTCACCGGGCATGAGCTCCCCTCGGCCGCCTGCAGTACTCGTTTTCCACCAGCAGGTGGCGGCAGAGGGGCGCCCTCGGGCGTCACCGGGCATGAGCTCCCCTCGGCCGCCTGCAGTACCCCTTTTCCACCAGCAGGTGGTGGCAGAGGGGCGCCCTCGGGCGTCTCCGGGCATGAGCTCCCCTCGGCCGCCTGCAGTACTCGTTTTCCACCAGCAGGTGCCGGCAGAGGGGCGCCCTCGGGCGTCACCGGGCATGAGCTCCCCTCGGCCGCCTGCAGTACCCCTTTTCCACCAGCAGGTGGCGGCAGAGGGGCGCCCTCGGGCGGCACCGGGCATGAGCTCCCCTCGGCCGCCTGCAGTACCCCTTTTCCACCAGCAGGTGGCGGCAGAGGGGCGCCCTCGGGCGTCACCGGGCATGAGCTCCCCTCGGCCGCCTGCAGTACCCCTTTTCCACCAGCAGGTGGCGGCAGAGGGGCGCCCTCGGGCGTCACCGGGCATGAGCTCCCCTCGGCCGCCTGCAGTACCCCTTTTACACCAGCAGGTGGCGGCAGAGGGGCGCCCTCGGGCGGCACCGGGCATGAGCTCCCCTCGGCCGCCTGCAGTACCCCTTTTCCACCAGCAGGTGGCGGCAGAGGGGCGCCCTCGGGCGGCACCGGGCATGAGCTCCTCTCGGCCGCCTGCAGTACCCCTTTTCCACCAGCAGGTGGCGGCAGAGGGGCGCCCTCGGGTGGCACCGGGCATGAGCTCCCCTCAGCCGCCTGCAATACCCCTTTTCCACCAGCAGGGGGCGGCCTAACCATAACCCTAACCTAACCCGAACCCCAACTCCAACCCCAACCCTAACCCTAATGGCGTCCCCCCGGCAACCGCACCCCGCACACTTGGTTCCCCCCTCATTTTAGTTCCCCCCGGTGCGCCCCACAAAAGTGTCCCCCCAGAACCCGCACCCCGCACACTTGGTTCCCCCCTCCTTTTGGTTCCCCCTGGTGCGCCCCGCAAATTTGTCCCCCCGGAACCCGAACCACGCACACTTGGTTCCCCCCTCATTTTGGTTCCCCCCCGGTGCGCCCCGCAAATGTGTCCCCCCGGAACCCGAACCCCGCACACTTGGTTCCCCCCTCACTTTGGTTCCCCCCCCCGGTGCGCCTGGCAAGTGTGTCCCCCCGGAACCCGCACCCCGCACACTTGGTTCCCCCCTCATTTTGGTTCCCCCACCCCTTGGGGTCCCCCCAAGCCCCATGGACCCCCCCCCCTTGGTGCCCCACCCCCCGTCCTACCCGTGCCCGCAGCAGCCGCTCGCGCTCCGCCAGCGCCTCCCGCACCCGACGCTGCATCTCGGCCAGGTGGAGGCAGGCGCTGGGGGGGGGAATAAATTGGGGGGGGTCTGGGGGCGCATTTAGGGGGCGGAGGGGACTGGTTCTCACCTGTAGAACTCGGCGTCGAGCCCCCCCGGGGGCAGCTGCACGGCCAGGATGCCTGGGGGGGTGCGGGGGGGACATGTCAGCACCGGGCATGAGCTCCCCTCGGCCGCCTGCAGTACCCCTTTTCCACCAGCAGGTGGCGGCAGAGGGGCGCCCTCGGGCGTCACCGGGCATGAGCTCCCCTCGGCCGCCTGCAGTACCCCTTTTCCACCAGCAGGTCGCGGCAGAGGGGCGCCCTCGGGCATCACCGGGCATGAGCTCCCCTCGGCCGCCTGCAGTACCCCTTTTCCACCAGCAGGTGGCGGCAGAGGGGCGCCCTCGGGCGTCACCGGGCATGAGCTCCCCTCGGCCGCCTGCAGTACCCCTTTTACACCAGCAGGTGGCGGCAGAGGGGCGCCCTCGGGCGGCACCGGGCATGAGCTCCCCTCGGCCGCCTGCAGTACCCCTTTTCCACCAGCAGGTGGCGGCAGAGGGGCGCCCTCGGGCGGCACCGGGCATGAGCTCCCCTCGGCCGCCTGCAGTACTCGTTTTCCACCAGCAGGTGGCGGCAGAGGGGCGCCCTCGGGCGTCACCGGGCATGAGCTCCCCTCGGCCGCCTGCAGTACCCCTTTTCCACCAGCAGGTGGCGGCAGAGGGGCGCCCTCGGGCGGCACCGGGCATGAGCTCCCCTCGGCCGCCTGCAGTACCCCTTTTCCACCAGCAGGTGGCGGCAGAGGGGCGCCTTCCGGCGTCACCGGGCATGAGCTCCCCTCGGCCGCCTGCAGTACTCGTTTTCCACCAGCAGGTGGCGGCAGAGGGGCGCCCTCGGGCGTCACCGGGCATGAGCTCCCCTCGGCCGCCTGCAGTACCCCTTTTCCACCAGCAGGTGGCGGCAGAGGGGCGCCCTCGGGCATCACCGGGCATGAGCTCCCCTCGGCCGCCTGCAGTACTCGTTTTCCACCAGCAGGTGGCGGCAGAGGGGCGCCCTCGGGCGTCACCGGGCATGAGCTCCCCTCGGCCGCCTGCAGTACCCCTTTTCCACCAGCAGGTGGCGGCAGAGGGGCGCCCTCGGGCGGCACCGGGCATGAGCTCCCCTCGGCCGCCTGCAGTACCCCTTTTCCACCAGCAGGTGGCGGCAGAAAGGCGCCCTCGGGCGGCACCGGGCATGAGCTCCCCTCGGCCGCCTGCAGTACCCCTTTTCCACCAGCAGGTGGCGGCAGAGGGGCGCCCTCGGGCGTCACCGGGCATGAGCTCCCCTCGGCCGCCTGCAGTACCCCTTTTCCACCAGCAGGTGGCGGCAGAGGGGCGCCCTCGGGCGTCACCGGGCATGAGCTCCCCTCGGCCGCCTGCAGTACCCCTTTTACACCAGCAGGTGGCGGCAGAGGGGCGCCCTCGGGCGTCACCGGGCATGAGCTCCCCTCGGCCGCCTGCAGTACCCCTTTTCCACCAGCAGGTGGCGGCAGAGGGGCGCCCTCGGGTGGCACCGGGCATGAGCTCCCCTCAGCCGCCTGCAATACCCCTTTTCCACCAGCAGGGGGCGGCCTAACCATAACCCTAACCTAACCCGAACCCCAACTCCAACCCCAACCCTAACCCTAATGGCGTCCCCCCGGCAACCGCACCCCGCACACTTGGTTCCCCCCTCATTTTAGTTCCCCCCGGTGCGCCCCGCAAATTTGTCCCCCCGGAACCCGAACCCCGCACACTTGGTTCCCCCCTCATTTTGGTTCCCCCCCGGTGCGCCCCGCAAATGTGTCCCCCCGGAACCCGAACCCCGCACACTTGGTTCCCCCCTCACTTTGGTTCCCCCCCCCGGTGCGCCTGGCAAGTGTGTCCCCCCGGAACCCGCACCCCGCACACTTGGTTCCCCCCTCATTTTGGTTCCCCCACCCCTTGGGGTCCCCCCAAGCCCCATGGACCCCCCCCCCTTGGTGCCCCACCCCCCGTCCTACCCGTGCCCGCAGCAGCCGCTCGCGCTCCGCCAGCGCCTCCCGCACCCGACGCTGCATCTCGGCCAGGTGGAGGCAGGCGCTGGGGGGGGGAATAAATTGGGGGGGGTCTGGGGGCGCATTTAGGGGGCGGAGGGGACTGGTTCTCACCTGTAGAACTCGGCGTCGAGCCCCCCCGGGGGCAGCTGCACGGCCAGGATGCCTGGGGGGGTGCGGGGGGGACATGTCAGCACCGGGCATGAGCTCCCCTCGGCCGCCTGCAGTACCCCTTTTCCACCAGCAGGTGGCGGCAGAGGGGCGCCCTCGGGCGTCACCGGGCATGAGCTCCCCTCGGCCGCCTGCAGTACCCCTTTTCCACCAGCAGGTCGCGGCAGAGGGGCGCCCTCGGGCATCACCGGGCATGAGCTCCCCTCGGCCGCCTGCAGTACCCCTTTTCCACCAGCAGGTGGCGGCAGAGGGGCGCCCTCGGGCGGCACCGGGCATGAGCTCCCCTCGGCCGCCTGCAGTACCCCTTTTACACCAGCAGGTGGCGGCAGAGGGGCGCCCTCGGGCGGCACCGGGCATGAGCTCCCCTCGGCCGCCTGCAGTACCCCTTTTCCACCAGCAGGTGGCGGCAGAGGGGCGCCCTCGGGCGTCACCGGGCATGAGCTCCCCTCGGCCGCCTGCAGTACTCGTTTTCCACCAGCAGGTGGCGGCAGAGGGGCGCCCTCGGGCGTCACCGGGCATGAGCTCCCCTCGGCCGCCTGCAGTACCCCTTTTCCACCAGCAGGTGGCGGCAGAGGGGCGCCCTCGGGCAGCACCGGGCATGAGCTCCCCTCGGCCGCCTGCAGTACCCCTTTTCCACCAGCAGGTGGCGGCAGAGGGGCGCCCTCGGGCGTCACCGGGCATGAGCTCCCCTCGGCCGCCTGCAGTACCCCTTTTCCACCAGCAGGTGGCGGCAGAGGGGCGCCCTCGGGCGTCACCGGGCATGAGCTCCCCTCGGCCGCCTGCAGTACCCCTTTTCCACCAGCAGGTGGCGGCAGAGGGGCGCCCTCGGGCGGCACCGGGCATGAGCTCCCCTCGGCCGCCTGCAGTACCCCTTTTCCACCAGCAGGTGGCGGCAGAGGGGCGCCCTCGGGTGGCACCGGGCATGAGCTCCCCTCAGCCGCCTGCAATACCCCTTTTCCACCAGCAGGGGGCGGCCTAACCATAACCCTAACCTAACCCGAACCCCAACTCCAACCCCAACCCTAACCCTAATGGCGTCCCCCCGGCAACCGCACCCCGCACACTTGGTTCCCCCCTCATTTTAGTTCCCCCCGGTGCGCCCCACAAAAGTGTCCCCCCAGAACCCGCACCCCGCACACTTGGTTCCCCCCTCCTTTTGGTTCCCCCTGGTGCGCCCCGCAAATTTGTCCCCCCGGAACCCGAACCCCGCACACTTGGTTCCCCCCTCATTTTGGTTCCCCCCCGGTGCGCCCCGCAAATGTGTCCCCCCGGAACCCGAACCCCGCACACTTGGTTCCCCCCTCACTTTGGTTCCCCCCCCCGGTGCGCCTGGCAAGTGTGTCCCCCCGGAACCCGCACCCCGCACACTTGGTTCCCCCCTCATTTTGGTTCCCCCACCCCTTGGGGTCCCCCCAAGCCCCATGGACACCCCCCCCTTGGTGCCCCACCCCCCGTCCTACCCGTGCCCGCAGCAGCCGCTCGCGCTCCGCCAGCGCCTCCCGCACCCGACGCTGCATCTCGGCCAGGTGGAGGCAGGCGCTGGGGGGGGGAATAAATTGGGGGGGGTCTGGGGGCGCATTTAGGGGGCGGAGGGGACTGGTTCTCACCTGTAGAACTCGGCGTCGAGCCCCCCCGGGGGCAGCTGCACGGCCAGGATGCCTGGGGGGGTGCGGGGGGGACATGTCAGCACCGGGCATGAGCTCCCCTCGGCCGCCTGCAGTACCCCTTTTCCACCAGCAGGTGGCGGCAGAGGGGCGCCCTCGGGCGTCACCGGGCATGAGCTCCCCTCGGCCGCCTGCAGTACCCCTTTTCCACCAGCAGGTCGCGGCAGAGGGGCGCCCTCGGGCATCACCGGGCATGAGCTCCCCTCGGCCGCCTGCAGTACCCCTTTTCCACCAGCAGGTGGCGGCAGAGGGGCGCCCTCGGGCGGCACCGGGCATGAGCTCCCCTCGGCCGCCTGCAGTACCCCTTTTACACCAGCAGGTGGCGGCAGAGGGGCGCCCTCGGGCGGCACCGGGCATGAGCTCCCCTCGGCCGCCTGCAGTACCCCTTTTCCACCAGCAGGTGGCGGCAGAGGGGCGCCCTCGGGCGTCACCGGGCATGAGCTCCCCTCGGCCGCCTGCAGTACTCGTTTTCCACCAGCAGGTGGCGGCAGAGGGGCGCCCTCGGGCGTCACCGGGCATGAGCTCCCCTCGGCCGCCTGCAGTACCCCTTTTCCACCAGCAGGTGGCGGCAGAGGGGCGCCCTCGGGCAGCACCGGGCATGAGCTCCCCTCGGCCGCCTGCAGTACCCCTTTTCCACCAGCAGGTGGCGGCAGAGGGGCGCCCTCGGGCGTCACCGGGCATGAGCTCCCCTCGGCCGCCTGCAGTACCCCTTTTCCACCAGCAGGTGGCGGCAGAGGGGCGCCCTCGGGCGTCACCGGGCATGAGCTCCCCTCGGCCGCCTGCAGTACCCCTTTTCCACCAGCAGGTGGCGGCAGAGGGGCGCCCTCGGGCGGCACCGGGCATGAGCTCCCCTCGGCCGCCTGCAGTACCCCTTTTCCACCAGCAGGTGGCGGCAGAGGGGCGCCCTCGGGTGGCACCGGGCATGAGCTCCCCTCAGCCGCCTGCAATACCCCTTTTCCACCAGCAGGGGGCGGCCTAACCATAACCCTAACCTAACCCGAACCCCAACTCCAACCCCAACCCTAACCCTAATGGCGTCCCCCCGGCAACCGCACCCCGCACACTTGGTTCCCCCCTCATTTTAGTTCCCCCCGGTGCGCCCCACAAAAGTGTCCCCCCAGAACCCGCACCCCGCACACTTGGTTCCCCCCTCCTTTTGGTTCCCCCTGGTGCGCCCCGCAAATTTGTCCCCCCGGAACCCGAACCCCGCACACTTGGTTCCCCCCTCATTTTGGTTCCCCCCCGGTGCGCCCCGCAAATGTGTCCCCCCGGAACCCGAACCCCGCACACTTGGTTCCCCCCTCACTTTGGTTCCCCCCCCCGGTGCGCCTGGCAAGTGTGTCCCCCCGGAACCCGCACCCCGCACACTTGGTTCCCCCCTCATTTTGGTTCCCCCACCCCTTGGGGTCCCCCCAAGCCCCATGGACACCCCCCCCTTGGTGCCCCACCCCCCGTCCTACCCGTGCCCGCAGCAGCCGCTCGCGCTCCGCCAGCGCCTCCCGCACCCGACGCTGCATCTCGGCCAGGTGGAGGCAGGCGCTGGGGGGGGGAATAAATTGGGGGGGGTCTGGGGGCGCATTTAGGGGGCGGAGGGGACTGGTTCTCACCTGTAGAACTCGGCGTCGAGCCCCCCCGGGGGCAGCTGCACGGCCAGGATGCCTGGGGGGGTGCGGGGGGGACATGTCAGCACCGGGCATGAGCTCCCCTCGGCCGCCTGCAGTACCCCTTTTCCACCAGCAGGTGGCGGCAGAGGGGCGCCCTCGGGCGTCACCGGGCATGAGCTCCCCTCGGCCGCCTGCAGTACCCCTTTTCCACCAGCAGGTCGCGGCAGAGGGGCGCCCTCGGGCATCACCGGGCATGAGCTCCCCTCGGCCGCCTGCAGTACCCCTTTTCCACCAGCAGGTGGCGGCAGAGGGGCGCCCTCGGGCGTCACCGGGCATGAGCTCCCCTCGGCCGCCTGCAGTACCCCTTTTACACCAGCAGGTGGCGGCAGAGGGGCGCCCTCGGGCGGCACCGGGCATGAGCTCCCCTCGGCCGCCTGCAGTACCCCTTTTCCACCAGCAGGTGGCGGCAGAGGGGCGCCCTCGGGCGTCACCGGGCATGAGCTCCCCTCGGCCGCCTGCAGTACTCGTTTTCCACCAGCAGGTGGCGGCAGAGGGGCGCCCTCGGGCGTCACCGGGCATGAGCTCCCCTCGGCCGCCTGCAGTACCCCTTTTCCACCAGCAGGTGGCGGCAGAGGGGCGCCCTCGGGCAGCACCGGGCATGAGCTCCCCTCGGCCGCCTGCAGTACCCCTTTTCCACCAGCAGGTGGCGGCAGAGGGGCGCCCTCGGGCGTCACCGGGCATAAGCTCCCCTCGGCCGCCTGCAGTACCCCTTTTCCACCAGCAGGTGGCGGCAGAGGGGCGCCCTCGGGCGGCACCGGGCATGAGCTCCCCTCGGCCGCCTGCAGTACCCCTTTTCCACCAGCAGGTGGCGGCAGAGGGGCGCCCTCGGGCGTCACCGGGCATGAGCTCCCCTCGGCCGCCTGCAGTACCCCTTTTCCACCAGCAGGTGGCGGCAGAGGGGCGCCCTCGGACGTCACCAGGCATGAGCTCCCCTCGGCCGCCTGCAGTACTCGTTTTCCACCAGCAGGTGGAGGCAGAGGGGCGCCCTCGGGCGTCACCGGGCATGAGCTCCCCTCGGCCGCCTGCAGTACTCGTTTTCCACAAGCAGGTGGCGGCAGAGAGGCGCCCTCGGGCGTCACCGGGCATGAGCTCCCCTCGGCCGCCTGCAGTACCCCTTTTCCACCAGCAGGTGGCGGCAGAGGGGCGCCCTCGGGTGGCACCGGGCATGAGCTCCCCTCAGCCGCCTGCAATACCCCTTTTCCACCAGCAGGGGGCGGCCTAACCATAACCCTAACCTAACCCGAACCCCAACTCCAACCCCAACCCTATCCCTAATGGCGTCCCCCCGGCAACCGCACCCCGCACACTTGGTTCCCCCCTCATTTTAGTTCCCCCCGGTGCGCCCCACAAAAGTGTCCCCCCAGAACCCGCACCCCGCACACTTGGTTCCCCCCTCCTTTTGGTTCCCCCTGGTGCGCCCCGCAAATTTGTCCCCCCGGAACCCGAACCCCGCACACTTGGTTCCCCCCTCATTTTGGTTCCCCCCCGGTGCGCCCCGCAAATGTGTCCCCCCGGAACCCGAACCCCGCACACTTGGTTCCCCCCTCACTTTGGTTCCCCCCCCCGGTGCGCCTGGCAAGTGTGTCCCCCCGGAACCCGCACCCCGCACACTTGGTTCCCCCCTCATTTTGGTTCCCCCACCCCTTGGGGTCCCCCCAAGCCCCATGGACACCCCCCCCTTGGTGCCCCACCCCCCGTCCTACCCGTGCCCGCAGCAGCCGCTCGCGCTCCGCCAGCGCCTCCCGCACCCGACGCTGCATCTCGGCCAGGTGGAGGCAGGCGCTGGGGGGGGGAATAAATTGGGGGGGGTCTGGGGGCGCATTTAGGGGGCGGAGGGGACTGGTTCTCACCTGTAGAACTCGGCGTCGAGCCCCCCCGGGGGCAGCTGCACGGCCAGGATGCCTGGGGGGGTGCGGGGGGGACATGTCAGCACCGGGCATGAGCTCCCCTCGGCCGCCTGCAGTACCCCTTTTCCACCAGCAGGTGGCGGCAGAGGGGCGCCCTCGGGCGTCACCGGGCATGAGCTCCCCTCGGCCGCCTGCAGTACCCCTTTTCCACCAGCAGGTCGCGGCAGAGGGGCGCCCTCGGGCATCACCGGGCATGAGCTCCCCTCGGCCGCCTGCAGTACCCCTTTTCCACCAGCAGGTGGCGGCAGAGGGGCGCCCTCGGGCGTCACCGGGCATGAGCTCCCCTCGGCCGCCTGCAGTACCCCTTTTACACCAGCAGGTGGCGGCAGAGGGGCGCCCTCGGGCGGCACCGGGCATGAGCTCCCCTCGGCCGCCTGCAGTACCCCTTTTCCACCAGCAGGTGGCGGCAGAGGGGCGCCCTCGGGCGTCACCGGGCATGAGCTCCCCTCGGCCGCCTGCAGTACTCGTTTTCCACCAGCAGGTGGCGGCAGAGGGGCGCCCTCGGGCGTCACCGGGCATGAGCTCCCCTCGGCCGCCTGCAGTACCCCTTTTCCACCAGCAGGTGGCGGCAGAGGGGCGCCCTCGGGCAGCACCGGGCATGAGCTCCCCTCGGCCGCCTGCAGTACCCCTTTTCCACCAGCAGGTGGCGGCAGAGGGGCGCCCTCGGGCGTCACCGGGCATAAGCTCCCCTCGGCCGCCTGCAGTACCCCTTTTCCACCAGCAGGTGGCGGCAGAGGGGCGCCCTCGGGCGGCACCGGGCATGAGCTCCCCTCGGCCGCCTGCAGTACCCCTTTTCCACCAGCAGGTGGCGGCAGAGGGGCGCCCTCGGGCGTCACCGGGCATGAGCTCCCCTCGGCCGCCTGCAGTACCCCTTTTCCACCAGCAGGTGGCGGCAGAGGGGCGCCCTCGGACGTCACCAGGCATGAGCTCCCCTCGGCCGCCTGCAGTACTCGTTTTCCACCAGCAGGTGGAGGCAGAGGGGCGCCCTCGGGCGTCACCGGGCATGAGCTCCCCTCGGCCGCCTGCAGTACTCGTTTTCCACAAGCAGGTGGCGGCAGAGAGGCGCCCTCGGGCGTCACCGGGCATGAGCTCCCCTCGGCCGCCTGCAGTACCCCTTTTCCACCAGCAGGTGGCGGCAGAGGGGCGCCCTCGGGTGGCACCGGGCATGAGCTCCCCTCAGCCGCCTGCAATACCCCTTTTCCACCAGCAGGGGGCGGCCTAACCATAACCCTAACCTAACCCGAACCCCAACTCCAACCCCAACCCTAACCCTAATGGCGTCCCCCCGGCAACCGCACCCCGCACACTTGGTTCCCCCCTCCTTTTGGTTCCCCCTGGTGCGCCCCGCAAATTTGTCCCCCCGGAACCCGAACCCCGCACACTTGGTTCCCCCCTCATTTTGGTTCCCCCCCGGTGCGCCCCGCAAATGTGTCCCCCCGGAACCCGAACCCCGCACACTTGGTTCCCCCCTCACTTTGGTTCCCCCCCCCGGTGCGCCTGGCAAGTGTGTCCCCCCGGAACCCGCACCCCGCACACTTGGTTCCCCCCTCATTTTGGTTCCCCCACCCCTTGGGGTCCCCCCAAGCCCCATGGACACCCCCCCCTTGGTGCCCCACCCCCCGTCCTACCCGTGCCCGCAGCAGCCGCTCGCGCTCCGCCAGCGCCTCCCGCACCCGACGCTGCATCTCGGCCAGGTGGAGGCAGGCGCTGGGGGGGGGAATAAATTGGGGGGGGTCTGGGGGCGCATTTAGGGGGCGGAGGGGACTGGTTCTCACCTGTAGAACTCGGCGTCGAGCCCCCCCGGGGGCAGCTGCACGGCCAGGATGCCTGGGGGGGTGCGGGGGGGACATGTCAGCACCGGGCATGAGCTCCCCTCGGCCGCCTGCAGTACCCCTTTTCCACCAGCAGGTGGCGGCAGAGGGGCGCCCTCGGGCGTCACCGGGCATGAGCTCCCCTCGGCCGCCTGCAGTACCCCTTTTCCACCAGCAGGTCGCGGCAGAGGGGCGCCCTCGGGCATCACCGGGCATGAGCTCCCCTCGGCCGCCTGCAGTACCCCTTTTCCACCAGCAGGTCGCGGCAGAGGGGCGCCCTCGGGCGTCACCGGGCATGAGCTCCCCTCGGCCGCCTGCAGTACCCCTTTTACACCAGCAGGTGGCGGCAGAGGGGCGCCCTCGGGCGGCACCGGGCATGAGCTCCCCTCGGCCGCCTGCAGTACCCCTTTTCCACCAGCAGGTGGCGGCAGAGGGGCGCCCTCGGGCGTCACCGGGCATGAGCTCCCCTCGGCCGCCTGCAGTACTCGTTTTCCACCAGCAGGTGGCGGCAGAGGGGCGCCCTCGGGCGTCACCGGGCATGAGCTCCCCTCGGCCGCCTGCAGTACCCCTTTTCCACCAGCAGGTGGCGGCAGAGGGGCGCCCTCGGGCAGCACCGGGCATGAGCTCCCCTCGGCCGCCTGCAGTACCCCTTTTCCACCAGCAGGTGGCGGCAGAGGGGCGCCCTCGGGCGTCACCGGGCATAAGCTCCCCTCGGCCGCCTGCAGTACCCCTTTTCCACCAGCAGGTGGCGGCAGAGGGGCGCCCTCGGGCGGCACCGGGCATGAGCTCCCCTCGGCCGCCTGCAGTACCCCTTTTCCACCAGCAGGTGGCGGCAGAGGGGCGCCCTCGGGCAGCACCGGGCATGAGCTCCCCTCGGCCGCCTGCAGTACCCCTTTTCCACCAGCAGGTGGCGGCAGAGGGGCGCCCTCGGACGTCACCAGGCATGAGCTCCCCTCGGCCGCCTGCAGTACTCGTTTTCCACCAGCAGGTGGAGGCAGAGGGGCGCCCTCGGGCGTCACCGGGCATGAGCTCCCCTCGGCCGCCTGCAGTACTCGTTTTCCACAAGCAGGTGGCGGCAGAGAGGCGCCCTCGGGCGTCACCGGGCATGAGCTCCCCTCGGCCGCCTGCAGTACCCCTTTTCCACCAGCAGGTGGCGGCAGAGGGGCGCCCTCGGGTGGCACCGGGCATGAGCTCCCCTCAGCCGCCTGCAATACCCCTTTTCCACCAGCAGGGGGCGGCCTAACCATAACCCTAACCTAACCCGAACCCCAACTCCAACCCCAACCCTAACCCTAATGGCGTCCCCCCGGCAACCGCACCCCGCACACTTGGTTCCCCCCTCATTTTAGTTCCCCCCGGTGCGCCCCACAAAAGTGTCCCCCCAGAACCCGCACCCCGCACACTTGGTTCCCCCCTCCTTTTGGTTCCCCCTGGTGCGCCCCGCAAATTTGTCCCCCCGGAACCCGAACCCCGCACACTTGGTTCCCCCCTCATTTTGGTTCCCCCCGGTGCGCCCCGCAAATGTGTCCCCCCGGAACCCGAACCCCGCACACTTGGTTCCCCCCTCACTTTGGTTCCCCCCCCCGGTGCGCCTGGCAAGTGTGTCCCCCCGGAACCCGCACCCCGCACACTTGGTTCCCCCCTCATTTTGGTTCCCCCACCCCTTGGGGTCCCCCCAAGCCCCATGGACACCCCCCCCTTGGTGCCCCACCCCCCGTCCTACCCGTGCCCGCAGCAGCCGCTCGCGCTCCGCCAGCGCCTCCCGCACCCGACGCTGCATCTCGGCCAGGTGGAGGCAGGCGCTGGGGGGGGGAATAAATTGGGGGGGGTCTGGGGGCGCATTTAGGGGGCGGAGGGGACTGGTTCTCACCTGTAGAACTCGGCGTCGAGCCCCCCCGGGGGCAGCTGCACGGCCAGGATGCCTGGGGGGGTGCGGGGGGGACATGTCAGCACCGGGCATGAGCTCCCCTCGGCCGCCTGCAGTACCCCTTTTCCACCAGCAGGTGGCGGCAGAGGGGCGCCCTCGGGCGTCACCGGGCATGAGCTCCCCTCGGCCGCCTGCAGTACCCCTTTTCCACCAGCAGGTGGCGGCAGAGGGGCGCCCTCGGGCGTCACCGGGCATGAGCTCCCCTCGGCCGCCTGCAGTACCCCTTTTACACCAGCAGGTGGCGGCAGAGGGGCGCCCTCGGGCGGCACCGGGCATGAGCTCCCCTCGGCCGCCTGCAGTACCCCTTTTCCACCAGCAGGTGGCGGCAGAGGGGCGCCCTCGGGCGGCACCGGGCATGAGCTCCCCTCGGCCGCCTGCAGTACTCGTTTTCCACCAGCAGGTGGCGGCAGAGGGGCGCCCTCGGGCGTCACCGGGCATGAGCTCCCCTCGGCCGCCTGCAGTACCCCTTTTCCACCAGCAGGTGGCGGCAGAGGGGCGCCCTCGGGCGGCACCGGGCATGAGCTCCCCTCGGCCGCCTGCAGTACCCCTTTTCCACCAGCAGGTGGCGGCAGAGGGGCGCCTTCGGGCGTCACCGGGCATGAGCTCCCCTCGGCCGCCTGCAGTACTCGTTTTCCACCAGCAGGTGGCGGCAGAGGGGCGCCCTCGGGCGTCACCGGGCATGAGCTCCCCTCGGCCGCCTGCAGTACCCCTTTTCCACCAGCAGGTGGTGGCAGAGGGGCGCCCTTGGGCGTCACCGGGCATGAGCTCCCCTCGGCCGCCTGCAGTACTCGTTTTCCACCAGCAGGTGGCGGCAGAGGGGCGCCTTCGGGCGTCACCGGGCATGAGCTCCCCTCGGCCGCCTGCAGTACCCCTTTTCCACCAGCAGGTGGCGGCAGAGGGGCGCCCTCGGGCGGCACCGGGCATGAGCTCCCCTCGGCCGCCTGCAGTACCCCTTTTCCACCAGCAGGTGGCGGCAGAGGGGCGCCCTCGGGCGGCACCGGGCATGAGCTCCCCTCGGCCGCCTGCAGTACCCCTTTTCCACCAGCAGGTGGCGGCAGAGGGGCGCCCTCGGGCGTCACCGGGCATGAGCTCCCCTCGGCCGCCTGCAGTACCCCTTTTCCACCAGCAGGTGGCGGCAGAGGGGCGCCCTCGGGCGTCACCGGGCATGAGCTCCCCTCGGCCGCCTGCAGTACCCCTTTTACACCAGCAGGTGGCGGCAGAGGGGCGCCCTCGGGCGTCACCGGGCATGAGCTCCCCTCGGCCGCCTGCAGTACCCCTTTTCCACCAGCAGGTGGCGGCAGAGGGGCGCCCTCGGGTGGCACCGGGCATGAGCTCCCCTCAGCCGCCTGCAATACCCCTTTTCCACCAGCAGGGGGCGGCCTAACCATAACCCTAACCTAACCCGAACCCCAACTCCAACCCCAACCCTAACCCTAATGGCGTCCCCCCGGCAACCGCACCCCGCACACTTGGTTCCCCCCTCATTTTAGTTCCCCCCGGTGCGCCCCGCAAATTTGTCCCCCCGGAACCCGAACCCCGCACACTTGGTTCCCCCCTCATTTTGGTTCCCCCCCGGTGCGCCCCGCAAATGTGTCCCCCCGGAACCCGAACCCCGCACACTTGGTTCCCCCCTCACTTTGGTTCCCCCCCCCGGTGCGCCTGGCAAGTGTGTCCCCCCGGAACCCGCACCCCGCACACTTGGTTCCCCCCTCATTTTGGTTCCCCCACCCCTTGGGGTCCCCCCAAGCCCCATGGACCCCCCCCCCTTGGTGCCCCACCCCCCGTCCTACCCGTGCCCGCAGCAGCCGCTCGCGCTCCGCCAGCGCCTCCCGCACCCGACGCTGCATCTCGGCCAGGTGGAGGCAGGCGCTGGGGGGGGGAATAAATTGGGGGGGGTCTGGGGGCGCATTTAGGGGGCGGAGGGGACTGGTTCTCACCTGTAGAACTCGGCGTCGAGCCCCCCCGGGGGCAGCTGCACGGCCAGGATGCCTGGGGGGGTGCGGGGGGGACATGTCAGCACCGGGCATGAGCTCCCCTCGGCCGCCTGCAGTACCCCTTTTCCACCAGCAGGTGGCGGCAGAGGGGCGCCCTCGGGCGGCACCGGGCATGAGCTCCCCTCGGCCGCCTGCAGTACCCCTTTTCCACCAGCAGGTCGCGGCAGAGGGGCGCCCTCGGGCATCACCGGGCATGAGCTCCCCTCGGCCGCCTGCAGTACCCCTTTTCCACCAGCAGGTGGCGGCAGAGGGGCGCCCTCGGGCGTCACCGGGCATGAGCTCCCCTCGGCCGCCTGCAGTACCCCTTTTACACCAGCAGGTGGCGGCAGAGGGGCGCCCTCGGGCGGCACCGGGCATGAGCTCCCCTCGGCCGCCTGCAGTACCCCTTTTACACCAGCAGGTGGCGGCAGAGGGGCGCCCTTGGGCGGCACCGGGCATGAGCTCCCCTCGGCCGCCTGCAGTACTCGTTTTCCACCAGAAGGTGGCGGCAGAGGGGCGCCCTCGGGCGTCACCGGGCATGAGCTCCCCTCGGCCGCCTGCAGGACTCGTTTTCCACCAGCAGGTGGCGGCAGAGGGGCGCCCTCGGGCGTCACCGGGCATGAGCTCCCCTCGGCCGCCTGCAGTACCCCTTTTCCACCAGCAGGTGGCGGCAGAGGGGCGCCCTCGGGCGTCACCGGGCATGAGCTCCCCTCGGCCGCCTGCAGTACCCCTTTTACACCAGCAGGTGGCGGCAGAGGGGCACCCTCGGGCGTCACCGGGCATGAGCTCCCCTCGGCCGCCTGCAGGACTCGTTTTCCACCAGCAGGTGGCGGCAGAGGGGCGCCCTCGGGCGGCACCGGGCATGAGCTCCCCTCGGCCGCCTGCAGTACTCGTTTTCCACCAGCAGGTGGCGGCAGAGGGGCGCCCTCGGGCGTCACCGGGCATGAGCTCCCCTCGGCCGCCTGCAGTACCCCTTTTCCACCAGCAGGTGGCGGCAGAGGGGCGCCCTCGGGCAGCACCGGGCATGAGCTCCCCTCGGCCGCCTGCAGTACCCCTTTTCCACCAGCAGGTGGCGGCAGAGGGGCGCCCTCGGGCGTCACCGGGCATAAGCTCCCCTCGGCCGCCTGCAGTACCCCTTTTCCACCAGCAGGTGGCGGCAGAGGGGCGCCCTCGGGCGGCACCGGGCATGAGCTCCCCTCGGCCGCCTGCAGTACCCCTTTTCCACCAGCAGGTGGCGGCAGAGGGGCGCCCTCGGGCGTCACCGGGCATGAGCTCCCCTCGGCCGCCTGCAGTACCCCTTTTCCACCAGCAGGTGGCGGCAGAGGGGCGCCCTCGGACGTCACCAGGCATGAGCTCCCCTCGGCCGCCTGCAGTACTCGTTTTCCACCAGCAGGTGGAGGCAGAGGGGCGCCCTCGGGCGTCACCGGGCATGAGCTCCCCTCGGCCGCCTGCAGTACTCGTTTTCCACAAGCAGGTGGCGGCAGAGAGGCGCCCTCGGGCGTCACCGGGCATGAGCTCCCCTCGGCCGCCTGCAGTACCCCTTTTCCACCAGCAGGTGGCGGCAGAGGGGCGCCCTCGGGTGGCACCGGGCATGAGCTCCCCTCAGCCGCCTGCAATACCCCTTTTCCACCAGCAGGGGGCGGCCTAACCATAACCCTAACCTAACCCGAACCCCAACTCCAACCCCAACCCTAACCCTAATGGCGTCCCCCCGGCAACCGCACCCCGCACACTTGGTTCCCCCCTCATTTTAGTTCCCCCCGGTGCGCCCCGCAAATTTGTCCCCCCGGAACCCGAACCCCGCACACTTGGTTCCCCCCTCATTTTGGTTCCCCCCCGGTGCGCCCCGCAAATGTGTCCCCCCGGAACCCGAACCCCGCACACTTGGTTCCCCCCTCACTTTGGTTCCCCCCCCCGGTGCGCCTGGCAAGTGTGTCCCCCCGGAACCCGCACCCCGCACACTTGGTTCCCCCCTCATTTTGGTTCCCCCACCCCTTGGGGTCCCCCCAAGCCCCATGGACACCCCCCCCTTGGTGCCCCACCCCCCGTCCTACCCGTGCCCGCAGCAGCCGCTCGCGCTCCGCCAGCGCCTCCCGCACCCGACGCTGCATCTCGGCCAGGTGGAGGCAGGCGCTGGGGGGGGGAATAAATTGGGAGGGGTCTGGGGGCGCATTTAGGGGGCGGAGGGGACTGGTTCTCACCTGTAGAACTCGGCGTCGAGCCCCCCCGGGGGCAGCTGCACGGCCAGGATGCCTGGGGGGGTGCGGGGGGGACATGTCAGCACCGGGCATGAGCTCCCCTCGGCCGCCTGCAGTACCCCTTTTACACCAGCAGGTGGCGGCAGAGGGGCGCCCTCGGGCGGCACCGGGCATGAGCTCCCCTCGGCCGCCTGCAGTACCCCTTTTACACCAGCAGGTGGCGGCAGAGGGGCGCCCTTGGGCGGCACCGGGCATGAGCTCCCCTCGGCCGCCTGCAGTACTCGTTTTCCACCAGCAGGTGGCGGCAGAGGGGCGCCCTCGGGCGTCACCGGGCATGAGCTCCCCTCGGCCGCCTGCAGGACTCGTTTTCCACCAGCAGGTGGCGGCAGAGGGGCGCCCTCGGGCGGCACCGGGCATGAGCTCCCCTCGGCCGCCTGCAGTACCCCTTTTCCACCAGCAGGTGGCGGCAGAGGGGCGCCCTCGGGCGTCACCGGGCATGAGCTCCCCTCGGCCGCCTGCAGTACCCCTTTTCCACCAGCAGGTGGCGGCAGAGGGGCACCCTCGGGCGTCACCGGGCATGAGCTCCCCTCGGCCGCCTGCAGGACTCGTTTTCCACCAGCAGGTGGCGGCAGAGGGGCGCCCTCGGGCGGCACCGGGCATGAGCTCCCCTCGGCCGCCTGCAGTACCCCTTTTCCACCAGCAGGTGGCGGCAGAGGGGCGCCCTCGGGCGTCACCGGGCATGAGCTCCCCTCGGCCGCCTGCAGTACTCGTTTTCCACCAGCAGGTGGCGGCAGAGGGGCGCCCTCGGGCGTCACCGGGCATGAGCTCCCCTCAGCCGCCTGCAGTACTCGTTTTCCACCAGCAGGTGGCGGCAGAGGGGCGCCCTCGGGCGTCACCGGGCATGAGCTCCCCCCGGCCGCCTGCAGTACCCCTTTTCCACCAGCAGGGGGCGGCCTAACCCTAACCCTAACCTAACCCGAACCCCAACTCCAACCCCAACCCTAACCCTAATGGCGTCCCCCCGGCAACCGCACCCCGCACACTTGGTTCCCCCCTCATTTTAGTTCCCCCCGGTGCGCCCCACAAAAGTGTCCCCCCAGAACCCGCACCCCGCACACTTGGTTCCCCCCTCCTTTTGGTTACCCCTGGTGCGCCCCGCAAATTTGTCCCCCCGGAACCCGAACCCCGCACACTTGGTTCCCCCCTCATTTTGTTTCCCCCCCGGTGCGCCCGCAAATGTGTCCCCCCGGAACCCGAACCCCGCACACTTGGTTCCCCCCTCACTTTGGTTCCCCCCCCCGGTGCGCCTGGAAGTGTGTCCCCCCGGAACCCGCACCCCGCACACTTGGTTCCCCCCTCATTTTGGTTCCCCCCCCCTTGGGGTCCCCCCAAGCCCCATGGACCCCCCCCCCTTGGTGCCCCACCCCCCGTCCTACCCGTGCCCGCAGCAGCCGCTCGCGCTCCGCCAGCGCCTCCCGCACCCGACGCTGCATCTCGGCCAGGTGGAGGCAGGCGCTGGGGGGGGGAATAAATTGGGGGGGGTCTGGGGGCGCATTTAGGGGGCGGAGGGGACTGGTTCTCACCTGTAGAACTCGGCGTCGAGCCCCCCCGGGGGCAGCTGCACGGCCAGGATGCCTGCGGGGGGGGGGGTGGGACATGTCAGCACCGGGCATGAGCTCCCCTCGACCGCCTGCAGTACCCCTTTTCCACCAGCAGGTGGCGGCAGAGGGGCGCCCTCGGGCGTCACCGGGCATGAGCTCCCCTCGGCCGCCTGCAGTACCCCTTTTCCACCAGCAGGTGGCGGCAGAGGGGCGCCCTCGGGCGTCACCGGGCATGAGCTCCCCTCGGCCGCCTGCGGTACCCCTTTTCCACCAGCAGGTGGCGGCAGAGGGGCGCCCTCGGGCGTCACCGGGCATGAGCTCCCCTCGGCCGCCTGCAGTACCCCTTTTCCACCAGCAGGTGGCGGCAGAGGGGCGCCCTCGGGCGTCACCGGGCATGAGCTCCCCTCGGCCGCCTGCAGTACCCCTTTTCCACCAGCAGGTGGCGGCAGAGGGGCGCCCTCGGGCGTCACCGGGCATGAGCTCCCCTCGGCCGCCTGCAGTACCCCTTTTCCACCAGCAGGTGGCGGCAGAGGGGCGCCCTCGGGCGGCACCGGGCATGAGCTCCCCTCGGCCGCCTGCAGTACCCCTTTTCCACCAGCAGGTGGCGGCAGAGGGGCGCCCTCGGGCGGCACCGGGCATGAGCTCCCCTCGGCCGCCTGCAGTACCCCTTTTCCACCAGCAGGTGGCGGCAGAGGGGCGCCCTCGGGCGTCACCGGGCATGAGCTCCCCTCGGCCGCCTGCAGTACCCCTTTTCCACCAGCAGGTGGCGGCAGAGGGGCGCCCTCGGGCGGCACCGGGCATGAGCTCCCCTCGGCCGCCTGCAGTACCCCTTTTCCACCAGCAGGTGGC
Source organism: Anas platyrhynchos (assembly GCF_047663525.1). Classification (NCBI taxonomy): domain Eukaryota; kingdom Metazoa; phylum Chordata; class Aves; order Anseriformes; family Anatidae; genus Anas; species Anas platyrhynchos. Next base: position 25,232,096 of record NC_092597.1, on the reverse strand, counting down.
GGCAGAGGGGCGCCCTCGGGTGGCACCGGGCATGAGCTCCCCTCAGCCGCCTGCAATACCCCTTTTCCACCAGCAGGGGGCGGCCTAACCATAACCCTAACCTAACCCGAACCCCAACTCCAACCCCAACCCTAACCCTAATGGCGTCCCCCCGGCAACCGCACCCCGCACACTTGGTTCCCCCCTCATTTTAGTTCCCCCCGGTGCGCCCCACAAAAGTGTCCCCCCAGAACCCGCACCCCGCACACTTGGTTCCCCCCTCCTTTTGGTTCCCCCTGGTGCGCCCCGCAAATTTGTCCCCCCGGAACCCGAACCCCGCACACTTGGTTCCCCCCTCATTTTGGTTCCCCCCGGTGCGCCCCGCAAATGTGTCCCCCCGGAACCCGAACCCCGCACACTTGGTTCCCCCCTCACTTTGGTTCCCCCCCCCGGTGCGCCTGGCAAGTGTGTCCCCCCGGAACCCGCACCCCGCACACTTGGTTCCCCCCTCATTTTGGTTCCCCCACCCCTTGGGGTCCCCCCAAGCCCCATGGACACCCCCCCCTTGGTGCCCCACCCCCCGTCCTACCCGTGCCCGCAGCAGCCGCTCGCGCTCCGCCAGCGCCTCCCGCACCCGACGCTGCATCTCGGCCAGGTGGAGGCAGGCGCTGGGGGGGGGAATAAATTGGGGGGGGTCTGGGGGCGCATTTAGGGGGCGGAGGGGACTGGTTCTCACCTGTAGAACTCGGCGTCGAGCCCCCCCGGGGGCAGCTGCACGGCCAGGATGCCTGGGGGGGTGCGGGGGGGACATGTCAGCACCGGGCATGAGCTCCCCTCGGCCGCCTGCAGTACCCCTTTTCCACCAGCAGGTGGCGGCAGAGGGGCGCCCTCGGGCGTCACCGGGCATGAGCTCCCCTCGGCCGCCTGCAGTACCCCTTTTCCACCAGCAGGTCGCGGCAGAGGGGCGCCCTCGGGCATCACCGGGCATGAGCTCCCCTCGGCCGCCTGCAGTATCCCTTTTCCACCAGCAGGTGGCGGCAGAGGGGCGCCCTCGGGCGTCACCGGGCATGAGCTCCCCTCGGCCGCCTGCAGTACCCCTTTTACACCAGCAGGTGGCGGCAGAGGGGCGCCCTCGGGCGGCACCGGGCATGAGCTCCCCTCGGCCGCCTGCAGTACTCGTTTTCCACCAGCAGGTGGCGGCAGAGGGGCGCCCTCGGGCGTCACCGGGCATGAGCTCCCCTCGGCCGCCTGCAGTACTCGTTTTCCACCAGCAGGTGGCGGCAGAGGGGCGCCCTCGGGCGGCACCGGGCATGAGCTCCCCTCGGCCGCCTGCAGTACCCCTTTTCCACCAGCAGGTGGCGGCAGAGGGGCGCCCTCGGGCGTCACCGGGCATGAGCTCCCCTCGGCCGCCTGCAGTACCCCTTTTCCACCAGCAGGTGGCGGCAGAGGGGCACCCTCGGGCGTCACCGGGCATGAGCTCCCCTCGGCCGCCTGCAGGACTCGTTTTCCACCAGCAGGTGGCGGCAGAGGGGCGCCCTCGGGCGGCACCGGGCATGAGCTCCCCTCGGCCGCCTGCAGTACCCCTTTTCCACCAGCAGGTGGCGGCAGAGGGGCGCCCTCGGGCGTCACCGGGCATGAGCTCCCCTCGGCCGCCTGCAGTACTCGTTTTCCACCAGCAGGTGGCGGCAGAGGGGCGCCCTCGGGCGTCACCGGGCATGAGCTCCCCTCAGCCGCCTGCAGTACTCGTTTTCCACCAGCAGGTGGCGGCAGAGGGGCACCCTCGGGCGGCACCGGGCATGAGCTCCCCTCGGCCGCCTGCAGTACTCGTTTTCCACCAGCAGGTGGCGGCAGAGGGGCGCCCTCGGGCGTCACCGGGCATGAGCTCCCCCCGGCCGCCTGCAGTACCCCTTTTCCACCAGCAGGGGGCGGCCTAACCCTAACCCTAACCTAACCCGAACCCCAACTCCAACCCCAACCCTAACCCTAATGGCGTCCCCCCGGCAACCGCACCCCGCACACTTGGTTCCCCCCTCATTTTAGTTCCCCCCGGTGCGCCCCACAAAAGTGTCCCCCCAGAACCCGCACCCCGCACACTTGGTTCCCCCCTCCTTTTGGTTACCCCTGGTGCGCCCCGCAAATTTGTCCCCCCGGAACCCGAACCCCGCACACTTGGTTCCCCCCTCATTTTGTTTCCCCCCCGGTGCGCCCGCAAATGTGTCCCCCCGGAACCCGAACCCCGCACACTTGGTTCCCCCCTCACTTTGGTTCCCCCCCCCGGTGCGCCTGGAAGTGTGTCCCCCCGGAACCCGCACCCCGCACACTTGGTTCCCCCCTCATTTTGGTTCCCCCCCCCTTGGGGTCCCCCCAAGCCCCATGGACCCCCCCCCCTTGGTGCCCCACCCCCCGTCCTACCCGTGCCCGCAGCAGCCGCTCGCGCTCCGCCAGCGCCTCCCGCACCCGACGCTGCATCTCGGCCAGGTGGAGGCAGGCGCTGGGGGGGGGAATAAATTGGGGGGGGTCTGGGGGCGCATTTAGGGGGCGGAGGGGACTGGTTCTCACCTGTAGAACTCGGCGTCGAGCCCCCCCGGGGGCAGCTGCACGGCCAGGATGCCTGCGGGGGGGGGGGTGGGACATGTCAGCACCGGGCATGAGCTCCCCTCGACCGCCTGCAGTACCCCTTTTCCACCAGCAGGTGGCGGCAGAGGGGCGCCCTCGGGCGTCACCGGGCATGAGCTCCCCTCGGCCGCCTGCAGTACCCCTTTTCCACCAGCAGGTGGCGGCAGAGGGGCGCCCTCGGGCGTCACCGGGCATGAGCTCCCCTCGGCCGCCTGCGGTACCCCTTTTCCACCAGCAGGTGGCGGCAGAGGGGCGCCCTCGGGCGTCACCGGGCATGAGCTCCCCTCGGCCGCCTGCAGTACCCCTTTTCCACCAGCAGGTGGCGGCAGAGGGGCGCCCTCTGCCGTCACCGGGCATGAGCTCCCCTCGGCCGCCTGCAGTACCCCTTTTCCACCAGCAGGTGGCGGCAGAGGGGCGCCCTCGGGCGTCACCGGGCATGAGCTCCCCTCGGCCGCCTGCAGTACCCCTTTTCCACCAGCAGGTGGCGGCAGAGGGGCGCCCTCGGGCGGCACCGGGCATGAGCTCCCCTCGGCCGCCTGCAGTACCCCTTTTCCACCAGCAGGTGGCGGCAGAGGGGCGCCCTCGGGCGGCACCGGGCATGAGCTCCCCTCGGCCGCCTGCAGTACCCCTTTTCCACCAGCAGGTGGCGGCAGAGGGGCGCCCTCGGGCGTCACCGGGCATGAGCTCCCCTCGGCCGCCTGCAGTACCCCTTTTCCACCAGCAGGTGGCGGCAGAGGGGCGCCCTCGGGCGGCACCGGGCATGAGCTCCCCTCGGCCGCCTGCAGTACCCCTTTTCCACCAGCAGGTGGCGGCAGAGGGGCGCCCTCGGGTGGCACCGGGCATGAGCTCCCCTCAGCCGCCTGCAATACCCCTTTTCCACCAGCAGGGGGCGGCCTAACCATAACCCTAACCTAACCCGAACCCCAACTCCAACCCCAACCCTAACCCTAATGGCGTCCCCCCGGCAACCGCACCCCGCACACTTGGTTCCCCCCTCATTTTAGTTCCCCCCGGTGCGCCCCACAAAAGTGTCCCCCCAGAACCCGCACCCCGCACACTTGGTTCCCCCCTCCTTTTGGTTCCCCCTGGTGCGCCCCGCAAATTTGTCCCCCCGGAACCCGAACCCCGCACACTTGGTTCCCCCCTCATTTTGGTTCCCCCCGGTGCGCCCCGCAAATGTGTCCCCCCGGAACCCGAACCCCGCACACTTGGTTCCCCCCTCACTTTGGTTCCCCCCCCCGGTGCGCCTGGCAAGTGTGTCCCCCCGGAACCCGCACCCCGCACACTTGGTTCCCCCCTCATTTTGGTTCCCCCACCCCTTGGGGTCCCCCCAAGCCCCATGGACACCCCCCCCTTGGTGCCCCACCCCCCGTCCTACCCGTGCCCGCAGCAGCCGCTCGCGCTCCGCCAGCGCCTCCCGCACCCGACGCTGCATCTCGGCCAGGTGGAGGCAGGCGCTGGGGGGGGGAATAAATTGGGGGGGGTCTGGGGGCGCATTTAGGGGGCGGAGGGGACTGGTTCTCACCTGTAGAACTCGGCGTCGAGCCCCCCCGGGGGCAGCTGCATGGCCAGGATGCCTGGGGGGGTGCGGGGGGGACATGTCAGCACCGGGCATGAGCTCCCCTCGGCCGCCTGCAGTACCCCTTTTCCACCAGCAGGTGGCGGCAGAGGGGCGCCCTCGGGCGTCACCGGGCATGAGCTCCCCTCGGCCGCCTGCAGTACCCCTTTTCCACCAGCAGGTCGCGGCAGAGGGGCGCCCTCGGGCATCACCGGGCATGAGCTCCCCTCGGCCGCCTGCAGTACCCCTTTTCCACCAGCAGGTGGCGGCAGAGGGGCGCCCTCGGGCGTCACCGGGCATGAGCTCCCCTCGGCCGCCTGCAGTACCCCTTTTACACCAGCAGGTGGCGGCAGAGGGGCGCCCTCGGGCGTCACCGGGCATGAGCTCCCCTCGGCCGCCTGCAGTACCCCTTTTCCACCAGCAGGTGGCGGCAGAGGGGCGCCCTCGGGCGTCACCGGGCATGAGCTCCCCTCGGCCGCCTGCAGTACTCGTTTTCCACCAGCAGGTGGCGGCAGAGGGGCGCCCTCGGGCGTCACCGGGCATGAGCTCCCCTCGGCCGCCTGCAGTACCCCTTTTCCACCAGCAGGTGGCGGCAGAGAGGCGCCCTCGGGCAGCACCGGGCATGAGCTCCCCTCGGCCGCCTGCAGTACCCCTTTTCCACCAGCAGGTGGCGGCAGAGGGGCGCCCTCGGGCGTCACCGGGCATGAGCTCCCCTCGGCCGCCTGCAGGACTCGTTTTCCAGCAGCAGGTGGCGGCAGAGGGGCGCCCTCGGGCGGCACCGGGCATGAGCTCCCCTCGGCCGCCTGCAGTACCCCTTTTCCACCAGCAGGTGGCGGCAGAGGGGCGCCCTCGGGCGTCACCGGGCATGAGCTCCCCTCAGCCGCCTGCAGTACTCGTTTTCCACCAGCAGGTGGCGGCAGAGGGGCACCCTCGGGCGGCACCGGGCATGAGCTCCCCTCGGCCGCCTGCAGTACTCGTTTTCCACCAGCAGGTGGCGGCAGAGGGGCGCCCTCGGGCGTCACCGGGCATGAGCTCCCCCCGGCCGCCTGCAGTACCCCTTTTCCACCAGCAGGGGGCGGCCTAACCCTAACCCTAACCTAACCCGAACCCCAACTCCAACCCCAACCCTAACCCTAATGGCGTCCCCCCGGCAACCGCACCCCGCACACTTGGTTCCCCCCTCATTTTAGTTCCCCCCGGTGCGCCCCACAAAAGTGTCCCCCCAGAACCCGCACCCCGCACACTTGGTTCCCCCCTCCTTTTGGTTACCCCTGGTGCGCCCCGCAAATTTGTCCCCCCGGAACCCGAACCCCGCACACTTGGTTCCCCCCTCATTTTGGTTCCCCCCCGGTGCGCCCCGCAAATGTGTCCCCCCGGAACCCGAACCCCGCACACTTGGTTCCCCCCTCACTTTGGTTCCCCCCCCGGTGCGCCTGGAAGTGTGTCCCCCCGGAACCCGCACCCCGCACACTTGGTTCCCCCCTCATTTTGGTTCCCCCCCCCTTGGGGTCCCCCCAAGCCCCATGGACCCCCCCCCCTTGGTGCCCCACCCCCCGTCCTACCCGTGCCCGCAGCAGCCGCTCGCGCTCCGCCAGCGCCTCCCGCACCCGACGCTGCATCTCGGCCAGGTGGAGGCAGGCGCTGGGGGGGGGAATAAATTGGGGGGGGTCTGGGGGCGCATTTAGGGGGCGGAGGGGACTGGTTCTCACCTGTAGAACTCGGCGTCGAGCCCCCCCGGGGGCACCTGCAGGGCCAGGATGCCTGGGGGGGTGCGGGGGGGACATGGTAGCACCGGGCATGAGCTCCCCTCGGCCGCCTGCAGTACCCCTTTTCCACCAGCAGGTGGCGGCAGAGGGGCGCCCTCGGGCGGCACCGGGCATGAGCTCCCCTCGGCCGCCTGCAGTACCCCTTTTCCACCAGCAGGTGGCGGCAGAGGGGCGCCCTCGGGCGTCACCGGGCATGAGCTCCCCTCGGCCGCCTGCAATACCCCTTTTCCACCAGCAGGTGGCGGCAGAGGGGCGCCCTCGGGCGGCACCGGGCATGAGCTCCCCTCGGCCGCCTGCAGTACTCGTTTTCCACCAGCAGGTGGCGGCAGAGGGGCGCCCTCGGGCGTCACCGGGCATGAGCTCCCCTCGGCCGCCTGCAGTACCCCTTTTCCACCAGCAGGTGGCCGCAGAGGGGCGCCTTCGGGCGTCACCGGGCATGAGCTCCCCTCGGCCGCCTGCAGTACCCCTTTTCCACCAGCAGGTGGCGGCAGAGGGGCGCCTTCTGGCGTCACCGGGCATGAGCTCCCCTCGGCCGCCTGCAGTACCCCTTTTCCACCAGCAGGTGGCGGCAGAGGGGCGCCCTCGGGCGTCACCGGGCATGAGCTCCCCTCGGCCGCCTGCAGTACCCCTTTTCCACCAGCAGGTGGCGGCAGAGGGGCGCCCTCGGGCGTCACCGGGCATGAGCTCCCCTCGGCCGCCTGCAGTACCCCTTTTCCACCAGCAGGTGGCGGCAGAGGGGCGCCTTCGGGCGGCACCGGGCATGAGCTCCCCTCGGCCGCCTGCAGTACCCCTTTTCCACCAGCAGGTGGCGGCAGAGGGGCGCCCTCGGGCGTCACCGGGCATGAGCTCCCCTCGGCCGCCTGCAGTACCCCTTTTCCACCAGCAGGTGGCGGCAGAGGGGCGCCCTCGGGCGTCACCGGGCATGAGCTCCCCTCGGCCGCCTGCAGGACTCGTTTTCCACCAGCAGGTGGCGGCAGAGGGGCGCCCTCGGGCGGCACCGGGCATGAGCTCCCCTCGGCCGCCTGCAGTACCCCTTTTCCACCAGCAGGTGGCGGCAGAGGGGCGCCCTCGGGCGTCACCGGGCATGAGCTCCCCTCGGCCGCCTGCAGTACCCCTTTTCCACCAGCAGGTGGCGGCAGAGGGGCACCCTCGGGCGTCACCGGGCATGAGCTCCCCTCGGCCGCCTGCAGGACTCGTTTTCCACCAGCAGGTGGCGGCAGAGGGGCGCCCTCGGGCGGCACCGGGCATGAGCTCCCCTCGGCCGCCTGCAGTACCCCTTTTCCACCAGCAGGTGGCGGCAGAGGGGCGCCCTCGGGCGTCACCGGGCATGAGCTCCCCTCGGCCTCCTGCAGTACTCGTTTTCCACCAGCAGGTGGCGGCAGAGGGGCGCCCTCGGGCGTCACCGGGCATGAGCTCCCCTCAGCCACCTGCAGTACTCGTTTTCCACCAGCAGGTGGCGGCAGAGGGGCACCCTCGGGCGGCACCGGGCATGAGCTCCCCTCGGCCGCCTGCAGTACTCGTTTTCCACCAGCAGGTGGCGGCAGAGGGGCGCCCTCGGGCGTCACCGGGCATGAGCTCCCCCCGGCCGCCTGCAGTACCCCTTTTCCACCAGCAGGGGGCGGCCTAACCCTAACCCTAACCTAACCCGAACCCCAACTCCAACCCCAACCCTAACCCTAATGGCGTCCCCCCGGCAACCGCACCCCGCACACTTGGTTCCCCCCTCATTTTAGTTCCCCCCGGTGCGCCCCACAAAAGTGTCCCCCCAGAACCCGCACCCCGCACACTTGGTTCCCCCCTCCTTTTGGTTACCCCTGGTGCGCCCCGCAAATTTGTCCCCCCGGAACCCGAACCCCGCACACTTGGTTCCCCCCTCATTTTGGTTCCCCCCCGGTGCGCCCGCAAATGTGTCCCCCCGGAACCCGAACCCCGCACACTTGGTTCCCCCCTCACTTTGGTTCCCCCCCCCCGGTGCGCCTGGAAGTGTGTCCCCCCGGAACCCGCACCCCGCACACTTGGTTCCCCCCTCATTTTGGTTCCCCCCCCCTTGGGGTCCCCCCAAGCCCCATGGACCCCCCCCCCTTGGTGCCCCACCCCCCGTCCTACCCGTGCCCGCAGCAGCCGCTCGCGCTCCGCCAGCGCCTCCCGCACCCGACGCTGCATCTCGGCCAGGTGGAGGCAGGCGCTGGGGGGGGGAATAAATTGGGGGGGGTCTGGGGGCGCATTTAGGGGGCGGAGGGGACTGGTTCTCACCTGTAGAACTCGGCGTCGAGCCCCCCCGGGGGCAGCTGCACGGCCAGGATGCCTGGGGGGGTGCGGGGGGGACATGTCAGCACCGGGCATGAGCTCCCCTCGGCCGCCTGCAGTACCCCTTTTCCACCAGCAGGTGGCGGCAGAGGGGCGCCCTCGGGCGTCACCGGGCATGAGCTCCCCTCGGCCGCCTGCAGTACCCCTTTTCCACCAGCAGGTCGCGGCAGAGGGGCGCCCTCGGGCATCACCGGGCATGAGCTCCCCTCGGCCGCCTGCAGTACCCCTTTTCCACCAGCAGGTGGCGGCAGAGGGGCGCCCTCGGGCGTCACCGGGCATGAGCTCCCCTCGGCCGCCTGCAGTACCCCTTTTACACCAGCAGGTGGCGGCAGAGGGGCGCCCTCGGGCGTCACCGGGCATGAGCTCCCCTCGGCCGCCTGCAGTACCCCTTTTCCACCAGCAGGTGGCGGCAGAGGGGCGCCCTCGGGCGTCACCGGGCATGAGCTCCCCTCGGCCGCCTGCAGTACTCGTTTTCCACCAGCAGGTGGCGGCAGAGGGGCGCCCTCGGGCGTCACCGGGCATGAGCTCCCCTCGGCCGCCTGCAGTACCCCTTTTCCACCAGCAGGTGGCGGCAGAGGGGCGCCCTCGGGCAGCACCGGGCATGAGCTCCCCTCGGCCGCCTGCAGTACCCCTTTTCCACCAGCAGGTGGCGGCAGAGGGGCGCCCTCGGGCGTCACCGGGCATGAGCTCCCCTCGGCCGCCTGCAGTACCCCTTTTCCACCAGCAGGTGGCGGCAGAGGGGCGCCCTCGGGCGTCACCGGGCATGAGCTCCCCTCGGCCGCCTGCAGTACCCCTTTTCCACCAGCAGGTGGCGGCAGAGGGGCGCCCTCGGGCGTCACCGGGCATGAGCTCCCCTCGGCCGCCTGCAGTACCCCTTTTCCACCAGCAGGTGGCGGCAGAGGGGCGCCCTCGGGCGTCACCGGGCATGAGCTCCCCTCGGCCTCCTGCAGTACTCGTTTTCCACCAGCAGGTGGCGGCAGAGGGGCGCCCTCGGGCGTCACCGGGCATGAGCTCCCCTCAGCCGCCTGCAGTACTCGTTTTCCACCAGCAGGTGGCGGCAGAGGGGCACCCTCGGGCGGCACCGGGCATGAGCTCCCCTCGGCCGCCTGCAGTACTCGTTTTCCACCAGCAGGTGGCGGCAGAGGGGCGCCCTCGGGCGTCACCGGGCATGAGCTCCCCCCGGCCGCCTGCAGTACCCCTTTTCCACCAGCAGGGGGCGGCCTAACCCTAACCCTAACCTAACCCGAACCCCAACTCCAACCCCAACCCTAACCCTAATGGCGTCCCCCCGGCAACCGCACCCCGCACACTTGGTTCCCCCCTCATTTTAGTTCCCCCCGGTGCGCCCCACAAAAGTGTCCCCCCAGAACCCGCACCCCGCACACTTGGTTCCCCCCTCCTTTTGGTTACCCCTGGTGCGCCCCGCAAATTTGTCCCCCCGGAACCCGAACCCCGCACACTTGGTTCCCCCCTCATTTTGGTTCCCCCCCGGTGCGCCCGCAAATGTGTCCCCCCGGAACCCGAACCCCGCACACTTGGTTCCCCCCTCACTTTGGTTCCCCCCCCCGGTGCGCCTGGAAGTGTGTCCCCCCGGAACCCGCACCCCGCACACTTGGTTCCCCCCTCATTTTGGTTCCCCCCCCCTTGGGGTCCCCCCAAGCCCCATGGACCCCCCCCCCTTGGTGCCCCACCCCCCGTCCTACCCGTGCCCGCAGCAGCCGCTCGCGCTCCGCCAGCGCCTCCCGCACCCGACGCTGCATCTCGGCCAGGTGGAGGCAGGCGCTGGGGGGGGGAATAAATTGGGGGGGGTCTGGGGGCGCATTTAGGGGGCGGAGGGGACTGGTTCTCACCTGTAGAACTCGGCGTCGAGCCCCCCCGGGGGCAGCTGCACGGCCAGGATGCCTGCGGGGGGGGGGGTGGGACATGTCAGCACCGGGCATGAGCTCCCCTCGGCCGCCTGCAGTACCCCTTTTCCACCAGCAGGTGGCGGCAGAGGGGCGCCCTCGGGCGTCACCGGGCATGAGCTCCCCTCGGCCGCCTGCAGTACCCCTTTTCCACCAGCAGGTGGCGGCAGAGGGGCGCCCTCGGGCGTCACCGGGCATGAGCTCCCCTCGGCCGCCTGCGGTACCCCTTTTCCACCAGCAGGTGGCGGCAGAGGGGCGCCCTCGGGCGTCACCGGGCATGAGCTCCCCTCGGCCGCCTGCAGTACCGCTTTTCCACCAGCAGGTGGCGGCAGAGGGGCGCCCTCTGCCGTCACCGGGCATGAGCTCCCCTCGGCCGCCTGCAGTACCCCTTTTCCACCAGCAGGTCGCGGCAGAGGGGCGCCCTCGGGCGTCACCGGGCATGAGCTCCCCTCGGCCGCCTGCAGTACCCCTTTTCCACCAGCAGGTGGCGGCAGAGGGGCGCCCTCGGGCGTCACCGGGCATGAGCTCCCCTCGGCCGCCTGCAGTACCCCTTTTCCACCAGCAGGTGGCGGCAGAGGGCCGCCCTCGGGCGTCACCGGGCATGAGCTCCCCTCGGCCGCCTGCGGTACCCCTTTTCCACCAGCAGGTGGCGGCAGAGGGGCGCCCTCGGGCGTCACCGGGCATGAGCTCCCCTCGGCCGCCTGCAGTACCCCTTTTCCACCAGCAGGTGGCGGCAGAGGGGCGCCCTCGGGCGTCTCCGGGCATGAGCTCCCCTCGGCCGCCTGCAGTACCCCTTTTCCACCAGCAGGTGGCGGCAGAGGGGCGCCCTCGGGCGGCACCGGGCATGAGCTCCCCTCGGCCGCCTGCAGTACCCCTTTTCCACCAGCAGGTGGCGGCAGAGGGGCGCCCTCGGGCGTCACCGGGCATGAGCTCCCCTCGGCCGCCTGCAGTACCCCTTTTCCACCAGCAGGTGGCGGCAGAGGGGCGCCCTCGGGCGTCACCGGGCATGAGCTCCCCTCGGCCGCCTGCAGTACCCCTTTTCCACCAGCAGGTGGCGGCAGAGGGGCGCCCTCGGGCGTCACCGGGCATGAGCTCCCCTCGGCCGCCTGCAGTACCCTTTTTCCACCAGCAGGTGGCGGCAGAGGGGCGCCCTCGGGCGTCACCGGGCATGAGCTCCCCTCGGCCGCCTGCAGTATTCCTTTTCCACCAGCAGGTGGCGGCAGAGGGGCGCCCTCGGGCGTCACCGGGCATGAGCTCCCCTCGGCCGCCTGCAGGACTCGTTTTCCACCAGCAGGTGGCGGCAGAGGGGCGCCTTCGGGCGTCACCGGGCATGAGCTCCCCTCGGCCGCCTGCAGTACCGCTTTTCCACCAGCAGGTGGCGGCAGAGGGGCGCCCTCGGGCGGCACCGGGCATGAGCTCCCCTCGGCCGCCTGCAGTATTCCTTTTCCACCAGCAGGTGGCGGCAGAGGGGCGCCCTCGGGCGTCACCGGGCATGAGCTCCCCTCGGCCGCCTGCAGGACTCGTTTTCCACCAGCAGGTGGCGGCAAAGGGGCGCCCTCGGGCGTCACCGGGCATGAGCTCCCCTCGGCCGCCTGCAGTACCCCTTTTCCACCAGCAGGTGGCGGCAGAGGGGCGCCCTCGGGCGTCACCGGGCATGAGCTCCCCTCGGCCGCCTGCAGGACTCGTTTTCCAGCAGCAGGTGGCGGCAGAGGGGCGCCCTCGGGCGGCACCGGGCATGAGCTCCCCTCGGCCGCCTGCAGTACCCCTTTTCCACCAGCAGGTGGCGGCAGAGGGGCGCCCTCGGGCGTCACCGGGCATGAGCTCCCCTCGGCCGCCTGCAGTACTCGTTTTCCACCAGCAGGTGGCGGCAGAGGGGCGCCCTCGGGCGTCACCGGGCATGAGCTCCCCTCAGCCGCCTGCAGTACTCGTTTTCCACCAGCAGGTGGCGGCAGAGGGGCACCCTCGGGCGGCACCGGGCATGAGCTCCCCTCGGCCGCCTGCAGTACTCGTTTTCCACCAGCAGGTGGCGGCAGAGGGGCGCCCTCGGGCGTCACCGGGCATGAGCTCCCCCCGGCCGCCTGCAGTACCCCTTTTCCACCAGCAGGGGGCGGCCTAACCCTAACCCTAACCTAACCCGAACCCCAACTCCAACCCCAACCCTAACCCTAATGGCGTCCCCCCGGCAACCGCACCCCGCACACTTGGTTCCCCCCTCATTTTAGTTCCCCCCGGTGCGCCCCACAAAAGTGTCCCCCCAGAACCCGCACCCCGCACACTTGGTTCCCCCCTCCTTTTGGTTACCCCTGGTGCGCCCCGCAAATTTGTCCCCCCGGAACCCGAACCCCGCACACTTGGTTCCCCCCTCATTTTGGTTCCCCCCCGGTGCGCCCCGCAAATGTGTCCCCCCAGAACCCGAACCCCGCACACTTGGTTCCCCCCTCACTTTGGTTCCCCCCCCGGTGCGCCTGGAAGTGTGTCCCCCCGGAACCCGCACCCCGCACACTTGGTTCCCCCCTCATTTTGGTTCCCCCCCCCTTGGGGTCCCCCCAAGCCCCATGGACCCCCCCCCCTTGGTGCCCCACCCCCCGTCCTACCCGTGCCCGCAGCAGCCGCTCGCGCTCCGCCAGCGCCTCCCGCACCCGACGCTGCATCTCGGCCAGGTGGAGGCAGGCGCTGGGGGGGGGAATAAATTGGGGGGGGTCTGGGGGCGCATTTAGGGGGCGGAGGGGACTGGTTCTCACCTGTAGAACTCGGCGTCGAGCCCCCCCGGGGGCACCTGCAGGGCCAGGATGCCTGGGGGGGTGCGGGGGGGACATGTTAGCACCGGGCATGAGCTCCCCTCGGCCGCCTGCAGTACCCCTTTTCCACCAGCAGGTGGCGGCAGAGGGGCGCCCTCGGGCGGCACCGGGCATGAGCTCCCCTCGGCCGCCTGCAGTACCCCTTTTCCACCAGCAGGTGGCGGCAGAGGGGCGCCCTCGGGCGTCACCGGGCATGAGCTCCCCTCGGCCGCCTGCAATACCCCTTTTCCACCAGCAGGTGGCGGCAGAGGGGCGCCCTCGGGCGTCACCGGGCATGAGCTCCCCTCGGCCGCCTGCAGGACTCGTTTTCCACCAGCAGGTGGCGGCAGAGGGGCGCCCTCGGGCGTCACCGGGCATGAGCTCCCCTCGGCCGCCTGTAGTACCCCTTTTCCACCAGCAGGTGGCGGCAGAGGGGCGCCCTCGGGCGTCACCGGGCATGAGCTCCCCTCGGCCGCCTGCAGTACCCCTTTTCCACCAGCAGGTGGCGGCAGAGGGGCGCCTTCGGGCGTCACCGGGCATGAGCTCCCCTCGGCCGCCTGCAGTACCCCTTTTCCACCAGCAGGTGGCGGCAGAGGGGCGCCCTCGGGCGTCACCGGGCATGAGCTCCCCTCGGCCGCCTGCAGTACCCCTTTTCCACCAGCAGGTGGCGGCAGAGGGGCGCCTTCTGGCGTCACCGGGCATGAGCTCCCCTCGGCCGCCTGCAGTACCCCTTTTCCACCAGCAGGTGGCGGCAGAGGGGCGCCCTCGGGCGTCACCGGGCATGAGCTCCCCTCGGCCGCCTGCAGTACCCCTTTTCCACCAGCAGGTGGCGGCAGAGGGGCGCCCTCTGGCGTCACCGGGCATGAGCTCCCCTCGGCCGCCTGCAGTACCCCTTTTCCACCAGCAGGTGGCGGCAGAGGGGCGCCCTCGGGCGTCACCGGGCATGAGCTCCCCCCGGCCGCCTGCAGTACCCCTTTTCCACCAGCAGGTGGCGGCCTAACCCTAACCCTAACCTAACCCGAACCCCAACTCCAACCCCAACCCTAACCCTAATGGCGTCCCCCCGGCAACCGCACCCCGCACACTTGGTTCCCCCCTCATTTTAGTTCCCCCCGGTGCGCCCCACAAAAGTGTCCCCCCAGAACCCGCACCCCGCACACTTGGTTCCCCCCTCATTTTGGTTCCCCCAGCCGGTGCACCCCGCATATGCGTCCCCCCGGCAAACGCACCCCGCACACTTGGTTCCCCCCTCATTTTGGTCCCCCCCCCCTTGGGGTCCCCCCAAGCCCCATGGACCCCCTCCCCTTTGGCGCCCCCCCCCCCCGTCCTACCAGTGCCCGCAGCAGCCGCTCGCGCTCCGCCAGCGCCTCCCGCGCCCGACGCTGCATCTCGGCCAGGTGGAGGCAGGCGCTGGGGGGGGGAATAAATTGGGGGGGGTCAATTTGGGGGGGGTCTGGGGGCGCATTTAGGGGGCGAAGGGGACTGGTTCTCACCTGTAGAACTCGGCGTCGAGCCCCCCCGGGGGCAGCTGCAGGGCCAGGATGCCTGGGAGGGTGCGGGGGGGACATGTCAGCACCCCCCAGACCGAAACCCCAAAACCGCCGCCGTTGACCCCAAGGTGGCCGCTGGTGCCACCGGTAGGGCCACCGGGCGCCCCGCGGGCCACTGGGAGCGGAAGACGGGCATGAAGCTGCTGGTGGACGGCGGCCACGCTAAAATGCTAGGTCAGCCGCGGGTTGGGGCTCTGGGGGGGGCACCCCATAGGGTCACAACCCCCCCCAAAACCCCCCGGCCCCATAGAGACCCCCCCCAGCCACACAGATCCCACCCCAAACCCTGTAGGTGCTCCCCCAAACCCTACAGGCACCTTCTCCAGATGTTCCCCACAACCTCCCAGCCCCACAAGTACCCCCCCCTTGGCCCCATACAGCCCCCCCCCGGCCCCATATGGCCCCCCCACCTTGCAGGCCGCCCGCCCGTGGTCGTAGTACACCTCCTCTATGGCCTGGAAGTAGAGGACGCCCTTCAGCTTCGTCTCCTCCTTGTCTGGGGGGGGGCAGAGATAGGGGGGTCACCCCATGGAACCACCTAACCCCCGACCACCCAACCCTGACCCCCCAACCCTAACGGACCTAACCCTAACCCCCCAACCCCCGACCCCCCAACCCTAACCCCCTAACCCTAACAGATATAACCCCCACCTTAACCCCCAACCCCCTTACCCCCCAACCCCCACCCAGCATGCTCTGGGCACCAAACATGGCCTCCCGGAAGCCCAGTGCCAGAAAACTACGCCTACCAGCATTCCCCAGGCAGCTGGCTTGACCAATCACAGGCCCAGCGTTCGAGAAATACATTTACCAGCACTCACTGGAACCCAAGCACTTACTGCCCTTTCAAAATAGACTCAAGCCCTAACACTAAAAAACTTCGAAACCCCTACAGGCCTAATCCAAACTGTTTACCACACTAAACCCCTGAAGTCCTATGCCTAAAAGCCCTTAGGACACTTAGGACGCTCAAAACCCAAACCCAAAACAATAGGATTCTCAAAGCCCTAAACAACAAGATTAGGACAAGATTTCGGGTCCAAAGAAGGGCGACGAAGCTGGTGAGGGGCCTGGAGAGCAAGTCCTACGAGGAGCGGCTGAAGGAGCTGGGCTTGTTCAGCCTAGAGAAGAGGAGGCTCAGGGGTGACCTTATTGCTCTGTATAAGTACATTAAAGGAGGCTGTAGCGAGGTGGGGGTTGGCCTGTTCTCCCATGTGCCTGGTGACAGGACGAGGGGAAATGGGCTAAAGTTACGCCAGGGGAGTTTTAGGTTAGATGTTAGGAAGAATTTCTTTACTGAAAGGGTTGTGAGGCATTGGAACGGGCTGCCCAGGGAGGTGGTGGAGTCACCATCCCTGGAAGTCTTCAAAAGACGTTTAGATGTAGAGCTTAGGGATATGGTTTAGTGGGGACTGTTAGTTTTAGGTCAGAGGTTGGACTCGATGATCTTGAGGTCTCTTCCAACCTAGAAAATTCTGTGATTCTGTAGGACGCTTAAAGCCGTAACCCCAAAATTAAGATGCTCAAAACACAAAGCCAACCCAAAACACTAGGATGCTCAAAACCCTTACTCAAAACATCAGGATGCGCAAAACTCTAACCCAAAAATTCAGATGCTTAACACCCAAAGCCCTAACACAAAACATTAGGACGCTCAACACCGTAACCCAAAAAATTAGGACGCTCGAAACTCTAACCCTGGAGAACCTAACCTGAAAAAAAAAAAAAAAGGATCTTAACACACTAACCCTAAATAACTGACCAAAAATAAAACCCTAGGACCCTAACCCTAAAAAACATAGTGACACTCCATCCCAAAAAGAACTCTAAAACCCTAACACGCTAACCCTGAAACCCTTAAAACCCTGTTAAAACTCCAACCCAGTTATACACCAGTTACCTCCCTTAAAGGATATAGAGGAGCTCTCTCAGATACGGCAGTCCTACTTCTCATGAATGCATCCTTTAGGTGAGGAGGGGGAGAAGTAAAGCAAAGAACAACTCACGGGTTGAGATAAGGATAATTTAATTAAATGGAAATAATTATAATAATTAAATAAAGACTACCATGAACTAAACAATTTAACTAAGGGGAAATAAAAAGGGAAAGGGGAAAAGGGAAAATAAAAAGAAGGGACGAAAACAAACAAACAAAATAAATGACAGCTATATGGAAGTGCAGAGGAAAGAAATTGCTCTCTACTTCCCACAAATGAGCGACGATTGACCACGTCCTTGATGCAAGGCCTCAACGCACGCAGCCGGTGTTCCAGAGGAGGACCAACGTCTTCTCAACGAGAGCCCACCCCTCCCCTCTTCTTCCTGTTTCCACCTTTTATTGCTGAGTGTGACATCCCATGGTATGGAATATCCCTTTGGTTGGTTTAGGTCAGCTGCCCTAGTGATGTTTCTCTCCTCACTTTTTGCCCATCCCCTAGGAGGGTTAGAGAAAGGCCCAATGCTGTGCCACTGCTGCTCAGCAGTAGACACAACACTGGTGTGATAACACTGCTGCTCCAGCTACAACTGCAGAGTACGGCACTGTATGGGCTGCTGCTGGGAAAGTTAACATTCCAGCCAGACCCAGTACACCACCGGAGGTGGATTGTTACGATATGGAGACGGTAGGTTATCCAACGGCTCCCGTTTATTATCTTTTTATTTTTCCTGTTCTTCTTCTTCTTCAAAATTTCTTACCTGCTTTTAGTGTAAATATTAAGGCCGTAAAAGGACATGAAGTCATCCTGATCCATAATCCTGCATAATCACTTTCTCCCCGGCAAAAAGGTTCCTTCGAATTAACATGTGTATTTAAGGCCTGACAAATACAGTCTTCAAAGGATCCAAAAACGGGCCGAAAGACATGCGGTCTTAAAGGCTCCTTTGGCCATTCTATCACACAAGACTGAACCATTTTTTATTTACTTTTTACGTTACTGGGGCCTCTCTCCTTCCAGTTTCTAACTGTTATTCCTAATGGACTTTCTGGTGGTATGTCTGGTAATTTGCTCCCTTTCTTCTGGTCCCTGGTCTTCGGTTTTGTCTCACCCATCTAGGAGTGTTACTCTGGCAATTCCCACAGCCCTTGGTTACCTTAATAAGAGTGTCTTAAAGAGGATTTAAGATCTATCACCCACCCACAAATTCTTTGGGAATCCCTTTGGTCCTTCACCAGCCAAGTCCCCCGCGGGACATTGGAACCGTGGTAAAGAAGACCTCCACAATCGCTTCGGAACTAAATTCCGTCTCAGTCACACTCTTACACACACAGGCAACCAAAACCCATCCAACAGAACAGTATACGCTTTAAACACTTACGACTCCATTGTCTTCATTCAGATCTTCACACGCAGAATTACGGGCAAAATATAGTGCTGCAGCCAGCAAGGGAGCTGAAAAAAAATCAAAACCTTAGCTTACCTGTATTCAGGTTCGAGATGCCATTAGTCCCGACCAGACTTGAACAGCAGCCACCAAATGCTGGGGCGTCTCTCCTAGATCAAATAAGAATTCAGGAACCAAAGCCCTCCCGGACAAGCCCCCTGGTGTCATACATGACTGGGTCCCAAACTGGATTGCAATTAAATTTTACAATTTTTTAAATAAATAGAGGTAAACGAGAAGTTGCTCGCAAACACATATACTGTGCCAGATGCCCTTCAGCAAGTGCCCAGAGGCAGACCGGATGTCTTCACCAACACAGTCCAGACAATGTATTAGTACACCCATGCACTGCCACATTAATCACTAACTGCCAGGCAGGACAGCTCCAGACCAAACACGTACACACACAGGCACGCCACAAACACTACAAACAAAACACACAACACAAGGCGCAAGAAAAAGTGACCCCCAAAAAGAAAGCCCTACAGCAACAGCAAGACAGAACAGGTGCTCTGCACCAGACCCCAGGAGAGACTCAAATGTCACAACATGCAACTGGAAGCAACTGCCAGAACTGGGATGGTGGAGGCCTAAAAAGCCTGCCTTCAAGACAAGAGACCAGAAGGATGGGGACTGAAAACCCCCTAAGAAGACACTTAGGAAATCAATTCCCAAGCAAGAGCTCCTGATGCGGCCCAGATGACTTCTGCAAGAGTGAGGATGGAAACAGACGCGATCTCGAACCGAATATGATGCACAAGACCTGAAACAGATCTGCATTTCAAGCAGCGACTTAAAGACAAAAAGCGCTCGCATCAGCCCTACGATGACGAAACAAGCATTTAGGGCCTTTGGTGTATCTACAAAGTTGCACGTCTTGTCTGTCCAGTGGAAGAAGGCAATGAGAATATCAAGACCTGAGGAACACGTAACATATGATGATCATATCAGGACATGTTTGATACAAAAAACTATTAATCGCATAGTAGAAGTGATCCCCTTAAGATCCCACTGCAACACAAGCGTTGCTCAGCTCCCAGTTCAACATCAGCATTATTCTGAGGAGCTCAAGTGTTCAATACCTTTGGGATGGCTTCCCCAGGGCCTGCCGGGCACCAAGAGCAACAGCACAGTACAGCACAGACAACACAGATGACAAGCTGGGACTGCCCTGACTGGCACGCGCTCACACTGTACATGACAGAACTCCCCACACATAATCTCTCTGCCTGACCTGATCAATCCTGAAAGGCCCCATCCAAATCAATGACTTAAAAGCACAAACCCTCGCCCTATGGGTGCATTCACAACCCCAACTCAAACATAGCATTTGCCCACCCCTCCCGACCCTCCCCAACTTAGCTTGGGAATGCTGGGAGGCAGGTTCCATCCTCACCAAGGAAGGCTCACAAAGGCTAGCCAGGACATTGCTTCAGGCACAAGGCTCCTCTTCACCTGCAGAAATGAAGTGCCATCAGGCGCCAGCACACTAGCCAAATTTCTTCCAGTGAAACAACCTCCTCAGAAACAAAACAGTAATCAACTGACCTGCTCTGCTAATGAAATCAGATAGACACCCTTTAAACAACTCCCCACTTCCCTCTGCCAACCACTCCACAACACACAGTATTTCCCCCTGGACTTAATTCTCAGGGCTCAGAATCCACTATCAATGTGCACCACAGAGGCCAGCTAGGATGTTCCCAGGACCTTCTTCGTCCCTGCAAAAGAGGAGTCACCCAGAGGTGCACCAAGAGACTACTACAGCAAAAACAATACCCGTTTTCCAAATTTTCTCCACTCACCTTCCCGATCCAGGCTTAGCGCTTCCATTCACTGTGCTGAGCCAAGGTCACGGGGCTTAGTCCAAGAAGAACAGAAACGTGACAATCCACAAAACAGTCTATACCCACTCCTTTCGTCCCCTACTGCAACAGCCAAGAAGCCCCAGAGCCACGTGGCCGAACCCAGTACCACCGCTTCACTCACCTAACATCCCCAGGAGATGCATCATGCTCCCAGCTCCTCTTGTGCTCCGAGCATCTCCAGCATTTCAGGAACTGGAACCGCTGACGTCTGGCATGTCTCAGAAACGTGGCAGGAGACGTACTCTGCTGTCACAAGGCACTTGCAAAGCCAGCCCGACAGGTGAAGCAGAATAACACAGTCCACCGACCAACTCGGGGCCCCCACTGCTGTCCACTCACCCTCATGCTTCGTTCAAGTTTCCGTGCCTATGCCTTGCGTTCCTACAAGAAACAAAGAGAGAAGGTCACAACCACAATGGATATGCAAACAGTGCAGCTCCTAGCAGAGGATTCAAACACAGAGACCAGAGCCAGACAAATAAAAAAAAAACCTCAAGTCCACAAATGCCAAAAGGCCATGAATGCATAGCAGCCCCGGCAGGGGTAATGACAGACATACCCTTTGCAGATGAAAAACGTGACCCTGCTCAGTCTCTTGGTAATACTGCACCAACACAGTCAAGCCTCTTCTAGCATGTAATCAAGCGGGTTTTAGTCCTCTGGAGAGTTACACAAGTGGGTTGATTCATCTAGAGATTAAAATACAGATCAAAAACAAAAGCATAACCCACCATACCAAAAAACAGTGAGCCAGCAACCTCTACTAAATATCCCTCTATTAAGTGAATTCCAAGCACTTAGAATTCCAGAAACCCATAGACTCCAGCCTGCCTAGAGAACCCTGCAACTGACTGAAGGAAAAACAAAGCACTGCCCCCAAAGAGCAGCCCAGGCAGAAGGAGCTCTCTGATAGCATGCCTGGGGCTCATATACCATTTGGCCCCGCCCAGCACCCAAACCCAACCACCTGGGAAAGGGGAGGGGCAAAGCACAAGAAAGTAGAAAAAGGAGGAGCAGCAGCTGTGGTTTATTTACTTATTTATAAGGCTTAGCTCAACAGCATGCAGAGTGCAGACAAGAGAACTGGGGTGTTTCTAGAAGCAACAATCCCCATGCTTTCGCTGCAGCTTTGAATACTGAAAGGACAATACAACCAAGCAAGTAACTGAAGCTTTTTCAGCTGGAATTAGCTCAAACTTTTATTTACACAGAAAGAAAGATCTAGGAGCAGAACAGATTATACACCAAAATCAATTCCGTTCCACTCACAGGAAAAATCACTTACTTCAGTAGGCTATCAGAACCAAAAGGCTATGCTGATGGGTCAAAACACACTACAGGACACTGAGGCCAGGCCCTCCGCTGCACCGAATTAAAACCCATCCCTACACTCACCAAGGTACAACGCCAACCCAAACACAGACGCAGCATTTCAGCCTCAACACAGTTTTCAGAACTGCTGGAAAGCAGGCTTCATCCTCAGCAAGGCATGATCAGGCTGCACAGGAGGGGGCTTTGGGCACCTCTTCGCCTACCAAAGAAGACCATCAGCAGCAGCTGCTTTGTTCCGATTCTAAACACTAACATCACAGCCCACATTGCCTGGGACACCTGATAAACAGAAGAGAAAGTAGCCATACCATTTTCAAGCCATCCCTGCACGTGTTGCTCCTTGATCATCTGCAACCTCTTCTCAAATCCTCAACCACTTCTGTGGAGAGCCTGCCATGGCACCTGCAAAGCAAGACGGATAACCTTCGCACTCACCTCGTGCTACTCGGCCGTTCTGCTCCAATCCAGCTCACAAACAGCCCGCCCTTCTCGTGCTGCTCTTCAGAGTGCAGCTTGGCCCCACTCAGCCTGTGCGACACACCTGTGAAACAAAAAGAAAAACATAGGCTGAAGCAGCATCCAAAGCCACAGCACAGCTGGGACAGTTACTCTCATCTGCTGCCTTACATCTGCCCCCCTCACCTGCCCTCGAGGCAGATGCTTCCATCTGCTCTCTTAAGCCAGCTACAACACCTCTAAAATATAATCAGGATTTTTACTGTATTTTGTGCAGTTAAGTAACTGCAGTGACAACTGCACCCCTAAAGTACCTGCTACATCTGTCCATCGCTCACCTTGCCAAAAGCAGCTCCGGTCAAGTCCCGTGTTGTACACTGTGTTTCACCTTAAACAAATGAAAACAGTCACAAGAGAATCATTCACCTGCCAGCATTAGCACCCATCCCTCAACAACACAAAGGGACCCCATTTACAACTATCGTTTCAAAACAGCAGCCCCCTTGCCTCAGCACCTCAGAAGTAGATCAAGCCAGTCACCAAGTTGCCTACCGAGTGCTGGACAGTTCCAGAAGGAGCTCCTTCCTGTGACAGGTTCCTCCTAGGGTTTACACTCTACTGGGGGCAGGAAAGAAAAATAAAAAATTCAAAACCCCATATCTGTAAGCTTTCAAGATTCGACAGACCTCCTCAAGCACACCGTTTAAGCACTATGCACACAGCTGCTCACAAGCAGCTCAACTCTCCCAAATCCCCATCTGCCAACCTCCAGAGATGACTGTGCCAGCTGCCCTTCAGTACGTGCCCAGAGGCAGACCAGATGTCTTCGAAAACACAGTCCAGACAATGTATTAGTACACCCATGACCTGCCATGTTAATCACTAACTGCCAGGCAGGACAGCTCCAGACCAAACACATACACACACAAGCACGCCACGAACACTACAAACAAAACACACAACACGAGGCGCAAGAAAAAGTGACCCCAGAGGGAAGCCCTATGGCAACAGCAAGTCAGAACAGGTGCTCTACACCAGACCCAAGGAGACACTCAAACGTCTCAACATGTGACTGGAAGCAACTGCCAGAACTGGGATGATGGAGGCCTAAAAAGCCTGCCTTCAAGACAAGAGACCAGAAGGATGGGGAGTGAAAACCCCCTAAGAAGACACTGAGGAAATCAATTCCCAAGCAAAGGCTCCTGATGTGCCCCAGATGACTTCTGCAAGAGTGAGGATGGAAACAGATGTGATCTCAAACCGAATACAATGAACAAGACCTGAAACACATCTACACTTCAAGCAGCGACTGCAAGACAAGAAGTGCTCGGATCAGAGCCATGATGACAAAACAAGCATTGAGGCCCTTCAGCACAGCTACCAAGTCGCCTGTCTGGTCAGTCCAGTGTCAAAACCCATGAGGATATCAAGACCGAAGGAGACCATAACTCACAACACACACTGCAGAAGCAACACCACAAGACAGACAAACTGAAGGAAACTGTCCTGCCTGGCACACGCACTCACGCTACGAAATAATCCCGCTGCTTCTATTAGCCTGGTGACCCAGCCACAAGCAGCCTGAACGTGACCCAGCCTGAAACACCCTCACAGTGGCACCAAGTCTATTCAGCCAGCTGGCTCCATGCTGCTCTGGCTCCCAGCTCCCATTAGCCACCCCAGATATGCAAATACCAGGCGCCCCCCAACTTAGCTCTCAGGTTGTTGGATGGTAAATTCCTTCCACCTCAAGAAATACACAGGCACTGATTGTCATCTTAGTCAATTGCCAGGCTCATCATCAGCTGCAAAAAACAGAGTACCAGCATTCACTAGCACGTCGGCCATGATGCCCACCTTCTCCACAATGCTGACTACTGCTGATGCAACATATGGTTCTGCTCACCTGTTCCTCTCCGAAACCAAGCTCCAACAGTGCAGCCACTATCATCCACTCCACCTGGAAAAACAAAGGGATTAAATGATTGTTGCGTTCACAAGTGACCCAATGGTGTTTTTTTTCTGTTATTGTTTTTTGTGTGTGTTTCCTGTTTTGTTTTTTTTTGTTTTTTTTTTTTTGAAATCTGCTTTTACTCAACAGCATGCAGACGGCAGACAAGAAAACTGGGGTGTTTCTAGAAGCAACAATCCCCATGCTTTTGCTGCAGCTTTTAACATTTAAAGGACAACACGACCCAGCAAGTAACCGGAACCTTTTCAAATGGAATTAGCTCAAACTTTTATTTGCATTGAAAGAAAAATCTAGGAGCAGAACAGATTATACACCAACAAAATTAATTCCATTCCACCCCCGGGAAAAAAATCACATACTCTCATCCCCTCCTGTACCTCAGCCGATTGCCTGCCCCACCTGGCAGATGCTTCCATCTGTTCTCTTCACCCACTTATAGCGCCTCTTAAATGCAAACTGGAATTGTACTCTATTGGATGTAGGAAAATAACTGCAGTGAAAACCGCACCCCAAAAACAACAGTTACCTCTGCTCATCACACACCAGAGTCACTGCAGAGGCAGCTGGTTGAGACATCCTGCACTGCACACTGCATTGCAGCCTGAAAAAAGGAGAAAGGCAGGAAGAATATAAACATTCAGCTGCCAGCAGTAGCACCCATCCCTCAACAACATAAGCAACCCCATCTTTACTTTTATCCTTTCAAAACAGCAGGCCACTTGCCTCTGGACCTGCAAATTAGGTCCAAGCTTGAAAGGAGCGGCCACCATCATCCACAACACCTGGGAACACAAAAGGACAAAACGACACTGTGCTTGCAAGCACCCACCTGCCACGCTGCTCCTCTATCCCAAACAGTCTCACCTCAGACCCTCACAGGGAAACACCTGAGCATCTTCACTTCGCTTCGGATAAGGCATGACCAGGCTGGCAACACTCACCTTCCCTCAGAGCTCCATCACACGAGGATATCCCTTCCCTGTCCACGACTGCACACAAAGCACCTGCAGAGACAAGGGAAAAGCACACTCTGAGGCACCTCACAGCCACAGCATACCTGCTGCAATGCCTCTCTCTTCCCAGCTCCGGTACTTCAGCTGCTCACCACCTCTAACTCAGATTCTTCACTCACAGCACCACAGCAAAATCTGCCCAGGCCACACAACACACACTACACAGGCTACATTGCCTAAGACACACAAGCTGGAACGTTCCCACCCAACAATCAGTCGCATCACACAGGAAGGATGCTTCATATTCCTAGAAACCAAACCTACCAGTCCTGAGGAGCTCCCCACCTCCTCCTGCCAACCACGCTCAGCAAACACGCTATTTGCCCCTCAAAAAAAAAAAAAAAACTTTGAACATACACACACACACAAAAAAAAAACAGAGCTCCATAAATGCCAAAAAGACATGCACACACAGCAGCCTCGGCAGGGGTAGTCACAGACTTACGCAGATGAAAGAGGTGACTCTGATACAACCCTGCTCAGTCTCTTAGTAATGCTGCATCTACACTGCCAAGCCACATGTAGCATGCAGTCAAGCTGGTTTTAGTCCTCTGGAGAGTTACACAAGTGGGTTTATACATCTATATATTAAAATATAGCTCAAAAACAGAAGAGTATCCCACCATCCCAAAAAAACAGTGAGCCAGCAGCCCCTACTAAACATCCCTCTACTAAGTGAATTCCAAGCACTTAAAATCCAGAAATCCATAGGCTCCAGCCTGCCTAGAGAACCCTGCAACTGACTGAAGGAAAAGCAAAGCACTTACCCCAGAGAGCAGCCCAGGCAGAAGGAGCTCTCTGATGGCATGCCTGGGGCTCATATACCTTTTGTCCCCACCCAGCACCCAAACGCAATCACCTGGGAAAGGGGAGGGGCAAAGCACAAGAAAGTAGGAAGAGAGCAAAAGAAGCAGCTGTGTTTTTTTTTTCCTTTGTTTTTTAAAATCTGTTTTATCTCAAAAAAAATCAGAGAGCAGACAAGAGACCTGTGGTGTTTCTAGAAGCAAAACTCCCCTTTTGCTTTTGCTGCAGCTTTTAATGTTGAACTGATAATGTCACCAGGCAAGGTACTGAAACTTCTTCAACTGGAATTAGTTTAAACACACTCACCGTCATCTGCAAACACTGAGAACCAGCATTCACTAGCCCTTACCCTAACCCCAACCCTCACCCTAAACTCTAACCCTAGCCCCAGCCCTAGTCCCTAACCCCAACCCTAGTTCCCGAGAACTTCATTTCCAGGCACGCTATGGGCGCGCAACACGGCCTCCCGGAAGTCCCGACTCCCAGAACTACATTTCCCAGTATGCTCTGGGCACTCAACACGGCCTCCCGGAAGTTCGGAGTCCCAGAACTACATTTCCCGGAATGCTCTGGGCACCCAACATGGCCTCCCGGAAGTTCGGAGTCCGAGAACTACATTTCCTGGAATGCTCCGGGCACCCAACATGCCCTCCCGGAAGTTCGGAGTCCGAGAACTACATTTCCCAGTATGCTCCGGGCACCCAACATGGCCTCCCGGAAGTTCGGAGTCCCAGAACTACATTTCCCGGAATGCTCCGGGCACCCAACATGGCCTACCGGAAGCCTGGTGACGGAAAACTACACCTACCAGCATTCCCTGCACAGCCGGCACGGCCAATCAGAGGCCGAGTTTTCAACATCTATATTTAACAGCACTCACTGTAGCCCTAGCCCTTACCGTCCTTACACAAAAAAGCCTCAATCCCTAACTCTAAAAATCCTCGAAACCTCGACAGACCTAACCCTAACTATTTACCACGCTAAACCCCTGAAGACCTATGCCTAAAACCCCTAACCCAATAAATTAAGACGCTCAATTCCCAAACCCACAAAATTAAGACGCTCAAATCCCAAACCCCAAAAAATAGGACGCTCAAATCCCAAACCCCCTTCCGAAAAAGAAAATAAGAAAAATAAATCAAACAAAACAAAAACAACAAAAGGGGTAGACCTGGTGGCATCTGCCCTGTAACCCTGCAAAAATTACGAGGGACCTAGAACAACAAAGCAAACACATAAAATAACATTGACATCCTATCCATAAATGTGCTATAACAATTAATCACCTCAAAAGATCTTCATGCAATAAATGCACATACTACTAGATTGGTTCTCTCTAAAAGATTGTACATGACTCTGACCCACCAAAAGAACCCTGCATGTAGCTAACAGAAGAATAAACAAAGCACCGACCCCAAAGAGCAGCCCAGGCAGAATGAGCTCTCTGATAGAATGCCTGGGGCTCCTATAACATTTGACCCTGCCCAGCACCCAAACCCAATCACCTGGGAAAGGGGAGGGGGCAAAGCACAAGAAAAAGAGCGGGAGCAGCAGCAGCTGTGTTCTTTTATTTATTAATTTATTTATTCCCCTATCCCTAGTTTACAGCATGCGGAGTGCAGACAAAAGAACTGCAGTGTTCTCTAGAAGCAAAATTTACCGTATTTACGCCTCAGCTTTGAACACAGAAAGGACAATACAACAAAGAAAGTAAATGAAATATTTTCAACGGGAATTGGTCAAACCTTTAATTTACATATGAAGAAAAATCAAGGAGCGTAGGAAATTATACATCAAAAAAAAAAGAGACGTAATAAGCAACGCCCATGCGCAGCCGCCGGCCGCCTGCAGTACTCTTTTTCCGCCAGCAGGTGGTGGCAGAGGGCTCCCGGGGGCGCCACCGCGCATGCGCGGCCGTTTGCCGCATGCAGTACCCCTTTCCCACCAGCAGGTGGCGGCAGAGGGCGCCCGCGGGCGCCATCGCGCATGCGCGCCACCCGGCCGTTTGCAGTACCCATTTTCCACAAGCAGGTGGCAGCAGAGGGCGCCCGTGGGCGTCACCGCGCATGCGCGGCCGCCGGCCGCATGCAGTACTCTTTTTCCGCCAGGAGGTGGCGGCAGAGGGCGCCCGCGGGCGCCACCGCGCATGCCCGCCCCGCGGCCGCCTGCAGTACGCGTTTTCCATCAGCAGGTGGCGGCAGAGGGCGCACGTGGCCCCTCCGCACGTGCGCAGCGCCCGCCCGTGTGCAGTACTCGTTTTCCTACCAGCAGGTGGCGGCAGAGGGAACCTGCGGGCGCCACTGCGCATGCGCGCCCCCCGGCCGTCTGCAGTACTGGCTTTCCACCAGCAGGTGGCGGCAGAGGGCGCCCGCGGGCGCCACCGCGATTTCGCGGCGCCCTTCAACCTGCAGTACCCACTCTCCACCAGCAGGTGGCCCCGCTAGAGCGGCAGGCACGGCTTTGCACGTTTTTCCCGACAAAGGACGAAGGATTAAAGCATAGATTTGCACCCTCGGCCCTTTCAGGGAGCACGTTATCTGCCTTGTGCAATGTGCTTCTCGCGACTGGGAGCGGTGGCAATCTGAAACTTTTGGTTTTGTTTTTTTTTCTTACCTGCAGCCCACAGCCCGAAGAGTACACTAACAGACTGCAGGATGCCACACGCTCTGTCCTCTAATCCTGTGTTACACGCCGTGGAACTCCCTCTCAGCTTCCCTACCACCTCCCCCTTGCCTCCTGCCCAGCTTCCCACTTTCGCAGGTGCCACCTCCGGCATCACCAAGAGCAGTGCTAGGGCCTGGCCTGGCTCTCAGCTTTCCCCTCATCTTCTCCTCCTGAGTCTAAAAAAATAGCAACGTTCTTGGAAAGTAGAAGTATCCTCAGAGTGAAGAAGGAGCACAGCCCTGGGCTCCCACACACAGGTCTGGAGCCCTGCCAGAACCAGTCCCTGTTAGGGTCCATGGCAACTGCAGCCCCCCCTGCACTGCTCTGCCACTGCCTCACACCTGTGCCACAGGGTGAGTGGTGCCACCCAACAATGTTTAACTGTGCTCTCTCCCTGAGTGAGGCCTGCCTGCTGCTGGCGTGCTGCTCCCAAGGCCCAGCTCTCGTGCTAGGGGGCTGCCTCCTCTGATCAAGATTGCATACAACAGCCATGGGGACAAATGACTTTTTACTTAGATGTGAGTTACAAAGGCGCTTTACCAGCAAAGAACAACAGACAGACTTGCCTTATACATGTAGCTACTTTCATCATAAATACAAGGGTGTAAAGCAAAGCTAAGCCACCAATAAATTATAAAATACATATAACTCAGTGCTGTGACTGAATCTTTTAATAGTTTTTTCTCTAGTTTGATAGTGTTAGCAAAAATGAGTATACTCCTTCCATTTTTTAAAATTATTTTCAAGCAAACATTTTTTTTTCCAATTTTTGCCAATTCAAGGCAAGAGGTAAGTATTATAGAGTCACCTGTTAAGGATGTTTTCCTTGATTAGAATAAGGTAACTGCTAATACCTCATTACCTTGTTCCCAAATCTGACCACAGCTGTAGTTTAAAAAAATATATATTTGAAGTGTTTTATTTAGAAAAAAAATGGAGGAATCAATCTCTGTGATTCAAGAGCTTGCAGACTACAGCTGCATTTTCTTAATAATATTTAATAATGTTCCACCATTATTCTCACCATCCCCAGATCAAAGGAATGTAATTTTTAAGTCCTTCTATGATACAGCAAATTCAGAAGCAGCTAAAGAAAAAAATAAAAAAAAAGTCAAGACCTTTATCCCATTACACATCTCTTCTTCCGATAGCAGTGGAAATCCAGTTCTGAAGTCTCCCTCTTTCAGATGATCTGCACTGTAAAGATCTACCTTCAGTTTGATATGTAAGGATGTTGTTGTTGTTGTTGTTATTGGGTTGGACCCCGCATGCATCAACATTAAAATATCGTATTTAATACAGTCTAGATGTTAGCAGGTTAAAAGACGTAAGTGCTTATTAAAGGATTACAGAAAAATTATCCTCAGGAATGTAACCATTTCAAATATTGTGAGTGGCTTTTATAAGCAAAGATCTAAGCCAATGAACTAGTGCTTACATAGATCAAGATAAGGCAGTTCAACTTCACTCAGTAATCTGAAAAAACAGTGAAAGTGACACTTGAGTAACTTCAAATTTGCAATTAAGTGTTATGTCCCTTCTAAAAAAATGGAAATACTAAGAAGAAAACAGGGGTGGAAGAAGGGGCAGAACAAACAATTAGTTTAGGATTGGATTTATTTATTTAAGAGTCTCCGTATTTTTATTGAATCTAGCAGAACAGGCAGCACCACCACTGCTGTGGTGAAAAATCCACTAAATAGTAAAACAAATGGGGACCTCGATAGAGCTAGAAAAAAATTAACTTTTTAAAGACTGACCTATTTAAGATAGTTGTCTTCCCCCAAGGGAACTTTTTGACAAGTCTGCAGGTTGAGCTTAACATTTATTGAATCAGATAGAGATATATGGAACATTGCTCTAAACTGGAAAAAAAAATACATTTTAAATGCTTTGCAAGCAGCACTAAAAACTAACATCTTAAGATTTTTTCAGTTTCCCCTCCCAAAAGGCTTCTTTTCATCCTTATGCAGTAATAAATGTCCTCCACAGTCCTTCTATGTAATGGGCCATCTGTAAATTATTATATAGTGTCATTAAGAGAAACAAATGAAGAAAAATAAGACACTAAAGCTGTTCTATGTGTCTATAACACATAATCGTGAGTAGTTCAGCAACCATATGACACAATGATTCTCCAGACCCTATGCGTTCTCAGCAACTGGCTTGCTGTCATCACTGCCACAAGCTCACAAACAAATGGATTACCTGGACTTCAACCATTTTTTCATTGCAGTCATTGCTGTTAGAGAGTAACTGGAGTCTGAATACAATCTCTAACTTTTTTCCTTCATGAGGCAAATCAATAAATCAATTGCTCTATAGTGCCATCTTTCTCTTTGTACACATAACCAGAATACGAGACTTATAAAGAACATGATTAGGCAAATAAAGCAGCCCTAAGTTTATCCTAATAATAGTTTAATCCCCAGTGCCATATAAAAATACATTCTCAGGGGACCTTCCAAGTAGAACATAAAGGTCATAAAGGTACAAGAAGCAACGCACTACAGACTCAGTCAGCACTGTCAATTCACAAGAGGTTCTTAGTCCTTTGTCATAATACATTTGATATATTTTAGCAAGGTATGGGCATATACTGATGCATAGCTAAATCATTACAAGTCATATATGCAGGTTTCTATTTGTCTCCCCTTTCACAGACTTGCCAGCAGAGGTCAGTTACTTTCCATAGAATTTCTTGTTCAGAAGAAAGATCAGAAGGTTGACATTTACTTTTGCTCTGTCAAACAACTTCATGACTGCAACGCCTTCATACTGCAGCTGCAAAAGATCCTGTCAAAGAGAATACACTTATGAGTGAGTAATCCTCAACAGCTTATGACTATACAAGACCCTGTGAAACAGTAAGCTTTTGAGGAATACCTATCACAAAGCACGTGGCATAAGCTAGAAAAACAAGCAAGCTAAAGACCAAATCATCGAGCAACATATTTTGCTATTTTGCATGCGCTAAGACTTTTCAGATCTTTAATCTGTGCTTACAGAAAATAAAAACTACAAAAGGACAGAATTAGAAAGCAATTCCAAGAAAGCTGTATTTCAGATCTGGACATCATCAGGCTTTTCATTCGCGTAACAGCCACGAAGTTTAATTTTCAAAAAGGGTCTCACTTCCATATGCCTAATGTTATCACGTACCCATGAAACATTAAAGCATTCCACCGTATGGCTTTCTAAAAAGCCTATCTGCCATAGACCTCTGTGAGGCAGTTTAAAACAGCAGTTTAAGTCAGAGAAATAAACAGCACCTCCATTAGTAATAAATACATGATGCTGATTCCAGCTCTCCAGTATTTATGCAGTGTTTCTAGCTGCACTTTCCTCTTGTCTGTGACACACATGACAAAGCATTAAGACTACCTGCACTGATTCATCTCAGCAATGAATTTCTTTCAGCAGCTCTCACTCTTGACCACCACATACTGGAGAAGGTGTTCAGGTTGTGCTACCACAAAGAAACGTTGCGTGTTTTCTGAAATATGAACTTGCCTCCTGCAGCTGTAGAGTCTGGGTGATGCTGGAGTAAATATCAGAAAACTATTTCTGCTACTTTCTATAAAATCTTGGCAACGCAAGCAAAGCCATTGCTAATGCTGTATTTGGAAAAGCAATGGCAGCTTCCTCATTACTCCCCTCTCAGAACATCTGCTGTTTCTGAACAGCAGTTCTACAAAGACACATCAGTACAGCAACACGTGCTTGAGGACTGAGCAACCTGAGGTAGCCACATGAACAAGAGTTTGTGACCAGCTTCAATGGATTAGAATTGGAATGAGCTACAGGTGTTCTTAGAGAACACATATGGGATATGCAAGACAGCTGTCCCTTCCAGCAGCTGATTACCAAGTGTGACACAGATTTATCTGGGTGTAGGAGCTCCCTACACAGTGTAATCTGTTTCAAGATCCCTGAGACATCCACGATTAACATACCTAACGATTCCTGGGGACCAGGTTTTGGCAGACACACAGATGTAGGCAGAGATGACAGACATAACAGTACCAGTGCAGGAAGAAGAATGGAAACCATGCAGCACCAGTTCAGTCTGCATTCCTGTTTGGTAGCTTTGCGTAAATAAAGGTTGAGGATTCTCTAGCTAAATTAGCCAGTAGCTGCAAGGTGGCAGAAAGACTACCCGTAAGTTACAAGTAGCTGATGTCAACACACCCAAGCCTAGCTGACTGCTGACACAGTCTCCTGATCTTTCTGCTACAGCAGAAGGCTGTTGAAAGTGCTCATGCACGTACATATATGTGCACATACATAAGCGTAGCTAGGAATACAGATCAAGATCAAGCCTTCATTAGTAAAGAAACAAATTAGTCTGAATACTCCATTTGCATTGCATCTGTTTTACTTGATCATCTGTTTTTGAGACAGCTTTTCACACTGTTCAGGCAGAAAGTATGTCATTATTAAACAGGATAGTTCTTACCTGATAATGTAACATAAACGTTTCCATCTGTACCCCCATGAATTTTGCTTTTACCTCAAAATCTCCTACTTCTTCTGTTGGACTGATTTCAAATATCACATTTTTAAACCTGTATATTTGAGAAATTAAAAATCACAGTTCATTACTAAACATGCAGTTCCTAATGACATAATTATCCGAAGATAATTTTTTAAGAATTCTATTCGTAACTTCTAATTCTATCTCCATTCGGAATGAGGCCATAAAAGCCAGCGAGACCAAAAAAAGCCAACAACAAATAGAAACCTAACAGTTTTATGTCTGGGAGATCACATCTTCATGCAAGCACAACCTACTTCAGCGCACACACATCCACACCCCATTTAGTGCAGAGTACAAAATCATTCAATTCAGGGTCGAAAAAGAATTAGTAACAGGCCACTTGTCTATAACCTGCAAAAAACAGACCAATTTCTCAAGGCTAGCTAAATGCATCTGAACAAACTCAGGCTTGCGTTAAGCTGTTTTTTCAGCAGTGAGAGTTATTAACCATAGTAGCAATTCACCTAAGGAGGTTCCCTTCCATGAATGGGAGTGTGGGGCTGCAGGGGGGAAGATGGTATCATCTTTAAATCCTGTTAAACTTCTCTACCAGCGATCTGCTCCTGTTTAACCAGAAATAAGAGAACTCCTAAGTGACCGATCAATACAAGGTTTCTTGGCCCTGTGTTTTGTCTGTGTAGTCTGGCAATGTCTTCACCTTTAATAGCTAAGTCTGCCAACAATGCTAACCACTAGGCGGCCTGTCACCAACTCAGACAAATCTCAGGATGAACGGAGTGCAAAGACTCCTTGTAGCTCCAAAAAGAATTCCATTCATCAACTGTGAGCACCAAGACAAGTTTTAAGAGAATGCAACAATCCCAGAAAAAGAGGGAAACGGGTAAGCTATTTCGCTCTTATGAGTCATAAAACAACACTCACTGGTTAACTTGCAGGTCCTCAATCTCTAAAAGCACTCCCTTCTCATGAAGTCGAGCTGCTGTATATTTTAGTGAAATCTTTTTACTACTTTTGCCTTTCATCTCCCTAGGCTTCTTCGAGACCCTGGAAAAAATTGATGTACAGTCAAACAAATAAAGAGAAGTCAGACAGCAAACATTTAATCCTATTTGGGTGAGTAGCTAAAACCAGTACAGCTGATCAACTATGATTAACATGGCCGATAGACAATATATTCCTACTAGTAAGTTTATCTACAAAGCATTTGTAGCTCTAATCAGATCTTCTGACAATTTACCAATAACTTACACTACAGGAGCAGAAAATACAACACTTCATAGAAACAAGTATTATTTATCATTAGGCAAAAGAGAATGTTCTTATGGTTAACTGGTACTCTGAAAATGGACCGGTAAGTTACTTTGACACACACAGAAACAAAAAAAAGTGCAATTAATGATATGATCCAAGATTACACATGCTACATATATTTAAGTATGATCTGTGGCCCTGATAGATTTAGGCTGTTTTTCATCTCACCTCCTGTTCAATCTCAGTGTACTGACCACACGTTCAATGGACGAGCCATTACAGTTGCCCATCTTGACCCATGAAACTACTCATTACCCTGCTACCCTGCTGTCACTGCGCTGGAGTTAAAATTTTCTGTGTGTCTGAGAAAACAGAAAGACCTGGCCTACCTTTCATTTCAGATTCTATTTTAAACAAGGGTGTCTAATGCCAGCAATTTCAGCTAATATATATATATATTTATTTATTTAATTTATTTTTAACAAATCCGTACTTCACACCCTTTCCAACAACAAACCACAGTCGTCCAAACCCGTATCTGAAGTTTCCTCAAAACGGGAAGTTACTTCTGCAGCATGTTCAGAGGAAAAATGGGAGAATGCAAACAAACCCAGTTATTTTAAAAAATGTTCTTAGCCTAGTAAGGACGATGCCAATCCTTGTCAACATAAAGAAGAGAAACTGGGAAAGTAGACTTTTTTTTTTTTTCAGGAAAATTGAATTGTCTTGCACCACTCCCTCTGGGACAAAAAGAGGACAACTCATGATCAGTGCTGTCATTGTAAGTAACTATGCTGTTTTCATTCTCTGCTCCAAGAAAGGACGATAGGACAGACTGACTAAGCAGCATATGCATTATCTGGGCAAACCACCCCCATTCTCTCTGGCCTCTCTACGCTTCCCTCACTCAAAGGGACAAAATTCTTTCAAATATGTCTTTTTGACCCCATTTGGGACACCACCACTCTCCCTGTACTCCCCACCACTGCTGAGACCCTTCCCCGGAACCCACCTTTGCAGTGAAGAGCCTAGCCAATGAGCTTTGTGCAGATGACATTACAATTCTTTTTTAGCAAGGACCTACACATGTTCTTTCTGTAAGGAGCATTTCTAGGGTCACAAGCATAGTTCTGAGATACTTACTTGCCCTTGCTAGCCAGGTTATCCAAGCAGGTTTTTATGTAGCTTTTGTAATAATCCACTTGTTCCCCATAAAAGGTAGCTTTGGAATTCAAGGCACTGTACGTCTGCTGCAGCTTTACCAATTCTGCCTTTCTTCTCTGACGGTATCTACGCTGATTTCGGATATCCTACAGCATAGAGCAAGATATGCAGAGACCTACTGGTTATTGAAGCTCTCTGGCTGCTCGAGCCCAGAGCACTGAGACATACTGAGATGCACTGATCTTATTTAGCCTTCCTTCAGAATACAAGTTGTAGTAAGATTCCTCAGACACACTTGTCTCAGTTTGTGTCATTGCTTCTCCGTCTACACAGCAGTTCATTCTAACCTTTTGTTGCTTTCTCAAATTTCAATGCTGTCATAGTGTATGTTAATAGTGTTATAGTATGCAATCTAAGGAAGGCAGCAATTTTTGCCTCCACCAGGTAAGAAGGGTACCTTACAAAGCAAAAACTATAACCATAGCAGCGTATAGACTTCCTCATCTTTCTTTGTCAGTCAGTTATTTTTAAGCAAGTTACATGAGCAGCTGAATAAAAAAACATCACATGTTCAAGTCAACTTCTGTTTTCATTTCTGATACTTAATCTGGTCTCTACGTGTGACAATTCATTCACTTTACACACATAATCTTTCCTACACAATGTTTTGTCAAACGTATGATATAATAAAATGCATTATCAACATAGCAACATACAACAGCATTATCTCTCTTCCACAAGTCGTTTTATTAACTTCCCACTTCAGCATTATTTTAGGTATTCTTGAATGGATATATTAAAAAAAAAAAAATATTTAGGTTATGGGCAAAAACTTCCATGCATGATAAAGTTTGTAGAGGCACTGTAACACTTTCTTAAGGTATCTCAGATTCTGGTAACACAGTCATTTAAGAAAACATAAAAATTCTCATAAAAAATAAAGGAATTTTGAAATGTGAAGAGGTGGAAACACTGCAGCAAAGGGTATGCTTTGTATGTCTACCTACTACAAAACTTATACCTCCTGAAAACTCCATGCCAGTTTCCCAACACTGCAAACTGTGGAAAAAAAAAATCAACTCTGACTAGGAAACCACCAATTGGCATACCTTTGCAATGTCATTGATTAGTTCCTGGTATTTATTTTTTGCATTCACTATCCCCAGTTCTGTCAGCTTCTTCAGGCCTGTCTTGATTTTCTCTTTTTTTCCCTGAAGATTTAAGTTGCTGTCCTCCCTTACAGACATGGATTTTTTCATCTTATCAGGAGTTCTGGCATCACGAATGGCCCGTTTCTGCATAGCTCTTTGATGCTCTGCTTCCTAGAAAAACAGGAAATTAGAAGCTCATTAGCAGATTCATTTTTTTAAGGTGACAAAGAACTAGAATCAGGTCACCTGACAACTCTGACATAACTGGATAAGAATTTTACTCAGTCATTCTGGTACTGACTCTGATGAATCCATGTTTGATGAACACATTCCACGTACAGGAACCAGTAGAAATCTACCTACTGTTTGGAAGTCTTCTAGATACCTATTTTCTGGCAACTCTCAGAGGACTAAGATTGACACGTACAATTTATTTCCATTACATTCCTTCCTCGTTATTGTTACATGCTGCTCCAACATCAGCAGAGACAACTTCACAACAATACATAATGCAGATTACCAAGTATACCCACATTAATCTAGATAAAAACAATTTCTCAGTCTAAAAAGAACGCGGTGAAACAAATTCTTCATACTTGCTCTGATGTAGCTGGAGTTTCCAAGATTTCAGTCAGTGTCTCCCCTGGCTGGAAGCGGATTACATCAACAATTAAGCGTTTTGTGCTGCAGAGAAACCGAGGAGACAGGAGATTAAAAGTTTAAGCCCGAAGACCTTCAATATTGCTCTGCAATAACAACAGTTATACTTATTTACATTGAAGTCATATCATCACTGGATGCACTTAGCCAGACGTAAATTAGACCAGACCAGAACTCTGGTAATTGATTTACTTTTTTTGAGATTGTTTTATCAGTGAAAAGTTTGGAAACTGATTCCAAAAGTGCACCTCAGTGCTTTGTAACAAGTAGCAAAAGCACTCCGTGGGACTTTTTTTTTTCCCCCATGTATGCTAACTGAACCAAAGTGGGTACTCGTCTCTAATTTAATAACAAACAGTCATTCCTTGATCTCAGGATCAAAGATCGAGATCTGTGACTTAACCACAGCCAATGCCTAGCCTGAGACAATTCTGTCCCTGAGGCAAATGACAGTACCAAATTGTGCCTTCAGTAATTTGTAATCAGGCTGGAATTGTTTCTGGCATAATGCGAACTGCATCAACACCTTCCTTACCATTCACATCTTAGATGACTTCAAGCATGTATGTGTGATAAATCTTTACTTCTGAAATCAATGTCACCTTCTGGTGGATACGGAAATACCGGCATATCTTTCAAGAAACTGTGTTGGGTCTGTCTGAGCTGGAGTCACCTTTCCCTGCAGCAGCCCACACAGTGCTGTGCTCTGCACTCGTAGCTGAAACAGCACTGATATCACTCCAGTGTTGTGTCTCTTGCTGCATAGTGCTGGCACAGCATCAGGACTCCTTCCAAGCCCCCAGGAGCCAGCAGGCTGGAGGTGGGCAAGTGATGGGGAGGGGATATCGCCAGGGCAGCTGACCTAAACCAACCAAAGGGATATTCCATAACACCTGATGTCACACTCAGCAATAAAAAGGGGGGCTCTTGTGGGGGAGGGGGCTGTTCCTCCTGAACAACCACTATGCGTTTTGAGGCCCTGCTTCCCAGGACACGGCCGAACATTGCTCGTCGATGGGAAGTAGAGAATAATTTTTTTCCCTTCTCTCTGTGCTTCCGTGCAGACTTACTGTTTCTTTTGTTTCTTTTTCTCCCCGTTCCCTTTCCACTTTAATTAAACCTTTCTCACCTCAAACCTTGAGTTCTCTGTGTTGTATTTTCTCCCCCTTCCTCTTTGAGGAGAGGGAGAGTGAGAGAGGTTGCGGTGGAGCTCAACTGCCCACCTAAGTAAAACCACCACAGGAACCCAGGTAATTTAACGTTATTTTTTGGAGATAAAATTCTTTTCTAAGAGATCGTTGCTCCATCTAGGCCAAGTGTAAGCAGATCTGCAGAATTCTCTGTTAAGCTATCTAGAATCTGAGCAGGAATGCATCTGAGGTGGTGAATGCCTAACTGCATGCCAGGTAGTTGCTCTAGAAATCCCAGCAACAGGGATTTGCTTAAAACTGGCGAAGAGTCAATATTAAGTCCTCCCAATTTAAAAATAAAATTAAAAAAAATCTGGCAATAATGAAATCACTGTCTATTCAACGCACTACTTTGATCAGTCTACAAACACCTCCATTTCCCAAAAAGTTATTAGTCTTCCTCTATCAGAGTCAAGTCTGGGACAGAGAATGCAGAGGGTACAAAAGAGCATCATAAACCAAAAAAGGTGAGCGGCATCACACGTATCATAATCATAGAATGGCTCGGGTTGGAAGGGACATTAAAGATCATATAGTTCCAACCCCCCTGTCATAGGCAGGGGCATCACCCACTAGATGAGTTTGCTCAGCTACATAGACACTATCACTGTCTTCCACTTCACTAACAGGATAAAGACTTAGTCTACTCAAAGGCTATATAAATCAGCAAATTCCATAAGAACTAGCAATTTCAGCAGTACAGCATCACATATGCTAGGCATTCAGTTACACATAGCATTTCCTTATGTCACATGTATTCTATTGAAAAAATACACAAAGAGCATTATATAGGCAATCTTAATTTTACATCAATAAACCTCAGAGGTAAAAGTAAATTGTGATGAATGCTATGAGTTATTTACAATGAATAAATCCAACTGCTGTCATCATCACACTTGCTCACAACTGGAATACTTTCTGTTCTGGAATGTTTTCCCCTCTGAAATCATCCAAGATACGCTTTTAAAGAGTGACAAATTCTACAGTGACAAAGGACTATCAAGAACAAGTGTAAAAGCCACAGCATTTAAACAACATGGCTACAAGTTCAATGCATTTTGAGTAACAGTACCACATTTGCTTGATTTAAACTTCAGTTCTCCTACTTTCACATGCAGATTAGCTGTAAAAATTCAGGTTCTACTCTTCCCCTTCTCTTGAGAAACATACTGGGTAGTTTATCTTTCACTTACTTCAGCAGAATTGTCCTTGCATCCATCTCTGCATTTTCATCACCAGGAACATCAAATTTATTAGTGAGCGTGAGAGAAACCTCTGTCTTTGCTAGCATCTCCCTGTTGGGGTCATTAACGTTGCCAGACCCTTCCCCTGTCAAGCAAAAAAAGATTTTATATACTACATCATTCTCTATGTTCATGACTACTACGGCTTTGCATTTTTTCCCCGACATAACAGACCTTAGAAAAACTACATTGTTTCCTTTACTGTCAAAAGTTGTTGCAATAATAGCACTTGAAAACACCTTCAATATATCAACGGACGTTTTCTTCACAAATTGAGAGACTACACACACCGGAAAGGCACCACATAATCTCTAGTTTACATGCCTTAAGGGTTATGTGTATGTATTACACACTGTATCTCAGCATCTCACTCTCTACCAAGAAGAGTAGCCAGCCAAAATACTTTATAAATTAAATATCAATGTGTCTTTCTGACCACATCCTCACCAGAATGAATTTTCCAAGCGAAAAGCAAAGCCTTTGTTGGCAACTAAGCTTGTACTCTCCTAATAAACAAAAGTAAGCTGTCCTGTCACAATGAATTTTACCTGTTCCAACTGTAGCTGAATTTTCCTCAGAACAGCTGTTAGGATGCTTTTTTGCTCCCCCTTATGCCCCCTTTTTAAAGGGCTGTAGAAATATTAAACTGAGACATTAACCACAGCAACCATACACACACAGGAGAAATGAAACGGTGAAGGAGGGTAAATTATAGTTAAACTCAAGGTTTAGGTTCTCTCTGATAATACTTCTGTTTTATGAGTGCTCAGAAGAAAACGTGCTAGCAAGTACTCCTTTAGAAGGTTCCAAACTTCCTTAACAAGCAACTTTTTAACTATTTTTGCATCCTCTCAGAAAAAACATGTCCATCCATCCCCAAAGCCCAGCAGACAGATTTCACGCTCCCAATAGCTGCACCATAAAAAAAAAAAAAAAAAAAAAAAGAGGCTTGTGAAACTTTTCAGTTTGTTATACCATGAAGAACTGAACTGTGGCTCAGGTAGCATTTTAGAAAATTTCCACAGATTTTAACAGTGAAGTTAGTTTCTTCTTCCCTCCAGCCCAAAAAAAAGAGAAAAAAGAAAATTCTGTATCAAACGTTCAACACCATATAGAAAACACTCAATAGGATGGAAAAAAAAAGTTATGCCAAAGATTGCTATAGGGACACTTGTTTAATATATTTGTTAATCAACTCTGAAGAGGAACATAAAGATCTCCATAACAGATTATAAATCTTTGCAAACAAGCTAGGACACACAAAGAAATGGCTCCAATGTAAGGGAACAAAAAACATTTTTAAGTTTCTGTCCATCTTCTAGAAACAGGAGTGGTGCAAGGTGACGGGACTGGGGACAAAAAGAAAGAATAGCTTTTTTTTCCCCCCTCCCCAGGGTCACAACTTCTGCACTCAGAGGAATAAACTAGAACAAATTTGCTGCTCCTTTTTTAGACCACGTACTTCCAGATAACCAGTGATACCAATGGTGATTTATTTTTTTTTTTTTTTTTTTTTTTTTAAAACACTGCACTTCTTCACATCATCCAAGGTAATATCACACATTTCTTAGGTAAAATAAAATAGGTCACCTATTAAGGACTCAATTGTAGGAACTTCTCCAAGATCATCCAGCAACTCGTGAATTGGATCATTGTGCTCAGGAGCAATTGCATCTTGATGGTCTAAAAGCAGCTACATGAACAGAAAAAACATTTATGTTGTTAATCATAAAACCTTTTCTAGACAGAATAGTTACATGATGTACTGGTGTCTTTTAGAAAAAGATCTTACTTTGCTAAACTCCAAAGCTGCAATATCACCATTCAAAATTGTGCCATTATCACATACTCACATACTTTTGAAATAATTTTTTAAAAATCACCATCAAATTACTGAATTCTATAAACTTACAAGCTCTTGTACACTATAATCAAATGACAACTTTCATTTTTGTATTTGCTTACTTCAAGTTTCAACCAGAGGTTTGTTTTTTTTTGTGAGGACTACTTACAAGGAACAACTGCAGCTAATGTATACTTACAGTGTGTGTATTGATGATTTCACCAATAGAAATATAAATAACTGGTTTAGTGAGAGTCACCAAGTCAGAATATTCATCAATATTAAATTTATCCTGCAATTCAGGGACCTCGCAGGCTGCCTGAAAAAAACGTCTTTAAAAAAAAAAAAAAAAAAAAAAGGAAGAGGAGAAAAGAAGAACAAGTCACAAGACCTATCAAGATCATCAACTCTCCCTGATAAGCCCAAATCACTCTTCTTTAAACTATGGTACAGTATAGCATCCTACAGTTGGTCAGCTTTACTTTATTACATGAAAAGTAACCTAGTAAAATTCAACTATTGTTATTGGCCATGTGGGCACTGGCTCTTTTTCAGCATCAGCAGGACAGGGCATGGTTCTTGTGACCTTGTTCACACATCCCGTCTTTGCTGCAATTACACCCCTCACTCCCA
This sequence comes from Anas platyrhynchos, assembly GCF_047663525.1. Lineage (NCBI taxonomy): Eukaryota > Metazoa > Chordata > Aves > Anseriformes > Anatidae > Anas > Anas platyrhynchos. Next base: position 25,190,509 of record NC_092597.1, on the reverse strand, counting down.
GCAATCTCTAGTTTTCTTTCTTCTGAAAGATGAAAGGTGTAAGATGACAATTCTTGAATGAAAAGCTGCTTCTACTACATGAACGGCTAATTGCCAGCCTGCTTTATTCCTAAGCACCATTTAGTTCTCACAGGAAAGCAGGGTTCATACAGGAAAGAATGCGTGTCCACTCTAGTTGCTCATGGCCACAGTGTCACAATAAACACACACAAAAAAACTTTATTCTAGAAACTTGCAAGTCAAAACACACCTGAGGTAGCAATCTCGTTAATATACTGGGTATTGTTCATAAATTCCAGGTCCACATTTTACCTGGCACTATCACTGATGCTTATGGAAGTCTGAGGTGTAATCTCTTATTTTCAACAAACTGCTTATTTGACAGGGATGGAATTTATCATATTTAATATTTATTTTCATCCCTTTTTATTTGCAACATTATCCCCGCCACCCTTCTCAACTTAAATTGGCTAAAGTCTTCTACCTGAACTTCTGGTACGACTGTGATAGGTACTCATTAATGATGCTTAGATGTGCATTGTCTCCCATGAACATTTTATTGGATGCAGCATGCTGCAACATCTTTGCAATGGAACCAAGGTTTCTGCGTTGATCCGTGGTCAGCTGACCTCCAGCTGAAAGATCAATGATGTCAAACGCATCTGGAGCAACAATGGCTGGATTCATGTAGCGATAATAGAGTAAGTTGCCAACAATCTAGGAAAAGTTGAGCAGAGAAGAAACACATCAAGAAATTGGTATAGGCTCCCAGTGAATTTTACTGAAACTTCTCCAAATGAGTTTTGGCAAATTATTTTATTGTAAGCATTAGGTCCCTTCCAAGATAAATGGTATACTGTGCTGCTGTGTACAAGCATATGCTATAAAGAATCTAGCATTTATATATGAAGATGCAGTGGGACAGTCAATACAAAAACTGTTAGTTCCAGGACAATACAGCTGCAGATATTTCTATGCATGAAGATTTTATATTTTAACCTATAAAAACATATATAGGCAGACAATATTACAGATTACAATGAACTACTCATGAGCATACGATCGTCTGTCATGAGAATTAAACAATATAGTTTAACAGAGGTCAGAACGACCGTAGTATATAGGAACCTGGTACCGCTGTCCCATAAGGAACAAGAGCTAATTCTTAGAGATGCGTGCAGAACTGACCATCTGCAGCAAATCAAAAAGTGAAGAAGTATTGTAAACCAAGGAGTTAAACTGAGAAAATAGCAGCTACTTTCCACCCCTTCTACAAATTCCTTTTCTCTTTCAGAATACCTCGTATAAGCCAGCAACATTTTCAGCTACAGACTACCACTTAATTTTAAGTGAGAGTAACGGAGAAATCATTTAATCCAGAGGTAAGAAACCCAGAAGTATAGAAGACGAATGGCCTTGGACATTTCAAAATCCCATTTACCTCATTAAATGTGAGCAGCAATAAAAATAAACTTCATGGAACCAAAAATAAAGATGTCCCATTATTCATACTCTCTTACATATACTTGTAACCTGTATTTGGTATTTTGCCTAAAGTAATTACAGCAACAAAAAGGAATTAGTCCAGCATGCTGATGTAAAGCAAAAGTTCTCACACCGCATGCTCTAGTATTTTCTGGTGGTTCACAGAAATTTGTAGAGGGCCAGGTCACAGAATCTTGGCTTCTCCTGCTTGACATGTGACTTGAATGCACAGTAGAGATCAGAGGACTGAAGAAAAAGCTGAAAACAGAGAAAAAGCCTCGCCATTGCTAAGCAGCCCGGGAAATTATTAACTGCTTTCAGAGTCATGTTTCTGACAACTGTTTCATGCAAGCTCCTGCTGTACTCTCCCAGATGACATCACAGGATTACAACAGTTAAACTGTTTACTACTGGTCATAAGAAAATACATCTGTGAGAGAAACCATATTAATAATATTTAAACTTACAGGGGGAGAGGAACAGTACTACATAGCTAGCTTTGGGTCCTAACAAATCTACAAGCAGTCATTGCACACAGCTGCAGTTTTGACTTTCATGTGGACCATTACATTGTTTCCACAAAGATTAATAAAAACCGCAGTTTTCCACCTAAATTTACAGATGGAAAAAATTAATTCACCTTCACAGAAAGAATCGATGCCTCAGAATGGGAAAGCACAGAACTAGAAGAGAGAAGAAAACAGCATTCAGATTGGTAATTATTCTGTAATGAGGCAGAGGCAGAGAAGCTTAAAGAGACATTGTCAAGTATTTTAAGATCCAAGCTGTTTTTATCAACAAGCAAAGCATTCACAGGCATAAAGACCTTCAAAATTACAAAAAGCCATAAAAACAAATAAATTTCGATGAAAGCCAAAAAGCTATACTCATCTGGGAGTGCCTACTGTTAGAATTTTTTTTGTTCTCCATATCTACTGAAATGCAAAATACAAAATCGACCAGACATCACGAAAAACAACACTGTATGTTGCTGCTAAAACACACTAGAGTATCTTGGATAAGGTTAACTAGGAATAACAGATTTGCATGCAGACCTTTTAACTTGACATTGTCTCTTTAAGGAAAGAGCAGCTGGCTCTGACCATACCAGCAAAACCAAGATTTATTTTCCAGGAGCAAGAGTACCCCAAGAAACCTAAAGGAGACAATGCCCAAGATACTAGAAGCAGAGCAGAAGCAGTGGGATGCCTCCTTCTGACATTATATTACATCTCAGATGACGTACACATGAAGCTAAAAATCAAAGGCGATGTAAAACATTTTATATCCATAATAATAAATAACCTGTATATAGGTTTGCATATGCTCCTCACCACACATACACCCAACAAAGGATAAGAACAAGATGCATTTACCGCAGCCAATTTGGCTGACAATTATTCACAAAATGTTCAGCTCCTCACCTTCAGAAGCTCATCCTCACCAGCATCAGGAAACTTCTCATACAGGGAATCTTTCAGTACCTTGGCAATGAAACGCATTCCATAACTTCAAAGGAAAGAAAAGGCAATTAAGACTGCTGCAAGCATGAAGCTACCACCAATAACTTCTACAGGATAAAACTATGGTACAGCAGACTTACGGGATTTTGTCGACTGAACTAACAATGGCAGACAGGAACTTGTCTGTCACCGTCCTCATATTTCTGATTGAGGCATCCAGGCGGGTCCTTACCTCTTCATGATTTAGAGCTTGTTCAGGTGTAACATCATATGGCAGTTTGCTATTTGAAAAAGTCAAATGCGAAGGTGAGTAGTCCTCACATTAGCCTATTTCTGTTAGTGCTATGCAGGATTTCTCACTTGACACAGAAACAAGCCTACATTCACTGTCTGTCAAGAGCTGTGCATTACCTTCAATTAACATTCCAGGCACTGGAAGAGCTAAGGATTTCTTGTTTTCATTTCCTCTGCTCTCCTTGCAATAGCCATTGTGAGAAAAAGCCCAGCTAACTCAAAACTGTCCCTTGTTGTACAGCATACCAACATGCACACTAGGCCAAAAAAAGTGCCTTCTGTGACAAAGTAGTGTCTCAGGTTGCAAATAAATTGGTGAAAGAGCAAGCTGCACATTTCAACATTAAGATGATAAAAAAATCATGCAGTGTGGTGTGTTGAGAGTTGCCTTTTACTTTGTATGCTTTTTTCCCCTTTCTTTTAAAGTACGTTAATAAAAAGAATGAACAAAGACTGACGTCGAACTGATTCTCAATTACTTTTTCTTCCTATGATTCCTTCTAGCTTAAAAGGCATCTCATAGCTAATTATCGATTCAAAACAGGCAAACAAAGAATTTCTCCTTCCATCTTCAGGATATTCCCTTCCAATACTCTCAGCACCACCAGTATGTGATCTTTACAACTTTCAGAAGAAAGCCGTCTTGAGGAGATTGAAAAGACAGCATCAGCTGGACAGATTCACACAGTGAAGCCATGGACGATTAACAGAAATGATTAACAGAGCAATGCACAGCAGCTGGACAACGCTTAGAAAAACACAGTAGTAACAGTTCCCATACCTGGCTTCACCAGTCTGAGATTCCATCTGGTTAACCCAAGACTTGTAAATATCCACCGGATCAGTTTTGATATTGAGTGATTTGTCATCGATGATTTCCTTCACAACTGGTGCCAGGATCTGCCTTAGTGCATTCTGACCACGGGCACCACGGTTGAAACTTACCACCATTTTAATAACAGTAGGATTCCCAGTCACAATTTCATGTATTTGGTCTACTTTTGATCTGAAGAAGAAAGAATCAATATTAAGTACAAGGTATGCGTAATTCTACTGGCTTTTGGTATGCTTCTTAGCACTACCATCAGGAAACAGATGATGGTTTTGTATTAAAATCTCAATACATCAATAAACTGCAACACTATGTAAGAATAATACTGCAACAATTCTCAAGACAGACTAGGCGAGGAACCTTATGACCACCATCTGGGAATTCCAACATGACTTGTCAGTAGGCACGTCAATGACAATTACTGTAAATCCAATTGTATGCTCTATTAGAGAACAGTGCAAAAACATAGAGGAAATAAAGGGTGTTTTACATAGGCAGAAGACCTGCAGGCTTCTTTCAGTATTTAAAAATAAGCACGTAACAGAAGCCATACCTAGTATATAACTATTGTAAATACACCAAAAGATAATGGAGCATCAGCGTTTTCCTAAACAACTACTCTCAACATGACTTGACTTAAAGTTTGTTTGTTTGTTTGTTTTGCGCTGTTTCAGGGCACATGCCATCTTCATATTTAAAAAAAACTTTAAAAATGCTTAAAAAGTAATCTCCTCCAGTACTTCATGTGCATTCTTCTTCACAGCAAGCTGTGCAACTCTGCATCATAAAGAACTTAAGTCACGTAATACCAAGCTCCTGAGGCTCAAATGACCAACCAATATATGCCTGAGGGCAGCCAGAGTCCCTAAGTCAATAAAAATGCCAACAATAAAGTTTCTCATTTTCAGCCTTCTCATAAGTGTTTTGAAAATCCAGAGAGCTTAGCATTACGCTCTGCCTCTGGCTTGTAAAGCCTGAGTTTGCAGTTTGCTGGAAGTTTTTGTAAGCAGACATTAAAGAATTCAGATTAGAATGAATTTTAGGAAGATTTTGCATTGGATAAAAAAATAGCTGCCTTGTCGAGAAGTGAAATCTTGACTAAAAGATTTCACTTGTAGTGAAAAGGCTTCATTCCTAATGGACAAGCTTCTTTCTAGACTACAAAAATGAATACTGTGAAATGGAAAGAGCAGAAGGCAGGGACAGCTCAGCATTATCTGCATAGTAGCATGAGACATCATGTGAAAACTGCCTCAGTTCTAGAAACTGCAAAAACTGATTCGACAGCAAGGCCATGCTATACGCTACCACATACTTGATCTCTTCCTGCAATGCTGTTTGAAAAAGCCGCAGTAACAGATATTCTTCTCTCTGATTGGATGCATAGTTATACAATGTGAAGATGACAGAATCCATGAACTTTGTAGATTTGTTTTGAGGCATCTGGAAAATCAGTTTGGCCAAGTAGGTTGGGTTAGTCTGTAACAAAAAGAAAAAATGCTTAGTGCATGAGTCCACGAAGGCCAGTATCATAAAGAACTACAATGGTCCAAAACAATAGTGTACAAGCAAAGACTCTGCCAAAACATGTAAGCCTCTATGACAAGACGAATGCTCTATCAGCACTAGATTCTCCATACCTGAAGTAAGTAGAACAGATGCTGATAGGCTTCCAACTTTTCTCTCTTCTCTTTGCTCAAAGCTTTCAAACCTCCCCTTTGTTTGTTCAGCATCATCATGTCAGAGAGCTGTTCCTTGTTCTTCTTGGTAAGCTTTTTGCTATGAGAAACAACATCCTGGAAGGAACAGACAGGGACAGATTCCACTCTAAATATTTAATAGCATGCAATATTGGAAAAAAAAAAATGCATCTGAGAGCCCACTTGCTTGGATGTGGAAATGCAGTGTCAAGGGCTATTGAAGCAGAGCATTATTTGCTATAGCAGTACTTTCGCTGTTTTGTTCCCGACTTTCTGAATTTGTTGAGAACCACAGAAGGGCTAGTCGCCCTTGGCAGCAATTACTATCAGAGCCGGTAGCATCCTAAAAATGTCTGAGAAAAATCTTTCTTTTTAAATTGGGCTTTAATCCTCAAAGTCCTGTTTTATATTTAGCTACCTCTACATACTCAGAGAGCAATGACGCTTTCTGCTGCAGGCACAGGCCCAAGAACTGGAGCCTCCTTCAGACATGAGTTTTACTACCATGATTCAGACTTCAAACTGGGACACGGCTAGCGTCATGCCATTCAGGACCAAATGAAAAGCCGACTGGAACTTCATCTTGAATAAAAGGCACTGCTCTATCAGGGAGACTTGTTTTTTTTTGCATGAAATTAATTATCAGCAAAGTGACAGAGGGGACCTCCTTTAATAAAAAGCTCCAAGTGGCATAAGCATATTTTCAGCCTCTGAAATCACCTCCCTCTCTGCTATAGTATCCAAAGTAAGAGAAACTAAAAAATGTAAGCTTGTGTGCAACCGATTTAACCAAAAACGAGCAACAAAACAGGTCTGAAAACCTTCAAACATACAATCTGTTGCTTTCATTGGGTCAGTGTAGTCTGGTGTGGGTTTTCTTTTCTTTGTGTTTTTTTTTTTTTGCCTTTTTTTTTTTTTTGGTAATGCTTCAGGTCTTGTTTCTTCTTCTACAGATGTCCTTCTAGGGATACATACTAAGTAAGTGGAATGGAGTAAGAACTTACTGGGAGTAAAATCTGTAAGTCTGGGGCAATATTTTCCGCTGGGTCAGAGCAACTGAGACCCAAGGCCAGGAGCTCTCCATGCTAACTGCCGCTGGGCTCAGTTCATTCTGTAGTTGGTCTCCCATCAGCACATTTCCTACCTGCAGTGTAATTTTGTTTTTCACTAGCAGCCCAATTTTGATGTCCATGAGATTGAGGTCATTTTCAAGTTGCTGATTGGATCGGATCAAGGTTACGACTTCTTCACGTAGTTTCATTAGCTCAAGCTCCTCCTGAAAATCTTGGTCACTCTGATCAAGCAAGTGGACAAATTTCCGAACCACAGCCATAGGTGGGTTTTCAGCATTAACTAAAAACAAGAAATAAAACATCAGGTCTTATCAATGTTTAAATAGCATGTCAAGAAGCAACCAAGCCAGGAAAAAATAACACCACCTGTCACCTTCTGACAACACCTGTAATTTCTTGTTTTGAGTAAATCATGACAGAATCGAACAGTAAAGAATTAAAAAGCTATCAGGCTACAGTAGTCCACATTGCTGAATTTACCTCACTAACTGTGGTTCTATTTCTCAGCAGCAGAAGCAATATCTGGAATCACATTTTCCTTCAGTCTCAAGAATTACCTACTCTCTGAACTTCATCCCAATTGATCTTCTTAACTGTCTGGAAGTCATACATCACGCTAGCAATATCCCTTGCAAACAGAGATTCAAGGCACATTACACTCTGCTCTCATGAGACCCCAACTTCTATGTTCAGCTCCATGAACACAGTTCCATGTCCCCATCATAAGGACATGGACCTGTTGGAGCAACTCCAGAGGTTAGCTATGAGGCTGATAAGAGGAATGGAACACCTCTTCTATAAAGACAGGCTGAGGGAAATGGGGTTGTTCAGCCTGGAGAACAGAACGCTCCAGGGAGACTTTATACCAGCCTTCCAGTACCTGACGTGTGCTTACAAGAAAGCTGGAGAAAGACTCTTTGCCAGGAGTGCAGTTATAGGACAAGGACTAATGGTTTTAAACTACGAGAGTAAACTTAGATAGATATAAAAAAGAAATTCTTTAGTCAGAGGGTAGCGAGGCACTGGAACAAGTTGCCCAGATAATTTGTGGATGCTCCTTTCCTGGAAGTGTTTAAGGCCAGGTTAGATGGGGCTTTGAGCAATCCGGTCTAGTGGGAGGTGCCCCTGCCCGTGGCAGGGGGATTGGAATTTAAGGTCCCTTCCACTGCAAACCATGCTATGATTATTTTTATTCTCTTAGCAATACTTACTGAGGGTTTTGTAGTCTTCTCGTGCTTTGTTTGCTCGGATAAAGGCTTGAATTTTTATAACATCATTTATCTAGGATGTAAAAAGAAACAACATTTGAACTTTTTCAGGAAAGAGTAAAAATGTTAAATACTGAATTCATTTAACAGGACAGCCTCTTACGTGGTCTCTGAAATACTGCAGACGATCTCTGTAACGCCTTCTGGCTTGATACATCCTGGTCATTGACTGAATCTATAGAAAAGTAACCAAAATAAGTCAGATACAAGACTTTTCCACAGAGATTACTACCCAAAAGGTTTCTAAATAAATAAGTGAATCAGCAGAGAGCCTTCGCTACCTTCACTACTTGGTCCTTGTGTGCTCGGAGGTAATCCAAACGGATTTGATACGCTTTCCTCTGTTTATAGCCACGCCACTGAGACTGAATACAGAAAAAACACATGCTTACTTTACTTTTCAAATTAAAGAGAAGTAACTATAATCCTAAGGTTCTTTCTGCTGCTCAGCTACCGACTTCCTTTTTGGCTAAGTAAAATGTAATGGAGACACGCTTATCATACGAGAGATATACAGTAGAAAATATACAGTGAAGCACTATCTATTTATTCCACCAACTGTAACCATGAGAGGAGAGACTTACCCTATGAAGAGCCTGGGCCTTCAGAAACACAGTTAGAGAAGTATATAGTATACTAGCTGGTATATAACTAAGCAATCAAATTCACGTAAACTGTTCTACATGAGGGCCAAGTGGCAGATGCTATGCTAGAAAGTAGAGTGATGTAAAATTGTAAGCCTTTAGAGTGGACTAATTACCGCTGATTGTTAGAACAGAAGTTAGGCAAGGGATTGGACTAAAAGTGAGAGTGTTATTTTAATGAATTGGATTTTATTATTAAATACTTGTAAAGAGCAGAGCATGTGCGCTATTTAGGCAGGAACAAACACACATACACAACTCAAAGTGTTAATAGGGTGCAAAGCATGTATTTCATTTGCACACATATCAGTTACAACACTGGAGAAAGATTTTTTTCATTGTTCTCCTGTAAATGTGCCCAACTTCATGCTGAATCATCACACTGTCTCTTTAACGCCCTCAATTCTCCAAATCCCTGGATAAATGAGAAGAGACTCTACCCAGGTATACTGAAAGCTATGTTGCTTCTCCTGAATTCATTAGGAATCACAGTAATTATTCATCCCACGGTATTATCAACATGAAGACATACGGCATACTTTGTTTTGTGCTATTCCCAAGAAACACAACCAGATAATAAAGCAGAAAGTAAAGCTTCCTCAAATGTTTTTTCCTCTCTGCAGCTCTGCCTGAGGAGACTTTATCGCTCATATGTAAAATAGAAAAGTAAAGTATACGAAGACTCTTTGGGAGGAAATGCCTTTAGATAACTTGCAAAATGAGGTTGAGATAATTTTGAGTTACAACTGTTTGAGTGAACAGAAACAGTCAATAAGTGTGTATATAGAGAGCAACTGATGAGTACTAGTCTGAAGCAGAATTAAAGGAAATCCTTACCTGGATACAAGTGATTGCTGGGACTTGTTTCTTCAAAAAATTCATTCTGGAATTGAATTCCTGGCGAACGAGATATCCTCGACAGCAAGCCTGAAGTTTTGTAATCAGGTTCTCGTTGGCCAGCCACAACTGCTCTCGGTTGTATGCCGCAGTGACACCAGATATGGTGCTCTGGTTTAGTGTTATGGTAGGAAGAGCCAGAAAGAAAGAATGGTGATACGAGAAATAGGATGTTACAGTAGCTTTCTGTACTTCGCTCAAGAGAAACTTCCAAGTTGCCTTTCAATAAACAGCAATACCACAGTCCTGTACCCTTTTACCAACAGGACAAATTTTCTGAAAAAGGACAAGGAGTTTTTACACGCAAAGGCTGGTGATGCACAGTGAACTAAATGAGTTACAAAGCTTGTTAACATTACTACTGCATTGAAACTACCTCTTAAGAGTTGCATTAAGGACTGGAACAGTGGGAACTTCAACTTTTCAGAAAAATAGCGCATGTTTTCTACCCTACCTGTATCTCCTCCCGTGACAGTTGTGTGTCATTTTGCACAAATCCATCTGGTTCATCCCATCCTCCCTCTTTGGTACGCAGGTTATGATAATAATTATAGCCTCCTCTCACCCAGAGTTTCACCCATTCACTGCCATTGCCCCCTAAAAGCAGAAACTAGTGTAAGTATCAAAACCAGACAGGTCTTACCTTTCCCATACACAAATATTACAATAAGGAAATAAACATGTACAGTTATTTCTTCCTCCAAGCAAGAGAAGAAATGTCTGCAACCCTAAGGAACTAATACAAGAACTACCTAAGCACAATGCATTCTACAAGTAGAGGATATTTCACTGTTTACTTTTTTTTTTTAATTTAGTTTACCAACTAGACTCAATTTCCTATAACACAAGACTCCAGCAACAAGACACCCATAACACAAGACTTCCCCGTACAGTTTTTTTTTCCATCTTGTTTCCATTCTGCATGCAATAATTTTGGATTTATTGTGCTAACAATTAGCTACTTGTGATTCACCTGTTGCCATTTTTCCGCTCTTGACTTCTGCCAGCTCTCGCTGGTACGTTTCAGCACATTCTGGAGTGACTCCATATAGCCCAACATCTGGTGAACGCAAGGCACTCAGGGTATGGCCAACATCTCCATGGTCTACTGCTTCATTAATGGCCAGAATTCCTAAGGAAACTTTGACAATACAAGGAAGCAAGTTACCTTGGCATTCAGGGGCTCAGTGACTCAGCAAAGACAAAACAACAGAATAGGGCAAGGCAACAGATGCACGCAGAAACTGTGTGTGTGTACACAAATACTCAATTGTACATATACATATATACACATACAAATTATAGATTAAAAATCTACAAGGCAACTTGTAGTATAGAGGTCTTTTTAGTATGGAGTATCCAGCTATACATGGTACAGTGCCTGACAGCCCAGGATTTTTGCACAAGTATGGTGCTGACTTATCAACAGTATTTCTCTTCAGTGTTCCATCCTTCCGCTGAGCTCTACCCTTACAACAGTTTTAGTTAAGACAGCTTCCTCTGACAGAGCTCAATCACAACGCCTAACTGACCCAAAAGGGGCCTTTGCCACGACTAGTACCATCTCTAGTGGGATGTCATGATAGGTGGACCAGTCCACCTGCCAGCTGCGCTAAAGGGCAAAAAGATACTTACATCTCTGGGACTCTTCTGTGTCCTTGTTGGCCCTATGAATCCCATCCTGAATTTCATCTAGCCAAAGTACAGCTGTTTCATCCTGAGTGTCCTGAAGAGAATGTGATGAGGAAAGAGTTCACAGCATGAGGAGAAAAGTATCACTGGTTTTGCAAAGCGAAATATTCTGTACTGAGCAATAGCCAATACAGTAGTTTTCAGTCTCTTAGGGAATAAGAAGCACTTAAGTATCTTTCTAACCAACTGTAGCACAGACATCATGTGCATTTGTGACTAGCAGAGACAACTAGGCTACAGCATTACCAGACTCAATACCTCCTCCTATTCAAAAATGACTACCAGGAAACAGAAGCACCCCAAAATTTTGTCAATGGTAGTTGCTCTGATAAGCAGAGGTCAGGTAAGGGAACTCAAGACAGAGGAATCTGTACTTGTTAATCCTAAAGAAATATTTGCTGAGAGGATGTGCCTTTCCAAGGAACACAAAAATAACAGAATGGTTTAGACTGGAAAGAACTTCTGGAGGTTATCTGTTCCAGTCCCCATGCTCAAGCAGGTTGCCCAAGACCATGTCCAGAACCTCTTCTGAAGATCTTTACGGAAGAAGGTTCTACCACCTCTCTGGGCAACCTCTGTCAGAAGCTCAGTCACCTGTACACTGTAAGGAAGTAATTCCTGATGTTTAGATGAAACCTCTTGTGTTCCAGTTTGTGCCCGCTGTCTCTTGGCAACAGGTGCCACTGAAAAGAGCCTGGCTCCATCTCCCTTTGGGTATTTATATACACTGATGAGATTCCCCCTCTGAACCTTCTCATCTTTAGTCTATAAAGTTCCAGCACTCTCTTGAGAAGTGCTCAATATCCTTATGCATCTTGTTGGCCTTACGTTGGTCTCCCTCCGGTATGTCCATGTCTCTCCTGTACTGGGAGACCCAGAATTGGAAACAGTACTTCAGGGGCAGCCTCACCAATGATGAGTAGGGAAGAAGGATCACCTCTCTTGACCTGCTGGTAATACTTTGCCTCATACAGCCAGGAATACTCTTAGCCTTCTTAGAAGCAAGGGTGCACTGCTGATTCACGTTCAACTTTATGTCCACCAGGACTCCTAGGTCCTTTTCTGCAAAGCTGTCTTCTAGCTGGGTGGACCTCAGCATGGAATAACACAGGTTAGTCCTTCTACAGATGAAATCTGCGAAGTATTCTTTGAGGGGGGAAAAAAAAATGAAGGTGCCAATGCACACATATGCATAGCTGCTAGAAAGTCTCAGGTAACTAATGGTACATCAGGCTATTCTTAGCCCTGTCCATAGAAGTTTGCATGCGTGCAGGAGTAAGCCAAAAAGCATTGTACATATTGCAGCTAGGTGTGAATGCACAGTAGTAAGAGCACGTTTTGAGTCTTTGTTTTAAAAAGCTTGCTCATTATGGAGTATTGATCACACAATATCCTTTATTTTGGCTGTGATTTGAAGAAATCCAATCAACTATTACATGCAGAAACCTTAGAAGGAAAAGATAAGTGTCTACCAAGTACCAAAATATACATAATGAACAATGATCCAGCAACTTCCAAGCATAGTTTCTCCCCACCCACTGGTGCTTCATGTAGGTAACCATGAAAGAAATCTTAAGAAGAAACTGCTATCACTCTAACAACTGTTGTATAAATGGAACACAGCAAACATTTACTTCTGATATAGAATAATCATCAATGTCGCACAAAAGAGCCACTACTTACACTGTTCAAGAGTTTTAGGGCCAGACTGAAAATGAACGTTTCCTTACGTACCCTCCACATTTTTTCCTCACTGTTTTGGTTTGAAACCAACATACATAATGTCACTCCCTTCTACAAAAGAACATCTCTTTCTCAGGCAAATTTTATCTGAAAGCTCAGACAGTCCCATGACAGCTTCAGCAACAGAGAAATTCCTACCCAGGAAGTGGGGGACGATCAAAGAGCCAATTTCTGTACCTGTAATCTCTGCTTGCAGAGTCATCAACCCAAAGACTATCAGAACCATCCAGTGCTTTTCTATGCATTTCCTACCACAGACTTCCAAAGGGCATGCGCAGCATAATACAGAGGAGTGTTGCTTTCTCTCTCTACTCATCACATGATAAATATGCATCATACAATGTGCCCCTAACACAAAAGCAACTGAAGAATGTCTTGTGGTAAGCTATCATCCCTCTCAGCCTCAAGGTTCAGAATTCACCAGTTAGTAAGAGTTGACTTAGGACAGTGACAGTGATTAATTCTCCCCACAATGTTACGTTGTAATATGATCTCAATTTCTGAAATTACTGCCATGCTGCTGGGAGGAGCTCTAAAATGAACATATGCCTAAATAAGGTAATTTCACGCCAACTGAAGTTACCAGCCTAGCTTGGCAGAAGCTTAAGTGCACAATAAAAAGAGTTTGTTATTTCATTCTGACTCAGCAGAAGGAAATGCTTCAGCACAAAATGTGTTCCTGAAGAACATTAACCCTTTCAGGGCCCTTGAGGAAGCTGCTAATGATTTTCATCACCAGTGTGTAGTTTCCAGCTATTGTCATCATGTATGTTTACACCTAGTCAAAAAAAAAAAAAAACAAACAAACAACCACACCACAATGTTCACCACAATATGATCTTAGTCCCTACTGTGCTAAATACTGCATTGAAATTAGAGCAATGAGCTGCACAGCAAACAAAATTAAACACTCTCAGGCCACTGGAAGCAAGCCAGTATGCTACTTCTTTGTAAGTATGGGGAGTGGGGGGAAAGTCAGCATCCCATCCATACTACTCAAAAATCAGTAGCATGTATACACACATAGTCTCATGCTCTTTCCTAAACTAATAAGATGAGATCACTCTTCCTCTCTCCATTTTTACTTGGACATTACTCAGTTACTCCAAGTGGCAACTCCATACAAGTAGGCAGAAGTCCTTCGCGAGTAAGAAAAACTAGTGCTCAAAAAATCCTTAGCACTGAGGATGCTTAGCAACTGAAGTGTCACCAAGTGAATGACAGGCATCAAAATACATTTTGCTAGTAGCATGTATTTTGCTTCCCCCCCTCCCTCCCCAATTCATCACCTAACTTATTTTTTTCTTTCAGATTTTTTTTGCCTTATGTAATATGCCTACACCCACATTTAACCAAGAGTACTAAAAACATAAAAGCTTGCAGGAGACTTACATTCAAAAGTTCAGACCTAATAGAATAAACATGGTCTCCTCACAAAACGAAACAAAAGAAGATGAAGCACTGTATCTCCAAAAATGAGATACGTATCTCATTCTGGACCTGGGATTAGCTGAGCAGTTAATAGCTTTACACCTACCTCTGTAAGTTGTGAAGATTCGTGTCTTATGGCTGTATATCTCTTTCTCTAATATAGAAACATCCAAGCTGACTGGGTTAGATCAGCTGATAGCATGCAGAGTGCCCATCTCTCCATTTCCATTTTTGTTTCCTGGCTTTCAGGACAAGGAATACCCACCATACACACACTACATAGATGCAAAAGCTTTTTCAGACACGTATTTAATTGCACTTACCTGTGCTTTCTCTCTCTTGGCCCGAAGTAGGGTGTCCTGATAATGCTGAGCTACCTTTGGGGCTACACCTTCCAATTTTGCTGCAGGAATCTGTAAGGCTTGCAGAGTCTTTTTGGTGTCCCCTTCATCCAGAGCCTCATTGATAAGACCAATTGCCAAAATCCCTAGTGAGAAAGGGGTAGGGGGAGAAATAAGAAGATCCTTTTCTTTGCAATAATCATAAGCTGTGCTTCAGAAGAAAAGGGCTATTAGTGCTAAACCAGATACCAGCTGAGAATCGCAACATCTTTGACAGAAGATATTTTTACTGGTGAAGAAAGCAAGACTACTTTGCTTCTTTAGAAAGAAATCTTAACATGAAGCTAAAGATTTGCACAGAAGACCATTTAAAAATACAGTAACTTCGTATTTTAGAAATCATTTTTATTAAACATATATTAACCGTATTATCAGAGATGTGGGTGCTCTCAAGTTAAGTTTACGTTTCAGCTAAATAAAAATAGACATACACAAATATCTTATAGTTAGCTAAATGAGAACAAAGCCTATGTCATACGTGCAATTTCTACAACAACCATCTCCTGTAAGTCACAAAATAACTTAGGTTGGAATGGACATCTACAGATTTAATTCCCTGCTCAAAGCAGTGTCAATTCAAGGCACAGTTTGATTAATGGAGAACAAAGATCTTTTAGAGGAAAGTGAAGAGCTCGGAGTGGGGATTTCCGAATTTGGTTAATGTATCCAAAGATCAAACCTTTTTCTTCTGCAATGCAGAAACAGAATCATTAAACAAAACTTTATGTGAAAAAGAGACTATTTCAGGGTAAGAGCTGCTATTTGGATGGAGCAGAAATTAAGGAAAAATACACACTGAGGACACTACAAGAACCAGGGTCACTAAAATTATGGTATAGTAAAATGATGGTATAGTTTCTGTCAAAAAGCACCATTGCAACTTGGATCTCCTTCAAGCCACAGAGCTGTTCTTTACAAAAAAGATTTCAAGAATGACACAAAGACACATATCCCAGAACTTCAAAATACATGGTCTTTATCATCAGATCCAACCATGTTTCAGATGACTTTTTACCTAGAACGTAGTCCCCATGGCAACAGGCACAAAAACAGATAATAAACACAGAGTCAAAATCATGACTGGATACCCACTGAGACCTTTAAGGGTCAAAACCAAGAGTCTACCTAGTCTGACTAGCATTCACATTTGCTGTCTCTTTGGACATGTCTAGGGAATAATTTGATTGCAATCTTCAGTAAAATTGTGATAGATTCTGCATTATGCAGAATTCTCAGTAAGCTGATTCAAACAGTTAATAAATTATTATAATTACATTATAATTATCTACCAGACTTGCTCAGACTTGTTCCTCGCTTTACCTTCTCTAGTTTCAGTTTCCAGATTGGCATAGATTTAGTTGGGGGAAGAGATCTTTTCGAAATGCAGAACACAAACTTTCTGCACTTACTACTTTTAAGATGTCCAGCAATAATGATCAGGTTATCAAATGTTTTAGGTAATGCCAAAATGAAAGATACTTTGTTATCATCACAATATGACTATCATCTGCTTTTACCCAAACAGAACTATCTAGTATTTACTAAGTATTCTTTTTCTGTATTACTGACAGAGCTCTAGCTTGTAGTGGACCAAAACTACCATTAGGATTCTTTCTGTTCTTAAATTAACAACCTTCTGGTTGACCCTGGCAGACTGGTACAGACTCTTTACGCCCGTCTACAACGTGTACATATACTTCAGGTACATATTCATCTTTAAAGATACTTCTCTCCCTACATGTGCTCGGAAGGATGTGGGGGAACCCCTTCTTTAAAAAGATCACACACACGCAAGAATATTGAGACTACTTGATCTCAAGAGGACAGAAGAAAAGCAGATACGGTAACTCTTTGACCTACAAGAGGGCACAGAAGATAAGCAGTAATTATCTTTGATTAGTTAGCTAATACGGGCATGACAAGACTACTCCATGGAACAATAATGTGTTTTACCCCCTCACTATAAAACATTTTTGAATTTGAAACCTTCCGCTATCCACATCAGGATAAGTGGAAGGGAAAAATACAAGGTTGTATGGCTTGAGGACTTTCTCAGACTAACTTCTTCACAGACATGAGACAAAAGTATCCTTGCATAAGAGCATGTATGAAACACAAACAGATGAAAGAACTGAGAAACTCCGCATGAAAACATCTTTTCCCATTACTGGATTTTGTGCACTTTTTTTAGTTTTTGTTGTTGTTTCACAGGGTGTAGGAGTGTTATAAGAAGGGTGTTGGACTACATGACCTAGAAGACCGTGAAATTAACATTTTGGTGTGTGCATGCACTTGTGTGGGTCCCTGTTTGTCTAGCTTCCACGTAACTACTCGTTTGACCTAAACAGGAAACACAGTGTCTATTTGGAGATCCAGGATGTAAGTTAATCAAGATAGCAGGCTCTAAAATTAAATTTTAACCCTCTCTAGACTATAGTCTTTTGAGGTGAGACAGCTCATCAACTACACAACAGACAGTGTGTAACAAACAGGGTAACTGTTTGTCTCAGTGTGCAGTGATGAACTTAATTTTCACCCCAGTGCTTGTGACAAACCTCTCCCCTCAACACATAAAGAAGGCTTTAAACTAAATATTACAAAGATGGCTTGAACATAAATGTTTTACTACTTGCAAGGTTTTCAGTACTAGTCTTAACAAAAAAAATCACAGTCCCTTAATGAAACTGAAAGCAATTAATAGAAAATTAAGATAGCTGCTGGTAGTGAACCTCACAAGGAGTTACCTAAGAATAAGTCTACTTAATTGTGCTATTTTCAAAAGCTTAAGTATCTTCACTCCAGATTATAAGTCACCTAATACTTTCTTGGAGAAAGGAGAATTAATTACCCCAATTCTCTGTTTACCTGAAATTTTTGTTACACTCAGTCCCAGTCTTTTATCACTGCTAAAAGACACTTATTACCATAAGGACCATTTAAAAATAGAAACGAGGAAAATGCATAAGTTATACAAGAAATACAAGTCCGGTTAACACCTATTTATATTTCTCAATTTGTAACAGAAATTTACTTTATGAGTATTTAAGAAATCTGGTACTCATACTTGATGCAAACATTTAGAAGTTCTATGGATTCCATACAATTAGTTCATATTAAAAGGAAACTTTTTTTTTTTTTTTAACAAGTCAGAAAGTCATTTATCAGTCATTTCAGGTTTTACAGTTCCTGGCTGTAACATCTATTGGTCATACACAGCCTTAACACAGAAAATGAAAGCTTCTAATTTCCTTACAGAACTAGATGTAAACAAAACAATTAAGCTCTTAAAAGATCAGCACACTCCATTTCAATTCTAACTTGAGATTTGGGTCGCAACATCTGGAACTTATAATTTCAATGGCAAAACTGGCTTTTTAAGCCAAAACATTTGAATACAGATTCTGGACTAATCCTAGATACTGAGGGCAGATCACATTTTCCTAATGAAAGGGTAAAAATTTGGATTGGAAAGATTAACATGGTGTTTGAAGACAACGGTTTTCAATACCAGAAAAACTCCTGGATGCCCAATCTCTCCATCAACAGTTCTGCTGTCAAGACCCCTTTATCACAGAACACAAAATCTGGCTCTTATCTTCCTAGATATCAAATGTATTGCTCAACCATAAGCCAATCAACAACTTTCTGTATTGGCATGCCCCTACTTGTGGGGCACCTTATGATCTAGGATCAGCCTAGTATGAATCAAGGTAAACTTACGTTCATGTTCTTCGTGCACTGCTAAATTCACACGATCCACACACGACTGGATATCATTCCACGTAATAAATTCATTTCCCTCTGCACGTGTTTGAGATTTCAGCTTTATCAAATCATCGATGTATCTATCAAAGAACAAAAAACAAAACTGTCAAATGTCATGAAAAGCTAGCCAGGGAACACACAAGACAGCATGACAGAACTGAACACAAAATGGACAGAGAACACGAGGGTTGAAACTGGAGTAAACATGAAGAGGGGGAGGATAAAGAGGAAAGCCTGTGTGAAAGATGTCCAGCCCAAGTGTGAAATAATTGCAAAAAGCACTAAAACAGTAAATGAGGGTCCAGGGCAAAAAAAACACTGTGGGTGAGCTAGCCTAGTGTCAGTGACAACCCAGTAGTATCAGAATGTGGCTTTAACTTGAAAGCATGAGAAAGTTTCAAGAGAGCACAGAAACGAGACTAGTAAGAAATGGTAATTTCAAAGAGAAGATACAAGTGCCAACAGAGAAGAAACCAATACTGTAGTATAGTAATGAAAGAGCCTAAAGTGTAAGAAGAAAAAAATAACACAAAATATAAGCAACATCAAGGACAGACATGATTCTTGGAAACATCCACCTTTGAGAGTTCTCATCCTCAATGTTTGTGAGCCCCGTGACAGGACTGCTCAGTTGTTTCCACACAGTATTCACATCCCCTGAATCCAAAGCCCTATTAATCAGGGCCACAGAAGACAGCATCTCTACAGCAACAGATAATTCTGGATGTGTGAGGTTACCCTGCATACAGAGAAGACAAATTAATTCTACTTGCTCTTCGCAAACTACTGCTTGAAGAATCTTGCAGTACTAAATAGCTCAAGATTTAGGGATTAAACATCATATCAGAACAGACAAAGTATCAATACAGTTCTATGAATGCTCAAGACAGGCACATTTTAATGAAACAGACCAGGTAGATCTAGCGATGCATATCGATTTCCAGAAGTAAGAGAGAACGTTACTTACTTCATGACTCTGTTGCTGCAAGGTGGACAGCTCCCTTTGGTAAAGAGCTGCAGCAAATGCATAAACCTCTGGTAATTGGGCCTCTGGATTCATCATTTCTGCCACAGTCTTCTCAGCATCACCCATTCGAATTGCAGAATTAATTTTGGCCACTGCTGCCAGCCCTAGAAATTCCAAGAGGTAGCAAAAGGAATGAGGAAAGCAGGCAGTTGAGTCTCCAGTAATGACAGCACTTTTATTCTACTCAATTATCAGATCCCTTTCACAAAAAAAAAAAGTAATTCCTTTAGTGGCAGGAAATGAGTGAAGCTCTGTGATTCACTTTTCCCCAGTTAATCTTCCATTATTGCAAACAACTAAACTATATAATGCCTTCTTTCAAATAAGGCACATTTTTAAAATAAGGCACATTTTTAAAACCAGTCCACCTTTTTGCCTGATTCTCAGAGGACTGTTTCACTAAGTCAGTCTTTTGATGAAAAGAAGCCTCATAATTGCCAATTTTTTCCATGGGTGACTAATAAGGACTTTTCCTTCCTGTGCCTATACAGGTCAAAGAAGTAACAAGCACTCGATAGCAGATGCACTTTGGCTAACTTTAAAATAGCACAAGTAGATAAGCAAATGCCAGACTCTACGCTGAACCAGTAAGATACTTTGATGGTAGCTTCCTAGTTATTAGACATTCACTATTTTCTTGTAATCTGAATTCTCCGTACCCATGCCTTTCGTAGCCTTTTTTCTACATATTACAAATTGAACTAATTGCTCTTGCACAGCCAAAACTGAACGTTCTTCCCCATTAGAGAGCTCTACCTGATGTCAGAAGCGCTGATCAAAAAACAGCCATTGTGATCTGTATATCATTTGCTACTTGGTATTTAGAAACAACTAAGCATACAAAACCAGCTGAAGTTCTGTAGCTCAAACCAAGTAAGACTTACATCAATGGTCAACAGATAACCTAGCTTTCACACCTCACGCAGTAATCCAGATTTCCTTCGCAGATCCATAAAACTACATTAATACTAGCTGACTGGGAAATTTGTTCTTTAAGGTGGATGCAAAAATTTCACATTGCTTAGTGTTTCAACTAATGTGCGGTTTTCTCCAGCAGTATTTTAATAGCCGGATAAAAGGCACTACAGACGGTTGTCATGATTATTTTTTTAATGTTTTCAGTAGCCTTTAAGTACTTAAAGAACATTCATAATAGTCTGAAAGAAACCTGATGTATCTCCACATAAACACAAATACTATGCTCTCATCCTTCTGATGACATCCCACAGCTGCTTTTTGCTGCAATAATTTCTGGTGCTCCTTACTTTGCTGATATTGTTGTGCTGCCCTGTTAGCAGCATCCACTCCCAACTGCAACTCTTCCTTTTGCAGAAGACCTGTAAGGCCAGCCTGAAAAAAACCAAATTGGTAGAGTGAAACAATGTCAGTTCATTCACTTCAAAAAGTTCTGCAAAAAGAAAAAAAAAAAGGCAGCTTTTCCCTTCTACAAAGAATGCCGCATGCATTCAGAAGACAAAACACTCAACAGATTTTCAGTTCCAAGCTGAACGAGTACATGTGTACAACCTGATCCCTTTTAGAAGTGCAGTCCCATGAAAACAATGATTATTAAATGCAAGACCCCACTTCCAAATATTTTGAAATATGTAAGGCAAAGGAGACAACTTTGTGGGGAAAAGATTTTCTGTATGAACTGTGTGCTGCAGGCAAGTTAGTATTTGTGTAGCTTGCCATGAACATACACATTAACTCATGTTCCATTTTACCTCCAACAGTGAAAGAGCTATATGAATGTCAAAACCAGACAATATCCATTTTTGGCTTATATGTGATGCTTCTTGGACTATACAGTATCACATGAATAAAAACAGAAAATGAGACTGTGGAGCAGGATGGACAGAATAACTTGGGTACTACCTATAGAGGCCATAACCCTTCATTATAGTTCACACAGGTAAAGATTTTTGTCCAGAAGCACCAACGACCACATTTATATATTAAGAGCTTTCAACTACTTTCTGGAAGAGCATGCAATCTGACTTTGCAGTTCAGAAAACAGCTGAATCTTGGTTTTGCTATGACTAAAACATTTGGTAAAAACCTTCCTGGCCCTATTTCATCCCTAGAGTTATCTTTGGAAAACTATGAAGAGTTTCTGCCACCCCAGTGCTTGGTAGGACTTCAAAAAAGCCCAATTTTTTTCTTATCTGAAATGTAGCTCCCAAGAAACATCACTTGCAAAGTCATTTTTTTTTCTTCAGAGCTAAGCGACATATCTTCTGAATAGCAGCAGCTGCTGAACTAAGTCCTATTATACCCACAGAAGAGCTTAACAGCTACACACATAACATCCTTCAGTTTCATCTTTCGTGCAGAATCCCAAATAAGAAACACTAGCAAAGCATAGCAGTAGACTACTAACTGGTTGAAAGAGCATCCCAAAGCAGGACATTCACTTTACGAAATGATGTTCTGAGGAACATCATTTAACTGTTCACGAAACAAAACTGGCATTTATAAAAATAAGTAACTCAAGAGTAACTATGATTTGCTGTTGTATCCCCTTTAGATCGAGGGATCCTTCTAAACACTAAAAAGCTGCTCTCCAATAGAAAAAAAAAATTTAACATTCTATAAAAGAGAATTATTACATACACAGGCTAATCTACTTATCACAGATTGACATTGAGGGGGTTCAAGGAACAGAACACATTAAATTAGCAGAACAGTATGTCCTAATAAACTCTGTGCAGACCCCGTCCAAAGTAGGAGCATAAATCAGCTCCCATATACCTTGCACTGCAAGTGCATTCAGTCCTGCTCCTGAAAAAAATACATACGTAACATAATTGTTATATGTATTATAAAATAATTAAACAATATATAAATAATATTTGATGTATCAGAGTATATAAATATTTATAGAGAAGATGTAAAGACAAACAACATTACAACATGTAAAGATGAACTGTTTTATTTGCTATATCACCTCCCCAGAGACTGATGTGAGGCTGACAAGACCTGCAATTCCTTAGATTCTCCTTCTTGCCCTTCTTGATTACAAGAGGGACTTTCACTCCCTGTTCCTCAGGAACCACCCCCCAGTCTCCATGAACTTTCAGAGACTGCTGAGACCAGCCTCACAATCACACTGGTTAGCTCACCTCAGCACTCATGAACGCAGCCCACCAGCTCACCTGTCCAAGCTGTTTAAGCATTCACTACTACAACCTTTGTGTCCCCTGTCACCTGCTCAAGTTTTTCCTAGTATTCCTTTTGCTGTTAATAAATACATAGTACTTCTACAACGTACAAGTACTTCTTGTTGCCCTTCAACATCTCCTGCTCAGATTCAGCTCCAGCAGGCTTTTCCTTTAACCCTGCCCCTTCATGCTCAGACAGCATCGCCGTGTTTTTTCTGAGTCACGTGACCATGCTTCCATCCTCATCCTCTTGTGTGCTTCCTTCTCCTGTTTGAATTTTGTCGAAGGTGCCTTGTTCATCCAGAATAGAGCCTCTTGCCTCTTTTGCTCAGCAGGACAGGCATTACCAAGTTTGGAGGAGATGAGCCTTGAAAAATCAGTAAGCTCTCCTAGATCTCTCTTTCAGGACCATGTTTGTGCTTTTCTTCCAAGCAGTTCCAAGAACAGATTATTAGGCTCTCCTGAAGACTCCAGTAAGATTACAGCTCCTCTGAAACTGCACAGACCCCTAAATGCCTCCTCTTTGTTCCTCATCCTACATGCTTTGGTATACAGGCACTTCAGAGAAGCATCCAGTCATGATGCCTTCCCAGGGAGAGGGTAAGAGCTTCCCATATAACGTTCTTCTTCTAGCACTTCTGACACTAGAAATAAGCCCCCTTCAGCCCCAATTTGTTGACTGTAGGGTCTCGCTCATCCATATCACTCTACACACACCCTTTGCTTGTCAACCCTGTTCAACACATCCTCCATCCAGCCTGGCCTTGAACACTTTCAGGGATGGGGCATCCACAGCCTCTCTGGGCAACTTGTTCCAGTGCCCTCACTACCCTTACAGCAAAGAATTTCCTGCTAATGTCTGATCTAAACCTATCCTCTTTTAGTTTAAGACCGTTCCCCCTTATCCTATTGTTATGTACCTGAGTAACGAGTCCTCCTCCATCTTTTTTTTTTTTTTTTTTTTTTTTTTTGTTTATAAGACCCCTTTAAGCACTGAAAGGCTGCAGTGAAGTCTCCCCTGAGCCTTCTCTTCTCCAGGCTGAACAGCCCCAGCTCTCTCAGCCCTTCTTCATAGGAGAGGTGCTCCAGCTCTCTCATCATTTTTGCGGCCCTCCTCTGGACTCGCTCTAACAGGTCCCCATCTTTCTTGTGCTGGGGTCCCCAAACCTGGGCGCAGTATTCCAGGCGGGGCCTCACAAGGGCAGAGCAGAGGAGGACAGCCACCTCCCTCGACCTGCTGATCAGACCTTTCTTGATGCAGCCCAGGACACAGTTGGCCTTCGGGGCTGCAAGCACACACTGCTGGCTCACATCGAGCCTTCCGTCCTCCAGAACCCCCAGGTCAACCCTGCAGAGCTGCTCAAAGAGTTCTCCGAGTCCATACTCCTGTCTGGGATTGCCCCGACCTGGGTGCAGCACCTTGCGCTTGACTTGCTGAACCTCACGCGGTTCACGTGGTGGGCCCGCTTCTCCAGCCTGGCCAGATCCCTTTAGATGGCATTTCTTCTTTCTGTCGTACCAGCTGCACCACTCAGCTTGGTGTCATCTGCAAACTCGTCGAGGGTGCACTTGATCCTATCGTCATGTCCTTGATGAAGATCTCGAAAAGCACCAGTCCCAAGACAGACCCCTGAGGGATACTGCTCGTCACCAGCCTCCACCTGGCCATAGAACCATTGACCACTACTCCCTGGGTATGGCCATCGAGCCAATTCCTTATCCGACGGATGGTCCACCCTTCAAATCCATATCTTTCCAATTTATAGATTAGGATGTCGTGTGGGACTGTGTCAAAAGCCTTACAGAAGTCCAGGTAGAGGATATCGGTCGGTCTTCCCTTGTCAACTGATGCAGTCACTCCATCGTAGAGGGCCACCGGATTAGTCAGGCATGATTTGCCCTTGGTGATGCCGTGCTGGCTGTCTCAGATCACCTCCTTGTCTCGCATGTGCCTTAACACTGCCTCCAGGAAGATCTGTTCTGCGATCTTGGCTTGGAGCAGCTAATTACATATGATTACTTGATACCTGACACACAGTGTTTGCTACTTGCCCTGACAATATAAGACTTGTACTATCAATGGTATCAGCTCCAGTACCTGATTATTTAGCACTTGAAAAATATAAAGGACTTATTCTCCCCAGAATTCAACATAACTGATATGTTGTCCAAACCTGACATTTATCCGGGACCTCAGTGTAAACCGCCAGGCCCTACTACAGATTCAGATCTCTAACAGCTCTCTAACTACTTCTACTTCAAACTGTGATTCAAAGGTCTTATGAACAAATACATTTCTCCAGCCTTTTATCTACGTGTTCTTAACTTTTGGAAACTTCTTTATACTCCAACAGTGCAAAAGCTGTCTCTTTCTCTCTGATGTGTTTTCCAGCAGCCACTGTTGAGTTACATCATAGCATTTTCTACTTATGACATATAAGTACATATGTATCCACCACAGTGCCCAAGACGTAGTTTGCTGTAACTGTACAACTGACTTGTCTGCATTTTTCCTGGATCCAAATGCATGCAATACCTTGTCTACTTGGCTGTAGCTTTTCAAAAAGTAATTCACTAAAGAAATGAAGTAGTAATAACCATCTATACAGCAGCATATTTTCCCCTATTAGCATGATGACACTGTAACAATTGACACAACACTTTTTTTTAAAAAAAATCTATTTTGTGAATTTTATAAATAAAATAAGCATAAAATAAGCCAACCTGCACCTAAAATCCACTGGAGTTGGCTTTAAGTGAAAATCTAGTATCATTCTTGGTTATGGATAGGATTTTCCATAGTGAAAGTTGAATAATGCTTATCTGGATAGGTATTTATAAAACACAAATATCCACACTATGTGAGCACTGACAACAGTAAAACAAGAGGAAAGATGCATCTGTATTATACAGTTCTGTGCATACACATACAAGTGAGTATTTTCAAGCTTTGTGAAAGCATTTTAATCGTATATACCTATATATAAAGTGTTACACTGGCCTTACATATGCAGAATTAAAATTAAACAATTATGTTTACTGTATGATTTGCCTATTAGTGCTAAGTTTTTCAAAACAACACTAAACTGTAACACAGGTACTTTGCAAGCAATTAGTATACGATGGACAATGGTATGTCAAAAAAAAGAGGTAAAAAGGCTTCTCCATACCTCCTTCTTCTGCTGTCTATCACTCAAAAATTGCTTGAAATACCAGTCACAGTTTTCTCGTAGCAGTCCTCGGAGTCCCAGGGCTGGCGTTGCCAAAGCTTCATAAAGTGCTAACGCATCTCCTTGTTCCAAAGCTAGGCCAATCTTTGATATGGCTGCATGTGCTAATGACAGTAAAGTACAATTTTTAAAGAAACATTAAATGAGAAAGTCCCATAGGTTATATAATCTACTGCTCAGAAAGAAATTCTCTTAGACCTGATGTGTGGCAAGTTAGTTGTGTAATCTGAGCGGTAGACTTCCAAATCAATTGCAAAACAGTATTTTAACAACTAGCTGAAGGATGGAAATAACACACATTACTCAAGATGAATTGTGGGGCAGCAGGGTGGTATGTGAGGCTCAAGAAGCAATACAGGTAATCCATCCCCTTAAGGAAGAGCAGCAGAAGTCAAAATAAATTCATCTTACAACTATGTACCAATAGCACATTTAAAAAAAATTAAAGAAGCAAAAAACAAAAACTAACAGCAAGGGAACTGCCTTCCACTTCTGCTAGCACTACAGCAGCTTTCTTCTTGTTATAGAAAGCAAGGAGGAGGAACACAGGTATCATTTTAAAGTATTCTTTTAACCAGGACTATTACTTTAGCATGATACCTACTGTTCACTTTATTGATGTTTCCCTGAATCTCAGCTTGAGTCAGAAGTTCTTCATACACATCTCTCTCTCTCTCTGAATTTTCTGAGGCAATCTGAAAATGAAATAAAAACTAGTTAGCGTTTCTATGATTTCCTTTGTCTTCAGAGATCATTCATAATCCTTTCATGTACGTAGTGAGCACAGTTGTTCATACAGAGCTATGAGATGGGTCATCTATCCATGACCTACACATGCTAAAAGCCCTAGAAGTAAACAAGTGGCATAGAAACACCGTATTTCAATTTATGGACTCTACCTGAACACACGGCAGAGCTCCAGGACATGGAAAGCAGAAGACATACCTAGGCATTTGATATATAGTGCAATAAGCTACCTTGAACCCTACTGGGAGGGTCAATTGGTTATGCTCACCATTTCGTTGATATAAAAATGTATTGATATAGTTTGAAGACATACGGTTAGCATTCCCAACATGTAAAGGATGACATGAATGCTGCGTCTACATATACAATGCATAATTCAGATAGCTGAACAGTGTAAAGCAACTAACTGCTGTCTTCTACCATAGGAAGACGGGTTACTGGGAGCCATATTAGAATATCATCAGGAATAAATATTAATAACCTAACGCTACATATACAGGACTGTAACACGTTCTGTGAATTCCCTCACAGCTTAAGCTACAATACATACTTGTAATGCAAACAAATAGATGAATTAAAATAATTGATTTACCCTGTTTTTAGCATTCTCCATCTTGTCTTGTTTTGCTCTGTAGAGAGTGTCTTGGTAAGTGGATTCCAGCTGATCATCAAGATTTATCAGCATGGCATTAGGGTTCTTCATTGCCATAAGTGTGTCAGCTGGAACCTGGTGGTCGATTGCTTCATTAATGGCAATGACCGCAGCATGTACTGAAAAACAAGCCACAGCCTGAGAGCCACAAACACAACAGCCCTGCTAAAAATTGAGAACTTGACTGAAAATAAAAGAATTATCTGTAAGTTAACCGGAAAGCAAAACCAGCATGTTTTTGTGTTCCTGACAGAAAAGGATGTCTTACTTCTTAGTAGTGTATTCTAGCAGAAAGAATTCACATGTAAACCCTCTTCCCTCTCTTTAAAAAGACCTGTACTGTCTTAAAACAAGGTGCATTAAAACTGACCCTTATTATTTAATATGCTGATTCGAATAATCACGTAAGATGACTCACATGCTGCTTCATCCACAGAGAGTTCATTTGCCAGAATTCCTCCAATTTTGCTGAAGGCAGGCATCTGAATACCATACTTCTCCAGTTCAAGCCTCATATTACTGATTTCTTCCTCTAAAATGTACATTAAAAGTGTTATATAGGCTAAAATGCACTAGGAAACAGCTATGTATATCAATATATATGATAGTAAGTCAGGAAAATGCACAAATGATACTTGAGCATTCCTTTTTCCTGCAGAGAGACTGCATTGAGAAAAGGGGATATGGAGGATATGGAAGGGAAATGGAAGATATCGAGACACGCTATTGCAAAACACCACATAACTCAAAAACAGTGCTGTTAGTTTAGCCTTTTATAGGTATAATCAATAACTGGTTTGCAGGAAAATAAAGCATTTAAATCTAGTGTGTGTCCTCAGGCAGTAATTTTGAAAATGCAAAACACACAATTTGACACTCCTGTACAAATCAAGTAACTGAAATCTTGATGAGGCATAGGGACATCAGCAGTTCTACTTTAAACTCTTAAGGGAACTCAGAACTGCTTACCAAATTGAAGATTAAAACTTCTCCCAATGGGATGAAGGCAAGCCTAAAGCATCCTACACCAACAGCGGTGAAATATTAAGCGACTGTTATTTGTGAAAGTAATGATTAGTGAACTAATGGCTATTTAACTACCTGTCTTAGAAGCACTCAAAACAAATCTTTTACTTTAACTACTGGAACTTCTCACAGCCACTAATATTGATTTTAATTTGCATTTAGGACTCCCACAGTAACAACCCTTCCACTGATCTATATAATGCCTACAACACAACATCGGCGCAGTTTTTCTTTTTACCTGTAAAGTCTACCTTCCCATATAGGTCCTGAATCTGCGGGGCAAGACCCAGTTTGAACAGGTACAGGCTGCAAAAGAAAATAATCAATCAGAACTAGTAATTTTTCCTCGTGGTTCTAACAATTTTAGGAAATAAAGATTTAAGGAACCATTCAGGTAAACCAGCATAATACATCACCAACAGAATGAGAGCTGACTCTCTTCTTCCTCCCTTTTCAGCTGCACGTGACTTCACTAAGCTGATCTAACTTACTAAAATGGTATTAACATATTAACTCAGTCTTTTTTCTTTAATTTCAGTGTATTGATCCAACTCACAAAGGAGCCTGATAAGAAATGGAACTGCTACTAAGGAGGGATAAATCCACACAGCTAAGGATAGCTAGGACTGGGGAAAGAGAAACAAGTTCATCCTTCTTGCCTGTCAGGCTGGCTCAGCACAGCTCATGGTACTGTACCCTCTAGTAAAATATCTAATTATACAGGAACATTAAAAATAAATTATTTAAGAAAACATAACCATTCCTCAGGCTAAACTCAGTTCTGACTTGCATGGCAAAGAAAGGACAGACAATTTCACCTTTTCACATGACCTAAACTCATAAAGATCTAAATCTCCAATCTTTACAGATCTAAGCAATATTTTATTATTTTTATTAAAGACAAGCACTAGGCAGGAACACCTATGACTTATGGAATGTGAACAACACAGTGTTCTACGTCTTTAACCAGAAAATAGTGGTACACAATGCCTGAAAAAATAAGAAGCTTTTTTTTAAAATATCCTTTCCCAAGTTTACATGTACATGGCATAACTATTTCTCTTTCAATGGTAAGCAAAATTATTTAAAAATCACAATCTTGAGAAGTCTGCCTTTGCAGAGAAACCAGCTATAGAACATTTCAGATGAAAGAGGTTGTTTTTTTTTTCCAATTAAGTAGTAAAAAGGTATTATTAAAGATTATAAATTCTTCAGCTTTAACTTAAATACTATTCAATTTCCTCCCTGAATTATTTTTCTTTTCCTAACTATGATCTAGAAAGACTTCAGCAGCAAGCCTAATTTTCTAACTAAACTTGGTTATCGTCCACCATTCTGACTGCTGTACAGGAGGAAAAAAATAGAAAATGGCCAGGCTCCAACAAGAAACATGTAACAAGAACTTGTGCTAGCCAACTCTAGGAATAAAGCTGCTACAAAGCTGCTAGCAAGGGAGAAACTTCACCAGAACTTAAACAAAAAGGAACAGATCTCTTGATAGCAGCAGCATACCCCATCACAGGTCTACATAAACTCTTGAGTAACTTATTCTACAGTGATAACTCATTTTAGATATAATCTTGAATCAAGTTCATCATTTCTATAAATAACAACTTGATCTAAAACAATCCAAATAGCATTCAGATAAATGCAAGCCATCTGTATGGATTGTACATTGGCAACAGATCAAACAGCAGAATAAGCTGTTCTGGAGAACTGAAACTGAGCAAACAGATGAAGATCCAAATGTACACAATCCAGCATTAAATCACCCACTATATTCTACAGAAGGAATCCTTCTTATGTAAAAATCACATCTTCCAAAAGCCATCCAAACCAGGCTGCCAGGTGCCAGGAAGGGAGGGGGAAGAGGCGGAATCCAGAAGCCTACCGTGTCATCCCATCAAATTGGGAAGTATCAACAAAGGGGCCCTACCAGTTTCCTCAAGGATATAAATTATCATACACTGTCTATGTGAGATTTTAAAATTTAAGACACCTTTCAGCAACAGTTACTGCTTGATCACTTACTGTGATACACATCAAGATACACATACTACAGTACATAGCTGTGATCCTACTAGATTTTGTTCAGTGTACTGACTGATCTCTGAATAGACCAGTATGTTCTTTTACACAGACAGCTTTTAAGGCTTCAAACTTTCCTTTATGCCCCCATATTTTATTTTATTGTTAATCTCTGGCTCAGAGAGTAGAGAGGAAGGGGAGAACTGTGTTGGGAAGGTAGTAGTCACAACATACTTGATTGGTTATTTTTCTCCTCAGCATCTGAATTGGCCACTGTCTGAGACAAAATATGGGCTATGTGGATCTTTGCTCCAATAAGGTACAACAGTTCTGCTAAAGAATTTGTCCCCATCTACCCTCCAGCTCAGCTCTCCACCCCTTAGCTTTCAGCTTTTTAAACAGATTTCAGAAGCGATTAGACTTCTGCTTAGTACACCTTACCTGAGTGCATGAATACAATAGATACAGCGTGGCATGTTCTTGCGATCATAGATATCTGTAGTTTCTGGGTAGAATATCTGAAGATAAAACAAAGTTAGCAGTCTGAACAATACTCACTCTATATACCTCAATGTCATAACTGTGATAAGCCCAGGTCTTCTGCAGTACATTAATGAAGCAGCCCACCAAACAAAATTCTTTGAGCTTCTCTGCCCCTAGCTCAACATCTCTCCTATTTTAAGTGTCAATCTTTCCTTTTGTTTCTTTCACCCAAACCAAGGCTTCCTTCTCCCTGCCCAAGTTCTACACACATGAAAGCATACAATCCTTCCTTCGTGTGCCTACCAAGATACCAGGCCATAAGATGTTAACGGGGACTTTGGTGAAAGCTAAAACGATGAAAAAATACTTGCAGTAGAAGAGAGAATGAGGATTTTGTCTGGACAAGAATACTTGTCCAGGTCCCTCTGCAGGGCTTTCCTATCCTCCAGCAGATCGACACTTCTCCCCAACTTGGTGTCATCTGCAAACTTACTGAGGGGTATTTCGATTATTTCCTAATCCCAAATTTATTCCTTTAAGATCATCAAAAATCCCAACAAGGCTCAACTACTAAACCTCAACAAGTTATTTGAAAAACTTTGCTAAATATAAAATAACCAAGTTGCAAGCATATATCCAAATAAAACACAGCAGATTAAGTTATGCAACGCTTGCTTTGGTGATACCGAGTATGTTTTACAGAAAACAAACAAATAATACACTTAGAATCCATTAATGCAACTTGGTTATCAGTGCTGAACTACCACAGTTCCATATATGTTCAGACAATAGCGTTTATTGAACTCCTCTGAGGCATCAGGCCATTCATTCCTTTAGTATAGCCAATAATTCATATTTAAGTTACACCAGGAACATATTTCAAATTAATTTAAAAATTTCATAGGCAAATCTGAAGAAATGGAGTATCTACTGTTTTCTGGTGCACTGCTTCTTTCAGTGTAGGTTTCCATAAAACTGCCACAATCTAACTGTAGCTCAGAAATTGCTCAACAGAATGCAGATGGTATGCCAGACTTGTGATATGAAGGATACTGTACAGAAGAATAAATTATTTTTCTCCTAATCATTCTCTCACAGCAGAATGAAGTACGTCAGCATATTTTAGGATGGACTTTCTATAGAAATGCAAATCTAGCGAATGAATAACCAACTATATAGAAGACTGACAATTTTAGTTAAACAGCAAATGCTTCCACAGAATGTAAAGTTTTTTGGGGATTATATACTTATCAACACATACAACATAGGAATTACCTTTGGGAGACCGATCTCAGCCATGGCATTCAGCCACTGAATTACATTATCAGTGTGCCGGAAATGAAGACCAGTTGCCTGAAATAAAGATAGGCAGAAACAAGAGGGAGGGCAGACAAAATATCACAACTGACAAGACAGATGGTGGAAACCATACTCTTACAGAAAAGGCGTAAGAAGTCTTCTATGTACAATTATATTGCTTATTTATAATAGGGCAAGTTCTTTCATGAACACAAGCACAGACATAAAGCTAAGAGTCCACTCCCCTCACTTACCCAATGTTCTAAAGTGAAGGAGGAGTTTTTCAGGTAGCATTAAAATAACGTAACTTTCTGCTTATTCAGTCCGCACATCCACGTTTAACGTGCACGTTTTCCTATTGTAAAACTATACCTAATCCAATACCCAGAGAACAGCTCTCACCTTATATCTAGTTTGTTCCCTATCATAGATTTTCTTCACAGAAACGACTTTAGGAGAGAAAAAGTTTCCAAGTTTGGCCAGGTAGACGCCATTTCTCAAGCCTTCTTCGAGTTCTGTTGTGGGAGGCAGCTCCTCATTCAGACAGGCCTCCATCCATCTGTAAGTGCAAGACGAACAAAGTAGGTCACTTAAATATAACTCCGATTTGTGACCACAACTCTATGCCAAGTAAGTGCCTTGCTGTTACCGCTATGTTACTTTCCAGCATATTATTTATTTAGCGCAGAGGCTGAAAGTCGCTATAGCACTATCAGAAAGTGTGTCATTAAGATACTAATCAGTAATGCTTCAGACAAAATATTAAGCCTCCTCATAACAACTGATTTTCTTGTTGCCTTCTGTCTCATTTAATTTAATGGTGCTATTGCAGTTCAGTCACACCACAGGAGGTTCAGACTGGGCATTAGGAACAAATTTCTTTACCATGAGGGTGGTCACACACTGAAACAGGCTTCCTAGAGAGGTGACTCACGTCCCCCCCATGTCCGTCAGTGTTCAAAAGGCATTCAGACAATGCCCTCAATAGTACGCTTTAACTTTTTGCTAGCCCTGAAGAGGTCACACAGTTGGACTTGGTAATCTTCATAGGTCTCTTCCAACTGAACTACTCGATTCTACGTAAATCTGCTTCTGAATCTCCAATTTTCAGTCCAGCATTCAAGGAACGCTCAAGGGAAAGAACTAAGAATTACATAACCTGTAACAGGTGAAAACATGACAGAAAAAAGTGATCTCTTGAGCAAGAAAATACATGATGATTTCTTTGCATTAACTAAAATAAATACGTTAACAAACATTTATTTTCAATTTTGGCGATATTTTTCCACAGTTTACTCTTGATTTCAATTACAAAACACTGTAGAAGTAGCCTAAGGAGATGAGATGCTTCCGAATTCACCACGGGCATTTTTTTATTCTCTCCTGAAAAGGCCAGGTGAGGCAGTAAACTGCATTTCTAATTACCTAAGGCAGGTAGGCACTTGTGAAAATGGAAAATCTCACAGGCTGCAACATTTTAATGATCAAATGAAATATAACTTCGACTAGTGCAAATACAGAGTCTTAGGTAGTCTTCTTAATTGTCTTGCCTGCATTTATTTTCAGCTGTTTCTAAGGCTTTCCTTCTTTTGTAAGCTACCACAGAGCCACCCTCTTCTTCTGTGACAACTCCTCCATTTTTAAGTCTGCTAACATAAACAGAATATTTGGGAAAACAAATTTCAGATAAACTGTACACCTTTGCTACTAAAACTCAAGAGGAATGCCAGTCAAGTTCTCACATCTGAATCTATTTTTTCTTGGTCTCTACTTGAAACATTAGTATACAATGTTGTCTGTCAGTACATCAAGTAGCCTTCTGCCTTTTAAGATAAACAAGCCATTGTTCTTTAAAAGAGAAAGTATAACACTAGTGCTTTGTTCTTTGCTCAAATTCTGTGTTTGATTAAAAGGTACAAGTCAAATAGAAAAAAACATCTGAGGATAAGTAAACATCATCTGTGAATTCTGTTGCCTACACCGAAGAGCATCTAGAAAATAACCATAGAGTAAATGCAGCATTAAGTCCCCACATTCTTAATTCATACCTCCTGCACTTCTGTTTGAGTTTGGGTTTTTTCTTCCTTCAAGATCTAGTCCCAGACGTTTTTGTTTTTTTTCCAATTTGTGGATTCTTCAGCAGAGAGCTATTCTGACGGACTCATTATAGAAAGGATTCTCATGATTCAATATAGGTTTTATAAACAGCTTGATTTTACTGTTGTTGCTTTGGTTATTCACATTATTTTAAGTATCTGCATTTCTCTCCAGTGGGCACACACTGTGAAAACCTTATTCAAAAGGAAACTTATGAAATTTTCACAGCTGCTCATCATTAAGTACCTAGAATAAGCCACTGTTACTGTCCCCAAATCTTAGTTCTGCTGATTCTTCCATCTGAATGAAAACAACTACATAATTTTAAGGTTCTTCCTCTCTGCCCAGGAAAGCCTTTTCTTCACAGTTGATGCATCTACAGCTCCAAACAACTGAGGTGACACCTCTGAAAAGCTAACGCAAGCAATAAAAAGTGCCAAGAAGCTTTTCAACGAGCTTGCCACACTAACTAATCATAAAATCAGGACAACAATGAGATGTCTCCAAAAGCGACAATTTCAGCAGAGCATGGAAGGATGGGGAAGGGAAGGGAAACCACATTTCTCAGGAACTAGCACTCACAAAACAACAGCAAGAAAACAGTTTTATGTTCCTGCTGGCAGCCCTCCCATAACAGCAATAGTTCAAGGGAGTGGTTCTCAGCAAGAAATGGACAACACACCAGAATCTTCCAGCTTCTGTCAACTTCTCATTCTCCAGCCTCCTCACCCACTTCTAGTCTTTCTCACGTTCCCAAACTTAAGTTTCTTAATAAACCATTAAAAAAAACTTTAGAAAATGTACACCATGGCAGTTGTTGTCTCTGCTCTGAACATTCAGATTATAAAAACTCCGCATGGAAGAACTTTCAATCAGGAAACAAGTAGCTGGTTGGAGTAGTTGTGACAAATTACACAAAAATGACTAGACTCGAGCACTGCTTGAAAAGTCCCTTGAAACAGGACATTGCAACACCACATCCAGAAAGGGAAACACCTTTTTCCTCCATTCCAAAAGAGAAGATACTCTAGAAATACAGAAGTTGCCTTCCATGTTCTGGAGAAGCACACAGAAGTTTTTGGAAAGATACATAAATACAACAACATTTCCAAGCCTCAAGTCTCTTACACTTCTTGTCAGTTTTACTTACTTTCCTAAAAAAAAAAAAATTACTTGAAGTCGGAGGACTGACTTATATGACTAACTGGAAAACAAATACAACCCAAAGGTCATGTTAAGGGAGTAAGAAACCGAGTACAAGTACGAAAATACAAATTGCAGAAAGACAAACAGTTCAACAAGTTTTGACATTGGTTTGGTATTCAATATGAACAGCTTACAAATTTTATGTAGTAAAGGGATATGAGTGCAGAAGGCATCAACTCGGGACACATACAAGTCATAGACAGAGACTACACATGAGAAAAGACAAAAACCAAAACACCCTGTCTGTATTAGAGAAACTTTCACAACGCAAAGGATGCTCAGTCTCTCTAGTACAAATTTAACAGAATTAATAATCTCAAAGTCTCAGCTACCTTCTACTTATCACATCAGATATGGTGCACTTAGATGGTAACAATTTTGAAGTGGAAAAAGTGTATATATATATATGTGTGTGTGTGTGTGTGTGTATATATATATATATATACACACACACACACACACACACACACAGCAGGTTGCTAATTTGCTAATTTGAGTCTAGTCTAGCATGGAAAGCAAAAGCTTTCCTATAAGCTTCTGAACAGGCTCCGATAGTGAAAGACCATACTTTCCTTTCTGATGTGAAATAAATGCAGTACTTTGAGACTTAGACTGCTGTATTTCTTCAAGTACTTTTTAAAATTAAGAATTCAAACACTACCAAAAAGATTAAAAGCATACTAGTCACCACATCTTCTTGAACAGAATGTTCAAGGCTGCTTCTGCTGCAAATCAAGAATTGGGAATCAAACAGTAAAACTGGGAGAGCACCTCAAATCCCAAATGAGACATATTACACTGTGGAGGGCAGTCTGAGTCTGAGAAAAGGTGGGGCTTCCAACTGCAACCAGTATATGGAGACTGGAAAAAGCATCAAGGAATAGCATTACAAGGAAGAAAAGATTTCTGGGAATACCTGGCCAGCTTCCATACGTGAGCTAAAAAAGGAAACTAATTTTTTGCAACTACTAAATTCCTGCTTTTTGCTGCTTTCTTCTCAGAAACTTTATTCTTCTTCAAGTTCTAGAAAATGTGCAAAGCAACTGAATGAGTAATAGAAAAGACATGACGTAAGTTTAAAAATTCTGGCCTGTTATCCAAAAGATATTGTAAAGCAAGCTCATTACTATCATTTAAATTACGCTCTTCCCCTATCCCACAACACACAGCTGCATTTCCTGTGCTACTCAACTTTCAGAGTCTCTGAAGTTGGAAGGGTCTTCTTGAGATTATCTAGTCCAATCTCCCTACAACCAGCTCAAGCAACCATCTTTTCCCTTCCTTGTGAGTGGGACAAGAATTTTCTTTATTGTGAGTGTGACAGCACTAGAACAGGTTGCCCAGAGAGGTAGTGCAGTCTCCTTCTCTGGAGATATTCAAAACCCACCTGGATGCCATCCTGCACAACGTGCTCTAGGTGATCCTGCTCGGCAGGTGGGTCAGACTACGTATCTTCAGAGGTCCCTTCCAATCTCGGCCATTCTGCGATTCTGCAGTGTCACTTACACACCTTAGATCATTAGAGCCAAAGACTCTTGAGAGGACATTTCGTCACTTGAACCCTGGAAGAGTCCAAATGCTAATAATAAAGCTCACAATTCTCTTCTGAATAACCTCGGGAGTGGGGGGAACACTCACCTTGCTCAAAGGTAGGAAGACCTAAAACGAAAGAGGGACCATACAATCACCTAACTTAACACCTTACCGAAGAACACAGTTGCAGCAAGTTCTGCTTAAGCACCTCCATGAAGACAAATAACGCCTAATGAGAACATAAACTGTCTCCATGTTCTAATGCCTGTTTCAACAAGTTCCTAAGTGGGTGTTAATGTAACTACAAAACCAGGGCAATTTACATATAATAATGCTCCCCCTTCTTGCAGCATAGTTTAACCCTATGCTAGACCTGTGGACAGAATGTTTGAAAAGCATTATGCAAAAGCGTTTATATTTAAAACTTTTTATGCTCATGTTAAAACTAATACCTATCATCCTTAAAAAAGACAAAAATAAGTGAAAGGCAAGCATTTTTCAAGTCTCATTGAAAAAAATAAACGTGGTTGATAGGCAGCAGTGTTTATTCCCTTTAGACATTAGAACACTATGCCATCAATAAGGTTTCCACAGAAACCTTGAGTTTTGTTTTTGTTTTTTGCTTGTTTGACTGTAGCTTAACAGCATTTATTCAGTTGCTGTATTAGGCTTATGTTGCAAAGTTTAGGTAGCAGGGGAGCTGCACGGGTGGTCTCTCTGAGGAGAGTCTAGAAGCTGCCCCACATTAGATAAGAGCCAGTTCCAGACAGCTCCAAAAGGGGCCTGCTGTGAGTAAATGCAGAGAAAAACAATTCCACAGACACCAAGGACACTGAAGGAGGGGAGAAGGTGTGCCAGGCACCAAGGCAGAATCACAGAATGGTTGAGGTTGGAAGGGATCTCTACAGATCATCCAGTTTGACCCACCTGCCAAGCAGGATCGCCTAGAGCACGTTGCGCAGGATCATATCCAGACGGGTTTTGAATATCTCCAGAGAAGTAGACTGCACAGCCCCTCTGGGCAACCTGTTCCAGTGTTGTCACCCTCACAGTAAATAAGTGCTTTCTCATATTCAGTTGGAACTTCCTCTGTTTCAGTTTATGCCTGTTGCCTCTTGTCCTGTTGTTGGGGACCACTGAAAAGAGAAAAGTTCCCCTGCAGCTTGCAGAGAGGTCCATGATGGAGCAGGCTATCCCCCTTGTGGAGGTCAGACTTGTTCAGATAAGCACCAGCCTTAAGTGAAGGGGAATTAAGCAGTTTTTCTCTCTTATACAAACTTTGTGGATGGAGGTCCGCAAGCTTCATACGAGAGGCTGCTGAGGAAGGAGTCTAATATCAGTGAGACAGCCCTATTTTGGCAGCAGAACAGAATCTTGAGGGCCCTAGCACCCTAGTGAAACCTTTTGATTTGATGTGTAAAATGAATATTAAAGTTCACACCCCTGAACATGCTAATGAGCTTAAAGAAGCACATGCTAAACAGATATGACTACAGTACTCAACTCTTCACCCAAATCGTGCTAAACATCACCACAGGGAGGGAACAGATAAGGTCAGGATATAAAAGAACATTAGGAGTTAGTGTAAACGGATTAAAAAAAGAGAGAAGATGAAGTTAGAGAGAAGAAAAAGGAAAAGCTGGGGCAGAGGGAAAGGAATTGGAAACCTAGAAGAGGCTGTGACTTTCTCTTCCACCAAGACAGGAACAACTTCTTGGTAACCTCTGCACCTCCACCCTTTGGTGAGGAATATCAGGGATAGCATTTTGCTAGCACTATTATCATATATTAGCACTACAGCGGTAAGTGTATTTATCAACAGCAATTGCAAATCTGTTATATCTGTTGCCTTATTAAATACATTCAACTTTGTGAAGCTGTTTCACGAAGCAGGGATCGTGAAGCTGTTTCTTAGCAGGGATCTGAAACAGGCAAATGTTGGACTCTGATAATCATCCTTTAACTCAACTCCCCTGCAGCCCATGGCATACCACAGCAGAGCAAATCTCCACACTGGAGCCTGTGGAGGTGGCGGTATAGGAACAGGCGATCTGGCAGGAGCTACCACCCAGTGGGGGTGGTGGACACGACAACCCATACTGGAGCAGTATGCTCCTGAAGGAGGGACCCCGTGGTATAGACCCATATTGGAGCACTTCCTGAAGAACTTCAGCATGTGCGAAGCCCACGCAGGATAAGTTTGAGAATAACTGCATCCCACAGAAGGCACCCCATGCTGAAGCAAAGAGATGAGAATGAGACTACGCTAGAACAGAAGAGGAAGTGTTAGAGACCGACCACAGCCTTAATTCCCCTGCACTGCTCAGAGGGTGGCAGAAAATGGGGGGGGGGGGGGGGGGGGGGGGGAGGAGGTGTTTTTCATTTGCTTTTGGTTTCTCACTGTTCTAGTCTGTTATTAATAAGCATTTAATATTAGTCTCACCCTGCTCCTTTGAAGAGGGGCAATGAGAGAGAGGTGCTGCCCATCAGGGTGAAACCACTAGAGGCATTACAGTCTATAGAATTCCCACTCTGCTTCCTCCATCACCCTAGCACAGAAACGATCATCTTTAAGCCAGTTAACCCTCCAATCTCATCACACAACCTCATGGGTAATGTAGGCCTTCCAATTTTACTGAAGCTTGTCCAAATTAAATACATTCACCTTTCTAGTCAGTCAGCATAACTAGTATTAAATGCATACTCCCCTCCAAGACAAGATCCTTGAGTATCTACAGGCAACTAGTACCATTATTTGCACTTTAGAACCAGGCGTTCCTTCGGAAGACACAACAGTAAATACCTAAACAACAGGTATTGTCAGGCAGCCAGTCTCTCAAATAACGTTATCTTCAAATTTTGAAATAAGGCATTGTTCCACTAGCAATGATTGGGGGAAAAAAAGAAAAAAAAAAAAAAAGGCATCAGTCTCTCACCTACTGACTTATTCTCTCCCCCAGCACAGTATTATCAAGGATTGTGACATTATACGACAGAAAGAAGAGATGCCATCCAAAGGGGTCTGGACAGCCTGGAGAAGTGGGCCCACATTAACCCATCAACATGATATTCATATCATTTTAGTTGCCCTTTAGGCGCCTTTATGTTCTATAAAAAATGAATATAAACTACACGGTCTGAATGGGATATTATATTGTAATATGATGGGGAGGTGAGGTAGGGATAAGATTTGTTCTTCAATCATCTCCCACTGTCTGAACAGACGTTGATGTTAGAAAATTCACCTCTTCTGCTTCTGAGAGCGTGATGTGCACTAGATACCTTGCTCCACTATTAAGTCCTCCTTGTCTCCTCACAGATATAGCTTCATATGAAAATCTCTCACTATGAAAAAAGATGAGAAACTCTCCAATCCATACCTAAAGCTGAGACACTGTCATTAGCAGCACAAGCAAAATGCTGCAGTGCCTAATTCACACATTACATCTCAGTTACACTACCCGCAAAGAAGTAAATACAGAAAATCTCAGGACAATTACATAAATTTAAAATATAATAAACTGTTTGAATTCAAGGTGTTGTTTTTTTGTTTGTTTGTTTAAGTTAAAACTCTTTTCCAGCAATGCAGCCCAAAGCCCTCTTTTTGGCTATACTAGCAGTAATTCATAACAAAAACCAAAAAACATAACAAAAAAGACAATTTATAAAGACTGCTCAGTAATGAAAAACATTCTTGGAAATAGAGCATGAACTCAAGCCTGTCTGCTCTCACCTCTGTATTTTAATCACTAAACAAAGGACTCCTGATTCTTTCCTTCTGGTCATGCAATCTTTAACTCTTATGCAAAGTGGTATGGCTTCAGCTATAGGAGACAGGAATTCCCTCGCATGTGTATAGACAGCCTGTAGGCCATTAAGCAAAGTAAGTGCTCTGACTGCCCAAGTGGGAGACTGTATTACCGCTTCTTGTGTTTTGAATGACACATCTGTCGCTCCCTTCTTCAAAAAAGATAATGTCAACAACTAGGCCAAAACAGGAAAAACATAATTCCTGACAAGGTGCAGCAAAAACAAATGCTTAACCACTCAGCCTTGTCAATGCTGAGGCAATAGCTGGAAGCAGACGCACGACAGCCAAGAAACTTTAGTTAAAGATTATTTATCCAAAGGCTAAGTAAGTCTCCACAAATAAGCATCAGCTTAATGATAATATTAAAGCTGTGGCCTGTATTAGGCATTTTTGCCTAACTTTCTTGTCAAGTCTGGACAAAGAATTGAATAGAATACAAGCATCTCAGAAAGCATCCACTCTGAAGCCAACGTCTAAGTGGTTTTTCTGGGGCTCATTCAAGCATACATGGTGACTTATAATGGCATTCATCTCTCCCTGTAGCTCAGCATTCGATCCTAAAGATTTTTTATTCAGAGGGACAGGGTGATTTTGAGATACATTTCTATCTTTCTCACTAGTCCCACATCATCCTAGTCTGCATGGAGAGAAAATTATTATCTGCTAGTACCTAAGCAACCTCTGTAGATGTGCAGTAGTGACAATTGCTATGAAGCACCTGAAAGACTATAGTATAAATGGAGTCCTCCTAGCCCCTTCAAAAGTATTTTACAGCAGCATGAACTATTAAAATCCGGAAATGAAGTACTGAAAATGAGTCCTCCTTTATACTCTGCCAGCACTGATCTTGTACAAGATCTGTTTTCTCTCCTATAAACATGAGCCACAGTGTGCCCTGACAGCCAAAAGGGCAAACTACATTTCGCGGTGCATTGAACAGCATAGTCAGCCAGTCAAGAAACATGACTTCCTTTCCTGCTGTATTTAGCACCGGTGCGGGCTCATATTGACTACTGTGTGCAGTTCTGGGCTCCAAAATATAAAAGGGATGTTAAGGTCCATGAAAGCAACCAGAGGAGGGCAAGAAGGCTGGTAAAAGAGCTGGAAGGCATGTCCTACAAGGACTGGCTGAGGATGCTTGGGCCATCTAGTCTGGAGAAGAGGACCTCATTGCTCCTTGCAGCTTCCTGAAGATGGGAAGCACCAAAGGAGGTGCTGGTCTCCGCTCCCCAATAACCCATGACAGGACATGTAGGAACAGCAGAAAGTCACACCACAGGAGGTTCAGACTGGGCATTAGGAACAAATTTCTTTACCACGAGGGTGGTCACACACTGAAACAGGCTTCCTAGAGAGGTGACTCACGTCCCCCCCATGTCCGTCAGCGTCCAAAAAGCATTCAAGACAATGCCCTCAATAGTACACTTTAACTTTTTGTTAGCCCTGAAGAGGTCAGACAGTCGGACTTGGTGATCTTTGTAGGTCCCTTCCAACTGAACTGCTCCATTCTATAAAACACTGCAGTGGAACACATCTGTCTTGCTGGGGGAGACTTATACAGATGCTCCAAAATATATCACCAGTCAGAGGAAGAGAAAGTTTTCTGGCTCTTAACCTGTACCATCTTTCAAATGACAGACAGAACTATTGAGCAAATTCTAGTTAGAACACATTTTTTCACGTTCCTTACTTTTCTGCTGCAACAGAAGTTACTTTCTGTGTCATACTAGCTAGATTGCCTAGGTCTTTGTGAGAACAAAGAAACTATGTTCACAATTCGTTTCTTGACTAACTACAAAATGCAAACTGAAACACGAGCATTATTTTTAAGTCTTGTAGGAGTCACTAACAGTAACATTACCTCACCTCTTTTTCTTCAATCTTGTTCTTTAAAACTTGCCTTTAGTCGCAATCTCAGTTTCAATAGTCATTAAAAATTCAAGTAAAAAAAATCAATTTATACAAAGGCATGAAAAGACATCTGTCAGGAAAGGAAAGGAATAGGCAAACTGGTCTGTCTCATTCCTATTCTCCACATACAGCATATAGGATTGAATGTTTGCAAGAAAGATTTTGAGAATATTAACAATAAGACTTCACAGATTTGTTTTTAGTATTAGTTTTGTGGGGTTTTTTTATTCCTTTAATAGCAAATACATAGCATCTACTATCTTCTGATCATACTTTCATTTTGTATGAAGTAACACAGCATACTTTCACGCTTACTAAACATGAAGATGACATAAAAGCTACATACATGCTGGACGCCAGGAATAAGTTCAACATTTTTTTCAACATATTAAGCAAAAAGTCAGAAAAAAATAAGTTCAGTAGTAATCATTCCCCTCACCAAATATCCATTTATTTATTTATTTTTAAATCACCAGCAATTTCAGTCCTTCTTCTTCTTACCTCTTTGCTTCCTCCAGATGACAAAGGTACTCATACGCTACATTCTGGCGTCGTCTTTCATCCATTTCCTCTGCTGTTAATCTCTCATTATCCAAGACAGCTGCAAATAGTCAAAA
This sequence comes from Anas platyrhynchos, assembly GCF_047663525.1. NCBI lineage: Eukaryota > Metazoa > Chordata > Aves > Anseriformes > Anatidae > Anas > Anas platyrhynchos. Next base: position 25,146,990 of record NC_092597.1, on the reverse strand, counting down.
ACACATTGTCAGGTGGTTGAAGACTGAATGCAGCCAGACAGGCACACAAAAAAATCATATCCAACCCTTCCCCCAGGAACTCACCACACGTTTTATTTCATTCAGAAAAATGAGGGACCAAACACACCTGATCTTTGCAAGCAACAGAAGAGACCTTGTTTCCTTACCCTTCCTCCCTCATCACGTAAGTTTGATGTCTTCCCTCTGCCTGATTTCCCCATTTGATTCTGAGCCCGCTTTCTCCCCATCTTCCACTGAGCAAAGTCTTCTCTTTTCTTTCTTTCTTCTAGCTTTGCCTTTCTCTTTCTCAAAGGCACATCAGTGACCATGCATCTCTCCACCTATCTTCTGTTTTAGTACTCAAAGATTAAAGAAGGCTAACAGCGTATTTTCACGTCATATAATCTCTTCTATATTGTCATACTTCATCTCTAAAAAGATGGAAATGCTCATGACCCTTATCTGGAGGTGAACCTTTCAGATCCACAACCTGCATATCATCTTTTGATCAAGCTGAGGACCTACCTACGGGCATATGCCTAAATCTTTCAGATTCTATACATTCAAAGCCTTCGTGATATAGCCTGTCCTTTCCACTCTTACAGCTAAGTACCTCATCCATACTCTCATGAGGAAAAAAAAAAAGCACATTTTTTAGGTTTTAAAGATCAACTTGACAAATAGGAAGTGTCTCATACCACAATTAATCAAAGACTAGCTTACACCTAAAATGCTTTAATAAAAACAAACAAAAACTGATGTGGTAGCAACCATAGCATTTGGGACCAATCAAGACCTTGGTTGAAACTGCAAAGCAATTTCTCCCAGAAACCTGTCCGAAGTACCTCAGAAGCACCTTCCTGCTTCCATCAACCCCTCCCAAAGCTATAGAAACCTGCCCCAAGCCACAGAGTAACACCTAATACCACGGGAAAGTTCTCACTCCCCCCGATTCCCCCAGCTCCGTCCTTCCTTCTGACAATACACCGAGTGCGGCGCACCCCGCCCCGTTCGCGGGCCTCTACCTGCTGCTGCCCGCCCCAGGCCTCGCCGCGGCACAGTCGGCACCGCGCGGTCCGACCGGCCGTCGCTTACGCCATCTCCCATCCGCCTCACAGCCTCTTCCTCATCTTTACTCATTCTTGACGTGACAGCTTGCACAAGCAAGCGTACATTTTGGAACCCTTGAGCTAAAGCCTCCCTCTCTACAGTAAGCGCGTTTCCAAGGAAGTGAAGGCGTTCAACCTAAACGCTTCCGATCGCGTTTCGGACGGTACGTCAGGCACCTTTACCGAAACGAACAGGAAGGCAGACGGAAGGGTCCGCCACCGCGGCGGCTCGCCGCGCCCCTTCCCTGCCGAGACTCCGCCGCCGCCGCGCCCCGTCCCGTCCCGTCCCGTCCCACCAGAGGCGCCCCCGCCCTGCCGTGCTCCCCTCCCCGCGGCGGACATCTTGGGCGAGGCGCGGGGCTCGCCCGCGGGAGGCGCGGGCACCCCCAGCTCCCCGACGGCAGGAGACCGCCCCAGCGCCGCGCGCCCAGCACCTTCTCCCAGCGCTCTGTAGCGCCCGGGGAAGAGACGGCGGCGAGACCCTCGGCGCCCGCCCCGTGGGAGGCGCGGCGGGCCGCGCCCAGGGGCCCTCGCACCCCGCCGGTGGGGCCCGCCGGCCAGCAGCAGAACCGAGACCCCACGCTCTCCCCGCGCCTGCGGCGCCGCAGCCTCCGCTCTCAGCACCGGTCCCCGGGAAGGCACGGGCTGCGCAAGCCGGGCTGGGCGTCGCCGGGTAGGATGTTACTTGGCGGCCCCGCCGATTCCCGGACCCGAGCCTGGGAGCCCCGGTACTCACAGCCATAATGCGGCCGGGATATGGCCAGCCCGTCCACCTCCTCCGCCGCCATGGCGCTGCGCTGGACCAGGGCCGGCCGGGACCAGGGCGCGGCCGTTCCTCTTCCTGTCGCACCGGGTGTGGCGGGGGCGGAGCCGCCGCACCGCGCTCGCTCCCTCTCTCCCCGCCCCGGCCGCCTCCGGCAGCCTCATCCGCTGCCGTGGCCGGGGTGAGAGCCTGCCCCGTCTCGGCCGCCCGCTCGCCCCTCCTGCCAGCCCTGTGGTTTCAGCCGGACTCAGCGACCGGCGCGGCCCAGTCCTGCTGGGACTTCGGTCCGCCCACTCGCAGAGCACTGTACTCCCGCGGGCGCCACCCTGCCTGCCTCGGGGTCCCCCTCACAGGGGACCAGACTTTGTCCCACTTGCAGCACCCTGAGATTTCCTGTCAGCCCTGCTGGCAACACTCAGCTAATCCCTGGCCTGCCAGCCCTGTTACATGGGATGCAGCCTAGGTCGAGCCAGCCAGCACTCCACAGCCACCAGGCCCAAAACTTCCAAGCCTTACACACGCAGCACTGCCCTGCAAGCCCCAGGGGATAGATACACTGCAGCCAGATAAAAATCAGCCGTGACAGTTATCCCACCCCATCCAGAAAGTGAGAATTTTATTTTCTCAAAAAAAAAAACAAAAAAAATACCACAGAATAGGTAGTCACAAATTTAACCGTAAGAATGCAGTTTAAAACCGAACAGAAGGAAATGTAATTCCGAAGATCAAAACAATAGACTCAAAAAGGAACTACATAAATTCACAAATGTTGATCAAAGACAACTAAATGCGTGAACCTAAATGAAAGCTCAGGAAGATCATGTCACTGATTAAGCAGCAATCCCTTTCCAAGCGTGCCTAATTTGTGTTCCCTATCCCTCAGTATTCTCAGCTGACCAATAACATACATACATGTAGGACACTGGGCTAAAGAGGCCTATGCTTTGATTCAGTTAACCTGGTTTTAGCAAGAATGCAAGTAATGATCCTGAAGGAAAACAAATTTTCCGATTAAGTCATGTTAAAAAGAGACAAAAAATTAACACAAGCAATGGATTATTAATAAATGATGCCAAAGATTTTGGAAGACTATAGCACACATCGTCTCCTGATTGAAACAAAGGGTTTATATTAAGCAGTTAGTTCTTTTTTTTTTTTGCATTACTGTACATGTGACCACTTTGCAGTTACAATAATGCACTACAAACAATGTTTACATATAAACTATGGAGTGCAGAACTGTTTTTGTTCTTTTTTCCCTAAAAATCCTATAATTGTTTTTACAGTCCACCAATGCTTCCTCAAAAAAAAAAATCTTACACTTACTGTTTCATTTTTCTTATCAGAATAGGTCTTAGAGAAAAGAGTATTTCACATAATTGCAGATTCTGCATAAACCGCTTCAGAGTTATATTTCAACAGTTCCTTATAATGGCTCCACCAATTTAAGATCTCTGGTCTTTGTTACTGTCTTCATTAACTGCAGTTTGTTAGCGTTTGTGTATCTGTGTGTTTGATCTATTGCCTCTCCTGTTGCTTGTCTTTTTTTTTTTTTTTAAATGTTGAATATTTACTAGTCAGCCTTACAAACAGCATTACAGAGATACCTATTTTTTCCTTTTTTTTTTTTTTGAAACTTTTTCAGTTTCAAAATTTCAGCTAGATTTTTTTTTTAAGTAGTACTTAGCCTTAATGCCTAGTCATTAGCTCTTCCCTGAGGAAATGAAGAGTTCCAAAATTCAGTCCCTTATTTAAACTACTATTATATGTTCTTTTGAAGGTGTTTATTTGTCACTTCCTTTACAAGATAGATGTCTGTAAATGGTGCTGGGAGAAAAAAAAAAAAAAAAAGATTTTTTAGAAAACCTGAAGATTCTGAAGCTGCAATTCTATAGTCACTTCAAGACAACCTAGCTGCAGGCTATCACTGAAACAGAAGGTATCTCTAACCTACTCTGTCCTCCTCCAAACAGTATAGTATATACAATTATTCCACCCACCTGTGCAAAGTATTGTAAGGCCTTGCATTCCAAGAAAGACTGGGAAATAATAGCCTATTCAAACAGTTTTCCACTGAAGAATTTTTCAGACATATCCTAATTTCTAGCAAAATAAAGGCTGAAGAGGGAGTAGGATCTGCTCTATGTTCCATTTAGCACTAAGAATTCCAAGTCATCACTTACTCTCTTTGTAGTACACATGGAGCCGGCCCAGATTGCTGAAATAAAAATAACATCTAGTGCCACACCACATCTTAGCAGCCTTCATTCTGATGAATCTTCTCATCTTCATTAGTCATTTTTTCTTAACATTATTTTTTGCACCTCGTGTGTTTACAGACATGTGACCTTTCCCTTTAGACCACTTTCATTCAAGATACATTTAAATCTTATCCTCTATACCTGTAATGAGGTTTAGGTCCGTATTCGTTTTTGTTGTCTTCTCTAATTACCCAGTTTAGCTACATTCTCTGTTCTTACAGGCCCAGAATGCCCTGCATGAATCTGATGGAATTGCCTCAAATGACCCAGTATATGTTTTAAACACACATGCATGTGTGTTATATACACACACACACTTAATTTGCACGTGCGTATATATGCATAAAATGCATGTATACAGCCGGAAGCTGCCTGGCACACAGCTGTAGATGCACACAGTCTGCAGGACTCCTCATGGAAGCCTGAGAGCAAGCAACAGACAAGGAGGAACCCTAACCCTGCCCAGTCCTGCTATAGTCAGGACATGCAGCTAACACACAGCCACAGGCTGATGAAATAGCAGAGGAGCACTTACTCTTTGGAGGAAGGTGAGCAATCTCTCCATTCACAGAAACCATCATGAAAACCTCTCTTTTTCCCTGTGACAGTGCAACATGGGCAAGCTGGCAAGAACACTTCTTGAACTGCAAACACTGTGTACTTGTTTCCAAGCACCAGGTACAATTTCTTTCACTTGAAGCATCTGTAAGGTCCAGGGAAGCCCCTCAGCTACCTAGAGAAAGGAAAACACTGGGCGATTCAAAATTTGTCTGTGGCACAGACATCCTCCCCTTCTTTTATTTTTTTTAACACCTTTTAATGTTGTTTTTTGTTTTTTGTTTTTTTTTTTTGTTTGTTTGTTTTGCCTGTACTTGTTCTCATGTAGCCTACCTACAAAGGCACTTTGAGAACCAATAAAGTAATTTAAGTCTTAACCAGACCACTATATTTAGCTGAACTCAAACCCGTACCTCTCACCATCAAATAAGAAATTCCAATGACAAAAAAGCTGCCATATCTCTATTTGAAATGCTTTCATAATTAATTCTAGCTTTACTTTTAGTATGACTCACTTCCAACAAATCACTAACTTTACCTTCCCAAAAATTAGCTTCCCCCCACCCATAACTGCAATAAGCAAACGTTCCCTCTGCAGAGGGAAATGTTACACCATTTCCTTCTGCCTTGTTCTCAAGAAAGACACCTGACAGTCTCACTTTTTGTGACAGAATGCTACTATAACCTTGATTTATAGGTATAGAAGACTATTATGTTCAGATTCAAGAGTTCCCTATCAGATTAAATTAGTACGTATTTACATAAATAAAAGCACCATGTTATTAGCAATGTACAATATACCACTAAGTTATATATTCGGCATTTACAGGCAAAGCATTCTAGGGTCAAATATTGAGCCATCACTCTCCACATATTTAACTATATATCATCTGAGTATAACATGATTAGCTTTATAGTCAGTTAACAATCGTATTTCAATTTACTGTTAATCATAAGCCATCTGTTAGCACAGAACTTTGAGTCAGAAGCATGGGATTGAACCACAGCCTCTAACGAATACGGAAGGACTGTGACTGCTTTCAGCACCACAAGACTGAAGCTAACAGTGCTAACCCTCAAATACAGCTTCCTAAAAGCAGGAGTATCACGTAGTTTTCCTGGCACAACTGCACACTGTGACATTTATGTCAATGATGAACAATTGCCTAGCCAAACTCCAGTCTTTGTTCAGCCAACAGAAGCTTCGTCAATATAAAGAGAATGGTTTGATTGCATTGATATACAATAGAACAATACTGTTGGAGCTCCCAGTATACTGCAAATATAGCTATAGGAAAATAAATGCATACATGTCAGAGAGGGTATTAAGAGACAATTTTATTTAGATAGTTAGGCTACGTACTTGAACGTTTTTCTTCCCTGTAGGAACATAACACGAGAACTTTCTCCTACAAAACAGAGCACACTACAGCAAACTGATCATGAACCAAACACACTTGGTCAGTAAAGTTATTTATCTGTTGCAAATAATAAACGTTATGCTTAACACTACTTTCTACTGAATGAAGACATAATGAGTAAAAATGCACAGGAAGAAAAGCAATTCGGTTGTCCCTCAAGTTTCTTCTTCTCTAAGTTGAGGAAACCAAGTGACCTCCGCCGCTCCTCGCACATCTTCCTCTCCAGCCCCATCGTCACCTCAGTTGCCCACCTGCAGAGACTAATAGTTTTACGCCCTCCTTATACTGTGACACCCACAACTGTATACAGTACTTGAGGTGAGACCAACATATAACAGGTAAGACCAAGGTCAAACTAACGTGCATAGAACAATGCCACACATCCTAAGAAAACAATAAAGAAACGTAACAAGAAATGCCAAAAACAAAGACGAGAAAACAGCCTAGAAGGTTGCGAGCTCGCTGCTGTTCTGGAAGGGCCCTTCTGGACCACCACTTGCCACCACAACCACCCGAGTCACTCAGCCGTCCTCCTGCGGCCACGCCAAAGCGCCCCAGGAGCGGAGAGGAGGGCACCGGACTAGCCCGGCCCGGCCAGCTGCTCCCGGGGACTCTTCCGGAAAGCCGGCGCGCTCGCCCATCCTCCCGTTACTTCCCGGGCCCGGCGGGGAGCCGCCCGCGGAGCGCGCCCTGCCACCGGGCCGCGCGAGGCCAGCGCCGGCCTCCGCCGCTCCCCGGGGACGAGGCGCCGCCCGCGAGCCCTCCGGCGGCCGCGGCGCAGACGCGCCCTTCCCGGCAGCCCTCGCGCCCCTCCCGGCGGCCCGCGCGGCGGCGCGCAGCGGGATGATCCACGAGCTGCTGCTGGCGCTGAGCGGGTACCCGGGGGCGGCCTTCACCTGGAGCAAGCGCGGCGGCCTGCAGGTACGGCGGGGCACGGCCGGCCCGCGCCCGCCCCCGCGCCCGCCCTCATCGCTGTCATTCCCCGCAGGTGTCCCAGGAACTGCCGTTCTTGCACCCCAGCGAGACGAGCGTCCTGAACCGGCTCTGCCGCCTCGGCACCGACTACATCCGCTTCGCCGAGTTCGTGGAGCAGTACACCGGGCACGTACAGCAGCAGGTGGGGCCGCCTGGCCGCTGTTTTCCCGGGGCGGGGCGGGGCGGGGCGGGGCAGAGCTGAGCGGGCGCCGCTGCGCCCGAACCGCGCCGGGCACGGATGCGCCGCGGCGCCGGCCGGCGCTCGCCCCAGCGACCGTGCTGCCTCCAACGGGGCGCCGCAAGGCTCCGCGCGGTGAAAGTGAAGGAGGGTCCGCGACAACCCGTGTGGAGAGGTGGGCGGAATGTACAAATCTCGGTCCTGGGGAAACGTAACGCGGTAATTGGCGATCGCTGCAGATTCTCCAGGGTTCGTGGCGACCCTTGCGTGCGTACGCAGAAGAGCTAAATGGAACTCTGCTGTTTCTTCTCTGGGCGCTTTCTGGGGGGTCGAGGTGCATTTCAAGATGCTGCGATCATTGGATGCTGGTGTAAAGCTGCACAGAAATTCCATCACTCCTTAGACCTGCACTGAGGAGCTGATGTAGATTTTATTGTTTGCTTTTAGGACCATCATGTATCTCAGCAAAACCAGGGTGGATTACATGGGATTTATTTGCGAGCTTTCTGCACGGGTCTTGATTCAGTATTGCAGCCGTATCGACAGGCACTACTTGACCTTGAACAAGAGGTAAAGGAGAGAAAGTTGGAACAAGAGGCTGTCCTGCTGCTGACAGATTGTGAAAACTTGTCATTTCTGCAATTAATGGGCTATGTGGTAGGAGTTAAAGAGGCGACAAGATAGTTTTCTTTCCCCTTTAGGAATGGCTTCCAAATTATTCCTGTGAGGTGCCATTATAAATGACTGTTCATTCTAATAAGTAGTCAGTCCCTTTTTATACACAGTTCAGTAAGTGCCTCAACAGCCTCAGAGCCCATTGCTGTCTCAGACTATTGTGACTTCTGTTTTCAGTTGTGAGGGTTCTGATTAAACCCTTGGTGGCTTTGTAGCTGTTACACCTTGTGTACAGTCATTGCGCAGTGGTTTCATTAAAAGTTACAGCCTAAATGGGACATGACGCAAAAAAGCGGGGGGGAGGAGGAGGGAAAGCTGTCGGAACTAAGGGTATGGAATATAGAATCAAACCTGCTTTTTTACTTATCTATAACTTATTTTAATTTTCATTAATTGCTTTGTTCTTACAGTTTTTGGCTGACCCGCATCTTTCCATCTCACATGTTAATTATTCCTTGGACCAGGTATGTCATGTTAATAAACACGTAGTATTCTTCGGTTACTCTTTCTGCTCTGTGATATGTCTAATGAGAACATGGGTGGGATAAACAAAGTTTATTCTTTCATGTCATGTCACTTCTTTTAAATGCCTCCAAATTTGTAGTCCCCTGATCATGTTTAGAGGATTACTTGCACTGTAACACATATCTTAGGTTTTTCACTTTTACCCTTGCATATTCCTTGCTGCTTGTGCTTAGTCTGAACTGCAGCTGGAATGCAGTAACTTAGTGCATCTTGATCCAGGCGAGGGAGTGTATTCTTTCCAGTGATTTTCAGGTCACAGAATGGTTTCCGATTTGTGGGGAAAGCATGATGATGGCTTGGTTAAATTACTGTAATCAGGTGCTGTCCGCACTTACCCAGTCACAATTTCTCTCTCCCTTGCATAGCAAACTAATTCAACATTTTGTTCCTTGTTCTGCAGTTTCAGTTACTCTTCCCATCTGTAATGGTTGTGGTGGAACAGATCAAGACTCAGAAGGTACAGCAAAATTGTAGCTAGTCTCTCTTAACAAGTTTCTTCTTTAGCTGATAAAAGTATCTTCTGACCTCACACCACAATAGAATGCTAGGAAAGAATCTGGTTTCAGTAATGGGTGCCCCATTCCTAGTACTACTGTAAGTATTGAACGTTTCACAAATCCATTTAGACTCAATTTAATTATCTTTTCTGTTTCATTATTAGTAAGATCTCTGACAGATATTCTAATCACAGCACATTTCAAAGTACAAGATGCTGCTAACTGGACTTTCTTCTTTTCTGAGCCTGTTTTCTCTCCCACCCTCACCAGAGTTTAATAAATAAAATAAAATAAAAGGCGGAGGCTAATGTTTTCAGAGTTACGAGATGCTTATTTTTTTTGTTAAGGGAATCTTTTGAGAAAAAACTTGGGTGTGCAGCCTCACACAGGCTCACAAAGGTCATCACCTCTTTTTTCACTATATAGAGTATGTTTCATCTCTTTCTGCCAGACTTGTGCAGAAAATGCTTTTTCTAAATGCTTTTTCTTTCTGCAGATTCATGGATGTCAGATACTGGAAACCGTCCACAAACATAGCTGTGGGGGGTTGCCTCCTGTTCGCAGTGCTCTTGAAAAGTATGTAGATGCAATAAAACTTCTTAAGTAGTAACTGGAGTTAGTGTCAATGTGTTATCTTTCTTGTAAAAGCAGATAATACTTCTCAAAATAGGACTGCATGATGTAGAAATAGGAGTAGCATGCAGGGCAAATTGTCACAGTCCCCGTTACCTATCTAAAGCAGGTTAATGGCAGGAACACTCCATACTTTCTATTTTTGGATATCTTGCTGAGGTATCAGTGCTGAGGAAAGTTCAGATCCTATGTTTATTCTTCTTTTGAAATCTACATGAAATGTTTTCGATGTAGCAGACCTATTACTCTTTTTTTCCATCCTTCAGGAAGATGTATTTCACTGGGTGGATGTTGCTATGTTTTTGTGTCTTTGGTGAGAAAGTCAGGCCATTGGCTCTTAAAGGATAATTATTTTCAGTGTTCACGCTGAAATAGTAATAGAGTAGAAACAGCAGAACTGGGAAGCCACTGTAAACTTCCTTATACTTCATTATAATCAAGCAATCAAGCATTTCTTTCTACAGAAGCCACATATTCACAGGATATATTTGCTGCTTTGTTTTTTGTTTTTTTTTTGAGTGATCAGTTCATCTTTCTCTGATTAAAAAAATTAAAAAAAAAAAATCTGTGTTAGATATTTAACTAACTGGACTTACCAGAATGAGGTACATTGAAGTTTTGATTAGTGCATGCAGAAACTCACTGTCTTATTTCTCTTGATCTCAGGATTCTGGCTGTGTGTCATGGAGTCATGTATAAGCAGCTATCTGCCTGGATGCTACATGGATTGCTACTAGACCAACATGAAGAGTTCTTTATCAAACAGGGTCCCTCTTCTGGAAATGTCCCTGGCCAACCTGAAGATGATGATGATGACCTAGGAATTGGGGGACTTACAGGAAAACAGCTACGAGAGCTGCAGGACTTGGTAAGGCTGCAAGTCATGGCTTGGCACCTTTGTTCCGTAGGTAACTAAAGAGGAAACGTATTACCTTGTTTCAGTGCAAACTATGCTGGACTTGTCATTATTGCGACCTGGTGTACTGGGTCTGGCAGAGATGCAGTTCACTTTCCCCATGAAACAGCACTGATATTACACCAGTGTTTTGGCAGTTGCTAAACAGTGCTAGCACAGCATCAACACTCTCTCCAACCCCCTCAAAGCCAGGAGGCTAGGGGTGGGCAAGAGGTGTGGGGAGGAGACATTGCCAGGGCAGATGACCTAAACTGACCAAAGGCATGTTCCATACCATATGACTTAACACTTGGCAATAAAAGCTGTGGAAGGGGAAGGAGAAGAGGGGTAGGGGGAGTCTTGTTAGGAAAGCATCTGTCCTCCTGAAAAACTGCGATGCATATTGAGGCCCTATTTTACAAAACATGGCCAAACGTTGCTTGATGATGGGATGTTAAGAATAATTGTTTTCTCTTCATTTCAGTGTAACCTTTTTTTTAATTTCTTTTTTTTTTATTATTTTATTCGTTTATTTTTCTTTTCCCTCTTTTTTTCCCCTTAATTAAATTGTCCTTATCTCAACCTGTGTGCCTTTTTAATTCCTTTTTCCCCCCTCTTCCTATTAGGAAGGGAGTGAGAGAGCAGTGTGGTGGAATTCAGCTGCCCATAAGGGTGAAACCACCACAGCTGGTAGGATGGTAGATCAACAGAATATTGTCATAGGTTGCAGCTAGGCATAAAGAAGAGAGACATACTGGTGGGCATAGCCGGATAACCTTGAGGCAGAAAGCCGTATTGATAGAATCTGTGTAGATGCTGGTGTCAAGTAATTTCAAGTGTGGTACTCACCCTGCTCGACTCTTTTCTGATTCCTTAGTCAACTCTTTGATTTTCTCAACCTGGACATAGATGATAGCATGAACAATTGCAGGGGAAAGAGTGTAAGAAGCTTTGGTGTAGTTTGTTTGCACCCTTTCTGGTGGTAGCTGGCTCAGGTACTTATTTTGCACAGCCATTGGTGCAAATCAGAGTGGAAATGTTACTTAACAGGGTAATGCCATTGACACTACTGGGGAAAAAATTGCTAAGGAATAGTCAAGAGACTGCTAACATGTCCAGGGTGCTAAGTTAAGCAAGGGGACAGCCTGCGAGAATACTGGTGAAATGCATTAACTCCTCATGTAGATGGCATACCATTAAATTGCTCTTGTGCAAAGCAGATTTCCCAATGGAGTGATCTTCCATGCTTTATGCGTCTGAATATTTTTCACATCAGGTGCTAGTGAGGAACCACTCTGTAAATTCACATTCTCTAATTTTGTATGAGAAAACATTTAATGGGCATCAATGGTGTTAGTTTGTTGCATGTAACTCCAGCTGTGAATGCATAAAAGATTCATCCCCATTACAACCTGCCTTGCGTAATTATTAAGTGCCTTGTATAAACAGTCTTTGCTGAGGAAAGACTATACACAGTCATAAACAAGGAAAAACTTCAGAAGACGACAGAGAATCAGTCATTTTGCTGTATTGGATGTATGATCTATGTGAAAATTGGTAAGTCTTCTAGATCCCTGGTGGCAAATGTAGGCACATCAAGAAGATAACAAGAGAGCCTAACTAAATCTCTTGTTCAGTATTATTGACTATTGATGTTGGCTGTTCTGCTGTCCCATAGTAAAATAATAAACCCTTGGTGCTGATGGGATAGACCAATTCAAAATTCTTGGGTATTTCCTCATCTAAAAGTGTCAGAAGAATCTTAAGAATTGCCAAGCTGTTAACGTCCATATGCAAACTCATACTGAACTCTCCTGTTAAAATGAAGAATTCATTCCCAAAACAAACATTCTCAAAAATTTGGTACAATAGTGTTTTTTGATTATGGTCTAACGAACCTAATTTTCCAATAACAAGACAACCAGATGAAATAATCCGTATTGCTATGATTGCTTCTCTGAAAGAAAATATAGCATCACTACCTGGAGTTCTAATATTTACTTATACCTTCAGGAGGAAGTTAATAACATACTGTGTCTTTGAAAAACGTTTTGCAGGAAATAATTGAGAAAATTCATATACGCAAGCCTTCAGATCCTTAAGCTGTCTGTTCACTAGTGGAGGTATTTGTGTTTGTGCATCTGTACCACAAATGTTCTAGTTGTGCTAAAACATGGGAATAGGGATAAATAGGATTATTTTTGCTAATGCTAATTAGCATTGTTACGGCAGCGAAAAACTAATGTGATGCACTTGCAAGAATAATTCATTTTGCTGTTGTGGCATTATCCTTTGGGAGAGCCAATTTACTGCTGTTCAACAAAGGCTGCACTTCATTTTTCCCCACTACCCCCCTTTCTGATGAAAACATCTTCTGTAGAGAGATCTGCTAGTATGCCAGAAGTATCAAGAAGTTTACAGCCTTATTGAAATTAGGCAGACCAGATCTGCTACTTTTCTGGTTGCTTTTAATGTACTCTGTTTAATTTTCAAAAATTTTAAGCCTGTTTTTCTCAACCTTTTGTTTCTTTTGCCTCGTGCTCTCTATCTTTTCCCTGGGGTCTCTGACAGCGCTTGATTGAGGAGGAGAACATGTTAGCTCCATCTCTAAAACAGTTTTCTCTGCGAGTAGAAATGCTGCCATCATACATTCCTGTGCGGGTTGCTGAGAAAATCTTGTTTGTAGGAGAATCTGTACAGATGTTTGAGAATCAAAATGTTAACCTGACCAGAAAAGGTGAGAAACCTCTTTCTTGTTTTCTTTGTTCACCTGTGAATGACTGACGAGTATCTTCCAAAATATTTTATGAATGAATTCCTTAACAGTTGCTGATGATCAGCTGATATTCTTCAGAAAGTATGGATGTCCGTGCCAGGTCAGAGCAGTGGTCTCAGTGTTCTGCTTCAAAGTGCTAGGGAAGGATGTAAGGAATGAATGAAAAAAAACACTCTCCAAACATCAGTTCCAAGTTCCCAGCAACAACTCACCATGTGCTTTACTCTGAATAAGTACAGATATTGTAAATGTCATGTTGCTTTTTCAGTTTGTATCCTTGTCCCTGAAGGGTGCAAACAGGCACAGGAGCACATCTGGCTCTGAGTATGTATGTTGCAGGATGTGTCAAAGACTCGTAGAATCATTAGCATTGGAAAAGATTCTATGTCTCTCTGATCGGCCAGAGGGTAGGAAGGCCCTGCAGAGGGACCTGGACAGGCAGGATCGATGGACAGAGGCCAGTGGGATGAGTCTCAACACGGCGAAGTGCCAGATCCTGCAGTTTGGTCACAACAACCCCATGTAGCACTACAGGCTTGGGGCAAAGTGGCTGGAAAGCTGTGCAGAGGGAAAGGATTTGGGGACATTGGTCAAGCTCACCGGAACATGAGCCAGTAGTGTGCCCAGGTGGCCAAGAAAGCCAATGGCATCCTGGCTTGTATCAGGAACAGTGCAGCCAGCAGGGCCAGGGAGGTGGAAGGGGTCTGCAGTTTTCCAAATGGTATTCCTTAGTATTGTCCAAAACACTTTTTTCTTACTTGCACAGGCTCCATCCTAAAAAACCAGGAGGACACTTTTGCAGCGGAACTACACCGACTCAAGCAGCAACCACTCTTTAGTTTGGTGGACTTTGAATCTGTGGTTGACTGGATACGGAGCACTGTTGCTGAGGTAAGGATCCCAGGAAGGATAACTATACAGGCTGGGAAGCTTTAGAGTTTTGTGAATGACCAGAGGAAGGGAAGAACTTTACAATCAGTGATAAAACAGGAGCGTGGAGGCTGCAGGTAGTTTTCAGGTTCCTATGGGACTCAGAGTGTTGTGTTACTCCAAATTCTAATGATAAAAGGACACTAACAAGTACCAGTCATTTGCATGGAGAAAAGCAGGGAATTTGTACGTAACGGTTGTTTTACTCATGAAGACTTTTCATGCCATGCTTTTGATGTAACAGTTGGCCTTTTACTTAGACAAATGCTTTGCATTGGTGCTTTTTTTTTTTTTTTAATTTGGAAAAATACCAAAAACTGGAGAAGGTGGGGAGCTTAGAAAAGCAAGAATATAACTAGGATGGGAATGAATTCATAAGACTTCACTTATTTTTTGACCTGAGGCTTCATGTTTTTTGCTGGTATGCATCAGCAGTGTTCTAATTAGTAGCATGGGTTGACTTCACAGTGTGTTCTTGTATTTTATATGGGTGCTTTTTTGTGTGAATCTCAAGTATTTTAAGACAGCTACTGATCTTAGTTAATGGGTTTAGATAAATCTGAGAAGTGGTTACTTGTGTTTTGTTTGTTTCTTCGCTAGCATCTTTGGAAACTGATGGTGGAAGAATCTGATTTACTAGGACAACTGAAGGTAATACCAATTCTAGCTTGCTCTTGCTAAAGCAGCTTAAAATTAGTGCTGTAGGGTTTTTTTTTATTGTTGTTTTTTATGGCTATTCCCCCAGTAAATTCTTTACCATCTTAGGTTCTGCATTTTTTTATTTTAGGTAAAGCTATTTTCATTTTCCAGATCTCAAGAATGAGTGCGGTGATAGAACTTGGTCAGACAGAGTTAGAGGGCTTTGTGGTTTGCCTCTTGAAGCAAGGCCTTGTAAACCTTTTGGGCAGTGGATGAATTTCAGAGCTCTCCAGCTGTTTTGAAATGGCAGAAGTTGTCTAGTAATAAGTGTTATCAGTTAGGACACCTAGTATTTCTGTTAGGTTTTTGATATGCTTATATACAAAAACTTATCTCCACAGATTATAAAAGACTTTTATCTTCTGGGAAGAGGTGAGCTGTTTCAGGCTTTCATTGACACTGCACAGCACATGTTAAAAACACCACCTACGGCTGTAACTGAACATGGTGAGTGCTGCTTATTCACGTACAAACTGTCCTCTCTATGGTATAGTAGGCAGATGGTTAGCTATGTCCAATACAGAAGAGCTCCCCATCTTATCCTCTAAATGTCTTCATTAGCTTTGAAAGAGCAGCACTTTTGAATTAAATTGTCCCACAGAGAGAGTAAAGAAAACATCTTTTAGAAACTTTCAGATGGCAGGTTTCTCTCCATATCTGTGAGTGGAACTAAATGAAAGGGGTATAAATAGTGCATCGCTGTTGTCTTTTATGTCCCTGCATAAATAATGAATGAATGCAAAATTAACACTAGCTGCAATGTCATGAGTATTTGGTATCTGTGCTCTCTCTCTGTCAGATGTCAATGTTGCATTTCAGCAGTCTGCTCATAAAGTACTGTTAGATGACGACAACCTTCTCCCTCTGCTTCACTTGACCATTGAGTATCATGGAAAGGAGCATAAAGGTACCTACTTGCATGTTTAGTAATGAGTAAAGAAGAAACATGATGATCTTGTTTTCAAGCCTATTAATTAGCCTTCTTTGGAGTTAAAAATAAATAAATAAATAAATCTGTTCCCTTCACAGCCCTCCGTGATGGCCTAGCTTGCTTTTGCTCTTCTCATTCTGTTCTCTCCCCTTTTTGTCCTTCTGTGGGCTGCCTTGATGGAGAGGAAGACTTAATTCAGTACCATATTTGTTTTCAGATACTCCTCAGGCTCGTGAAGGGCCTACCCGAGAGTTATCTCCACGTGAAGCCCCTGCATCTGGCTGGGCAGCTCTGGGTCTTTCTTACAAAGTTCAGTGGCCGCTGCACATTCTCTTTACTCCTGCTGTTTTGGAGAAGTAAGTACTAGGTGTGGTCTTTGTCTATGTCTGTAGGCTCCCTGATCTCAGACACTCATTTTTTCCCCCTTCTCCTGAGAGAAAGGTAGATCTATAACACTGTAACTTGCTCCCTGAAACTTAAAATTACTCTTTCCACTTAGTCATATTGAAGGTACAATTGTTGCTAGTGACAGCAAGATCCTGGCAGATCTGTCAACAAAATAGATCTGTCAAACTTTGACAGCTTTTCTCTGCTTATGGTGAAATTACTTTTTAGGTTAACAACCAATACAAGTAGAAACCCGTTACTCTGAGACGGGCCATTTCCTGACCTACCCTATTGGCAAACAATCACATCCCATTTCTTTTTCCAATCTTGCACTGTTATCTTCTCCAGTACCTGTACCCAAGGAAGAGTTCCCTCTTCAACAACTTTGTATTTTTTGAATGTAGGTACAATGTTGTGTTCAAATACCTGCTAAGCGTGCGACGGGTCCAGGCTGAGCTACAACACTGCTGGGCTCTCCAGATGCAACGCAAACACCTGAAATCTAACAGAACTGATGCCATCAAGTGGCGTCTGAGGGACCACATGGCTTTCCTTGTGGACAATCTTCAGTATTATCTGCAGGTCAGGATTATACAGAATATTAAACCCGTATCAGTTAATCAGAAACTGGCAGAAACTCATGGTGGGAGCACTGAAGTCCTAAGCTAAAACTTATGAGTTCCCAGATTCAGTGCTACAATTAGTAGTTGTTTTTTTTAGGTTGTTTGAATAAGTAGAGATTTTGAGCGTTAATGGAAATGCAAATGTTACGGCTCTCAAGTGCTACTAAGCATTTGTGAGAGGCCCCACTCATCCCTGAAGTTGCATCATTAAAGTACCATCCTATCTTCTTCCCTTGCCCTGTTAACTGAGCTCTAATTTAAGTTTATTTTTATCTAAGAATTGAAAGAAGCTGTACTCTTGACCTTTTGAAGTTAAAAAGAGATGTTTCAAATCTAAACACTAGTTAGTAGCAGCATAATTTTGTGAGAATCAATTTAATAGCAACAACAGCTGAATTGAGGGGGCTCGACTTCCTAGATTCTACAATAACCTGGCTGAGCTGTTGCACTGCAGCCTTTGCCCTGAGCCTCCAGATAGCATCTCCCAGTGTTCCAATTCAGAAATGAAGACAAATACCTTTGTTTATGCATTAGCTGTACATTTTTTCACTAGTTAATCTTAAAGAAAGTGACCAATTTATTTTCTACTTAGGTAATACTTAAGCATCTATTTCCCCTCCCTTATATTATTGTACTAGTGTGGTATATAGGTCTCCATTCTGGGGGCAGAGAGAAGGTGATGCTCAGCCTCTTAATCTAGGAGTAGCAATAGGGAGAGTAAGTTTCTTAAAACTTTTAGCTGGTCTGAGGTACTCCTTATTCCTCATAAAGGAAGATACTAATGAGATTTTTTTACATATCCATCAGGTGGATGTACTGGAATCTCAGTTCTCACAGCTTCTCCAACAGATAAATGCCACACGAGATTTTGAGAGTATTAGACTGGCTCATGATCATTTCTTAAGCAATCTGTTGGCTCAGTCTTTCATCCTCCTAAAGCCTGTAAGTAGATTTTCACTTCTTTTCTATGAGTTCTCCAATTGCCCCAGGAAGTAGCTTTGCAAACAGATCAGACAAACAGTCTCTTCAAAAAACAGATCAGTGGTAATCTCCTGCAGAGAATTAAGAATTAAGAATAAAGCAGGTATAAACTAGCAGAGATAAGTTAATTAAGATCACTTAAGTTACAGTTGGTGGGAGTGGTGAACAATTTTCCTTAACTTGAAAAACAAAAAATGTTGCTGTGTTTTTCTCTTGGGCAATGGCATTGAAGAGGTACCAATTAGCATAGTGCTGGGAGCTGTATTCCTGAGGGACTGATAGAGAAATGCATTAGCTAGGGAAAAAAAATCCCGTCTCAAACTTTAGGAGGATAAAATATTCGAGATGTTCCACAGTGGACTACAAGAATGGTCTTGTATTGTTACTCTAGTCAAAAGTATATTAAAATGTTGCTTCTGTTTTTATTAAATACGTAGCCTCACAGAAAACATCTAGAAAGATGGTTGGTGCCAATGAGACTCCGTGATATCCTGGGTCTTGTCTCTTTCATTATTTTGCTCAGTGTTTCAGGTGGTAACATACTAAATTTTCCAGTCTGGAACTTACAAATATTCCAGAAGTCATGCATGTGAGGTGTTTAGGCTTTTTGTTAACATTTTTGAATGCAAATTACCTTGCCCAATAGACCTAAGACATTCCAAGTTTAGCAAACAGTAGAACTAAGCCCTTGAACTATATCTCTTGCTGTTCTTTAGTCTTATTCTCAACCTTGAAGCTGCAGTGGTGGCCTGCTGGTTGGATAGGATAGCCAATGATCAACTTCTGGGCCTATGTTGATGGCTGGTAGACTGATGCCAGTGACTGTTTCCCCAGTGATGTCTGCAAAACGTGGTTGATTTGGGGGTACAGGACAAGGAGAGAAGATGTAGTGCATTGTGCAAGTCTTACTTCATTCAGGAAAAAGGCCTTAAAATGCTACAGCTGCTTTATCATCTTCCTTACTGATTGTTTAAAAACACGGTATTAGTAACATCTTAAGTTATGAACGCTGCAACTTCTTAGATACTAAAAATGTTCTCTGAGGCAGACTGCATTTAACTGCTGTCTTGTACTTCTTATTCCACACAGGTTTTTCACTGCTTAAATGAAATTCTAGATCTTTGTCATAGTTTTTGTTCTCTGGTGAGTCAGAATCTGGGCCCATTAGATGAGCGGGGAGCTGCACAACTCAGTATTCTGGTGAAGGTGAATCTATATTTATATGTACGTGTTTGTCTCCTATGCAAACATCTGGCTAAATAGTCATCTTGGCTTTAAACTTACTTTTGTTCTACAGCCGTTAAGCTGAGATGAGACTTTCTGAATGAGTGCAATAACTTTAATTAATCAATAACTCCTGGGTAGAAAAACTACATATGCACAGAAGGGAAGAATGTGGGCAGTTATGCAGAAATCACTCTATTGAGTAGAAAGGAGGTGTACATCAGATTGTACCTTTCTCCCTCCTTTTGGATACCCAACACCTAATAATTCTTGTGGCTGACAACTTACCTTATAGTGGACTGCAAGCATCAGTTCTTCTGCAGTGATTCTCTTCTTCATGCTGTTAAATGTTTAGGCAGGACAAAGAGCCTTCCTCAGCATGCCTTGAAATGACTTCCTGTAATTTGTAGGGATTCAGTCGTCAGTCATCACTGCTCTTCAAGATTCTCTCTAGTGTTCGAAACCACCAGATAAACTCTGACCTAGCTCAACTGCTACTACGCTTGGATTATAACAAATACTACACCCAGGCTGGAGGAACCTTGGGCAGGTAGGAGTATTTTCAGGAATGCTCACAGCATTATTATGAGACACCTGAAACACAAAGTGATCTAAATGATCATTAAGATATTTTTATCAGTTAAGCTATAATTATTAGAAGCAAAACATTGCTAATACCCATGACAGAAAAGTAACAGAGCCAGAACGATTTAACTTACAGTTTCCATGTGCTTTTTTCGCCCTGCAGAATTTTACCTGCTATTTAATGTTGGCTGAAAAATGGTGATGTGGGTTGTTGGTAGAGGGAGCTCCTTTCAATGTAGCTAATACAGTATCCTTCTCTTGCAGTTTTGGAGTTTGAACACCAAGACCTTTTCTTCAGACTGTGACCAACAGCATGACAAGCAGTGATGCCTCTGGTGCTCTTGGAATTTTTTCCTTGTAGTTGGTACTTGCCTGATGAACCACTGTTTAAGTGGCACTTCCTGCCAATTCTGTACAATTGCCTATTGAGTGCAGAAAGCTTTTTCTTTTACTCTGACCTAGTAGAACCATGCTTTCTGCAGCTCAGCATCTACTCATAAATGCTTCTAGGGAAGCAGTCTGTGCTTCTTCTGAAAGTGGAGAAAAAACAAGGATTGTGATGTCAGAATTGCAGTATCTTAACTGGAGCTGGGCTATGATCCGTTGCAAGCTGGAATAGGGTGGAAGTAGTCTGTTCTCAACTTTGACTGAAGTTTTGTCTGTCTTCAGAACTTTCACTTGTGCAATAAACTGACTTACAGGAGACAGTGTCTGCTAATCAAATACATACTTCTCTGTACACGAAACAACTGCAATAGCAATTTGAGGTAAATTGGGAGGATTGAAGGAATGGATTTTAATAATTTCCCTCAGCCCTCAGCTGAGTGAGGCACATAAATCCAAATAAAACAGGAGATCTAGTAGCTACCACAAGAGATTGAACATTTATTTCATGATAAAAGTTCAGCAGATAAAACTATATATACAGTAATCCATGCACACTGTCCAATTACACAAACATTTAAAATCTGATTAAAACAAGTCTGCACAACGATGGAACAGGAGGGCAATGCTTTAGTTTAGTCGGGGACATAGTCATGTTTATATTTCGGATGCTTGTTGTAGCCTACTCTCTCCCCAGAAATAAGGCTCTGGATCACCCACTCCTGCGAGACAACAGGCAGATGTAATGCTTCTGCACACTTCAAGACAACAGCTGGGCAGGAAAAATCAGTCACCACCACATCATAAACACCCAAAGCAATATCTGCACAGGAGGAAAGAGGCATCGGTCAGGTTAAATAAAAGAAAAAGGATCTTTTAGCAGCAGATCAGTGTGTTTCACTACTATGGATTTCTCTACCACCCAATCTCTCTCATTCCTAGCCCATGAATTCTCTTTGTTAGAAGACATGCTCTCTAGCAACTCTGACCTTGCAGGTACATTTGCTCTAGTCCAGATAGAAATTAACAGAAAACTAGTAGCCAAGATTACTGACAGGAGTAGATAACTACAAGTCCTGACTGGAGGCTGCATTTACTAGGGCCTACATCCCGTATGGAGAAAAGACAGTTGGGTATGTACATAGGAATTCAGAAGGACATGGAAACTCAATTTTAGTGGCCTGGAGAAGGCCCAGGAGTGATTCTTGACTAAGTTTCCCCTTTTAATATAAGCTGGAGGCTGATGGTTTGTATCCTGAATCGCTGCAGCATATCTTTTCACTGGAAGGTAGCTCTTCTAGATGTAAGCTTCTACATCACATTCAAGCAGCGAGCTAGTGTCAGCATTTTGCCTTCTTTTATAGACATCCTTGCAAGCCATCATAAAGGTTTTAAAACCATACTTGAGACCACAGTGGCACAGGATTCCCAACTACTAGGCCTGAGAAAGCTGATGAATACCTTTATTGTGAGCATTTGAATAATGCTGTCTAACACATGTTGCTCCCCCTGTCATAAGGATTTCAGACCACAGATCCAGGAAGTTCTGCTGCTGGTCTGATACCAGGAGAACCTTCAGGTTATGAAATGGATTTTCTCGTGGGTGCCTGTGGAAGAAAGGGAATTGCAGATTGCTACAAATACCTGATAATCTGAGCTTTTATTTGAAGACCATTATCTACTTCCCCTTGTCACCTTACTGGCTCCCATATTAGTTCTTTGAGTATCTTGTATACAGTGACCTGCCCTCTTACCACCACCTCAAAACACCTGGAACAATTCTCTATTTATAGGTAATAAAAACAGAGCCAGACCACACTGGCAATGTGCACGGCAGCCTAAATTCAGAGCTAGACTAGCCTCCTCCTTGATCCTGAATCACCTTTCCTGTGCATGTCCAAAACATCTCCACTTTGACAGGGCTGAGCAAGATGACATCAGTCTCCTGCCCAAAAGCCTACGGGGATCTGAAAACTGCTTTTGTCTGTTCCTCACCTTACCTGAGAAGTTTGACCTGACATCTGTTCTCTTCGAACAGACCTTCCGGATTAAATTCCACAGAAAATACAGAACCTGACTTCAAAATGTGCCAGCTCTCCTTTGTCCATTTCTGAGCAATTAGAGAGGTCAGCCAAGTGTGTGGGAAATCTTGCCCGATTCTTCCTTAAGAGGAGACTGAAATCTTTCTTCCCAGCAGACTTTTTTGTGTATATGGCAGCCACCTTGGCATTAGAGGTAAATCTAAGGAAAGAGGTGGAAATGCTGTTTCTATCTGGAAGGGAAAACAGGGGGAGCAGTACTAGGGACACCTTCAGAACCTGCAGTATTCAAGAGCCTCCCAAGCATAACGCTTCTCTCTCCTTACTTAAATCCTCAGCCTGTGCACTCTGATCATGGTTATTTCTTATAGCACTTACCATTCTAGCAGTTTTTGCTCCTGGAGGCTATAACCAGCTGGCAAAAGGTAATTCCGGTAATTTTGAAGCTGGTTAGCATGACAGCTATCATGGACCCAGATATGAGACACACAAGGGATTCCTCTGGCAAGGCACAGCAAGTATTTCCGAGTTCGACAGTGCTGGTCCGCAATTAAAAGACACTGATACGCTGCATTACACTTCAGGTGAGATAAAAAAGACATGTAAACTGGAGACAAAGTGCTGAGAAAAAAAAAATCTGTTGAAGTTGTCTTGCTGCTAAACACTAAGGAAGAAAACAATCAAAACTCTGCTTTCACAGCTATATTATGAGAAAAGCGAATTAGATAAACAGATTCTGAGATCAGAAGTACCTATAATAACCACCTATTCAAAGCTATGGCTATGCAGTACAGGCAAAAACTACCTGGCAAAATTTGTATAACTGCCTGCCGCTTCAGATAGAGGAGGAAATTCATCATTTAAATTGTTACTCTAAGTTAGTAGAGAAGACTACACCTTCAGGCAAAATGCTCCAAGAACAGTTTACCTTTTTTATTAAAAATCTGAACCTTATTTTCTGACTTAAGAAAAAGTATGTGTATAATAAAAAAAAACAAAACTACCATCTGCCTCAAAGTCTGCACAACGTCGTTCTGGCTTTGTCTGCTATTTTATGTTCTCTACATAAAACTACAGGAAAAGACTTGTTTTGGAAGCCATCATTACTTGTAATTTCATCATCACTACATCATACAAAGCTTTGATACAGGTGTGCCCACATTATTCATGCCTACATGTTTCACATATTATCTAATCTGACCCATCTGCATACCAGATCCCTCTTCACAAAGAGGTTTGCTGCCTCCACAGGGCTTCAGAGATGCTACTACGAAGTGTCTGAGCATAATACAACCTTCAGACTATTACCCTCTCCTTTTTCAAGTGGGTACCGAAAACATAGCAACAGGAAGCCTAAGGTCTATCAGGAGGGACTTCAGGGTGCTGGGGAGAAACCTAAAGGACTCAGGAGCACAGATCACGTTTTCCTCCATCTTCCCATAATAACAGGGAAAAACTGGAAAAGAAAGTAAGTCCAGGTCATCAATGCTTGGCTCCAAGACTGGTGCCTCTGCAAGAATTTTGGGATTTATAATCACGGAAGAGTCTTCAAGAACAGAGGTTTGCTGGGGCCTGATGGGACCCACCTGTCTTGTTGAGGGAAATGTTTCTTGGCCCATAGCCTAGTGAGATGGATTGAGAGGGCTTTGAACTAGGATCAGTGCAGGAGGCGAATACCATTAGGAGCGCTGAGGTTAAGCCAATGGATGGTGCAGCACTGTCTCCTGGTGGCAAGGCTAACAGGAGCATCTATGCTGCTCCAGGGAGCACTGTGGGTTCAGGAGCATGTCTGCTATACTTGTATACCAATGCAAGCAGTATGAAGAACAAACGGGACAAGCTGGAAGCTTCTGTCCTGTCCCGGAGCTATGATATATCTGGTATTAGTGAGATTTGGCAGGACAAGACCCACAGCTGGAGTGCTGGGATGGAGGGGTATCAGTAGTTCAAGAATGATAGGCAGGACAGGTGAGGTGGAGGTGTTCTGCTGTATGTAAGGGAGAGATGAGACTGTATGGCCATTGCCGTTGGGGATGATGCCATAGAGAGCCTCTGAATGAGGATTAAGGAGACAGATATCAAAGACACCGTTGTGGGTGTCTACTATCGACCACCTACCCAGGACAATGGCATAGATGAACTACTCTACAGGCAATTTGAGGAAATTTCTGGATCAGTTACCCTCATCCTTATG
This sequence comes from Anas platyrhynchos, assembly GCF_047663525.1. Taxonomy (NCBI): domain Eukaryota; kingdom Metazoa; phylum Chordata; class Aves; order Anseriformes; family Anatidae; genus Anas; species Anas platyrhynchos. The sequence continues at coordinate 25,122,747 of NC_092597.1, read as the reverse complement.
GGACACTCCAATTTCCTAGGCATATACTGGCTGTATCACACCACCACAGCAAGCAAGTCTGGAAAATTCCTAAAGCATCTTGAAGGTAACTTCCTGCCACAACTACTGAGGTTGCAAACTCAGAAAATTGCACTCCTAGATCTGTTTGAAATTAGAGATCTTCTCATATATAAGCTAGCTGTTGACTAACTAATCATTCTTCAGATGGGAGGGAATACTTTCAGCTGATTCTTGAGGCCTGGTCAGATTCTGACAGAATTGTTTTTCATCATACAAGTAGTTTACCAGTTGTAAGTCCGTTGCTTTTCAGTTTCAACTGCTCTGTCTCCCATACCATATTGTAACAGGAGCTATTCTGCGCATCCCATTTTACTTGACTCCTATTTAGACTATGCAACATTTCTCAGGGAGACAACACTGAAAAATGCTGAACTGTCTCTAGTTGCCCAAATCCCCCAGGAAATGCCCTAGAATTATTACCAATAAATTACAATGCACTGTATTACATGAGAAGTATAAGTTACTCTTTCCTATGAGAACTATGCTTAATTTCCTCATAATTTACCTGCTATTCATCAGAAGTACCAAAAGAGAGGAAGAAGAAAAAAGGGGAGATGGCTCTATAGGAGCCTTCCTGTACATCCAGTTCATCTCTTCAGCTTACTTTTACAAAGCCAAACACTGACACGCAAGAAACACTTGTATGTATGGAAAAGCATAAATGATGCTTAACTTCCCCACCATCTATTCTTGCCTAAAAGAATTCAGTTTTTCAACATTCTACTGAAAAACATTGTAGACGGTGCTGCTTTTCAGGAGGGACTCAACAGGCTGGAAAAATGGCCTGACAGGAATCTCATTAAATTTGACAAAGGGAAATGTTAAGTGCCACACCCAGGTAGGAGTAACTCCATCATCAGTATGTGCTGGGAACTGACCAAGTGAAAAGTAGCTTTGCAGAGAAGGACCTGGGATTCTGGTGGAAGACAAGATGAATACGAGCTAGCGGAGTGTCTTTGCAGCAAGCCAACCAGCATCCTTGTCTGCGTTAGGAAAAACATTAAAGCAGGTCAAGGCTGGTTATCCCGCTGCTCGCTCTGTCTATCTATCATGCTGCTCTATTTGCAGCACTGGTGAGACCACATCTGCAGAACTGCATCCAGTCCTAGGTTCCACAGTATGAGAAAGACATGGACAACCTGGAGCAGACCCAGCCAAGAGCCATTAAGATGATCTAAGATTTGGAGCATCTGATCAAGAGACTGAGAGAACTGGGTGTGTTTGGCTCCAGAGGAGATGGCTTAGGTAGTCTTACCAGAGCATATTAGTAACTGACAGGAGGGTGCACAGAAGATGGAGCCAAACTATACTTCATGGTATCCACTAAAAGGACGAGAAGATACAAACCTAAATACAGGATTTTTTTTATTTTTTTATGTTTTTTTAAATTGGGGGTGGTCAAACACTAGAATAAGTTGCCCTGTCAGGCTGTGGAGTCTCCGCCTTCAGGGATGCTCAAAAACCAACTGGACGAGGTCCTGAGCAACTTTCTCAAGTTGATTCTGTTTTGAGCAGGGGGAGTAGACTAGATGATCTACAGAAAATTCCTTCCAATCTCAATTATTCTGTGACTATCATCCTAAACTATTACCCAAGTCCTTACCTGGGTTTCATTAAAGTCTTCCAAGATATAGCCGGCTCCTGCTCGCAGCTGTTGTGCTATATAATGTTTGTTGTATGGAGTCATATCTAAAAATTCTAGAACAGAAACAGAAGGTTAAATTTTTGGCTATAACCTGTCCATGTCCATACCCTCCTCAGTCTGCACAACTCATCCATTCTAATAAGGGATCCGCTCCTCTTTCTCCCAAGTACATCTACAAAAATCCTCAGAGGAGTCCAAAAAAAAGGACATCAGTAAAGGCAGCACAGCAATGGCCTAATTAGCCAAGTGAGCACTTCGTGGCTTTCTTCATGCTGCAGTTCACTGCATGAAACATGACTTCAGTGAAGGCAAACTGCTGCAATCCATTCATGCTTTCAAGTCCTGTTTCTCAGCACTATCTCTTTTCTTAAAACCTTCTTTCTTATATTACACTAGTGATATATTCAGAGTCTGCTGATCCTTCTGTCATACCTTTCTTATTTTGCTGAACAGCCTTATGATCATCACTGATGTTTGCTACATTTCAGGTTGTAAATTCTCTTAGAGACTGACAGTTATCTCCTTTCTGCAAAGGATTAATGAGCAAGAGAAAAACACTCACACCAATGCCTGATCAGACAAAATCCATCCCTTTTCCCAAAGCAACAGCATTCCACTTGAAAATGTGATGGGTAAGGTTCACCTCACCTTCTTCTTCTTCACTACTCCCTGCAGGACCATCTGATGTTTTCTGGCGATTGACCAATTTGTCACTGGGTGTTGCCATGGTGAGAAGAAAGGCATAACCCAAAAAGAGTGTCTTATTGTGGGGCAATGGTCCATGATGGTCCTCCAGAACTGGGGGATCTACAGCGTCTACACCTTCACAGGTGCTCACAAACTCTCCTGCTCTCACAGCCCCTGTGGGAAGATGGAAGGACCATGAGTCTCACAAGTCAGGTTCAACACAAAGACCTGAGGAATGATTTGGGATATGTTCAATTTCAGTTGTTTTACTGGAGAAGAAAGGGAGGCAGGACTTCGTTATGATTAAGCTAGGATAGGTTGGCATCTTTTACCTGTGTAGCTGCAAAGAATCTTTAAATCAAAACCCTAGCGACTAATAGAACAATGTTTGGCAGTTTGTCAATATCCTGAAACAAAGAGACCCTTCACAGCATTAACTGTGAAGGCGTATCAGGACTGACTAAACAGGTAAGAAAGAAGAGAGACATTACGGTCAGAACAACATGCTGCAAAGAACACTTCTAAAAGGCAGAAATGAAAAGATGGCAGACAAATACTCAGACTATGCTAAAAATATCTCTGGCTACTGAATGTATCCAGGGATAATCTATCTCAAATCCTACAGGGCAAATAAGCAAAAAGTAAGAAAGATGCTTGTGTGAAGTGGAAAGACCAACTACAATAATATATATATATCAAGGAGGAAGAAAAAAAAAAAAGGCTGATAAAGTTTAAGAACAGAAAACAATGTTCTCACCAGGCTTCATTGTTGCTGACTTGCGGCCACGTTTAGCTGGGGATCTCTCTTCTTCAGAAGCGACAAGCTTCCTCTTCCCAGACAGCACACCTGGTGGGATGCGTGGACTCTCCAGCCCTTTACGAGTGGGAGTTGTGCTACTGCTGGAAGTGCTGGGAGAAGCAAGGTTACTACGTCGCTTCCGCTTCCCCTCCACAAGATTATCTGTAATATAGTATGCAGAGATTATAACAACTGATTTTCATAGAATATCTGAGTTGGAAGGGACCCACAAGGATCACTGAGTCCAACTCCCTGGTCGCCAAAAGACCACCCAAAATAATAATAATTAAAAAGAAAAAAAAAAATCAGAGCATGTGTCTGTCCAAACGCTTCTTGAACTCCTGCTGTCACCTACCCCTATCTATTTGTCCAGAGATGGTTACACTCAACAGTATCTAGCAGGTACATACTACCACCCTCTGTTAGAGCAAAACAGCAGAGAGGAAAAAACAAAAACGAACAAAAAAATCCACCCTTGCTTGCATGTCTCTTCTCTCAAGCCAAGTACTCTGCCAGTCTCTTTTCCACCCAGCATAACCGAACAGTTTATATCACAGCAGTCACCCTACATACCAAGTGTAACTGAGTACAGTAAGCACCACTACCCTGGAAGCAGGTTGCTCTCCACAAGTCAGTCAATACCACTATGTTTCTGAGCAAGAGATACAAACAGGAAAAGGGTCTCAAAGATCTCATTATAGAGTATAGACCAAAGGAACCTGTCAGATTTTGTTTTGTGCTCAGTTTTGTATCTGCACCCACCTCGTCACTTGCCTTCAGTTTTAAAACACCTTTTTTTTTACATTAAGGATTTTGTCCATTAGACATATGTCCCTCTGGCCATAGCCAGAGGAATGGGCTTGCTCTTTTTCAGATCAATAGACAACAAAACACTAAGATCAACAATCACAAACACTTGATTCACAACAGGAAAGGATACCATTGTAAAACTAAGTACTGCCATAACAAAATGCAAGCTGCAAAGAAGCAATGGGCATCAGCCTCTCCAAAATCTTGGCCAGGCTCAGTCACAGCCTTGCCCAAATGCCATAGGACAGGTGTTAAGAGACTGAAGGGATCAGAAGGAAAATGGCAAGAAACAATATTCAACAAACATGCTGTCACAGGAAAGCTGAATAAGTTATTTGCATGTGTGATAGAGAGGAACTTAGGGATAATGGAAGAAAGATGAATTAATAAGGTAATCCAATGCTTAGCAAGTCGTATCAAGGAATTCAAGTCTGGAATTGCTTAATTACAAACAGCTGCACGTAACCTGTTGTTTAAAAATCACCTCCATACAGAGGTACACACTATAGTACTAATGAAACATTTTCTTAGCACCTCCAGCACAATCCAGAGAACTACAAAATGGTAGCTTTGTGGCTTTTTGTACCAACAAATTCACTGAAACGATACTAAGGATCTGGTAGATTCATGAAGAAGTGACCTGGTGGGAAACAAAAACTTATTTGTATTTATCATCTTGAATACATTAGCATTCTTTGAAAGAATCAATGAGAATATGGATGATGACTGATCTGCATGAGTGACTGAAGAGTTGTTGTTTTTAAATAAAATGTTTGTGTGTATGTGTGTGTGTATATATATATATAGAAAATGATCTTACCAAAAGCTTCTCTATAACTTAAGCTACTAAAGCAAACAGGAGCAATGTCCTCTCATGTGTTAATAACCGGTCATCACAAAGGATGATCACTGGGCAAGAATACATGGAACAAAGTTACTTATATAGCACTTCAAGTATTCGTGTTCAGGCATATACTGCTCAACATGCTAATAAGATATTTAGAGAGGAGAAAGAATTGTGAGATAAAGTCTACTGATGACATAAAATTACTTAATGCTTATCCAAACTAAAGCTGACTACAACAAGCCACAATGACTGTGCCACTACAACTCTGTTTTAATGCATCAGACAAAATTCAGGTCTGCTGCTAACCAATAAAAACCATGGTCCAGAAGCAGCCTCTGATCCAAAAGATTTAATAGACTTGACTACTGAAAGGCTGTATTAGACCAAAGATCAAATCCAAACTTGCTTTCCCTGTGTGATCTCCCCTAAGATACACAAAAAAGCTGCTGTTTGAGGCAGCACACAGGGTTACAGGGTTAGATGGATCCTGATTTGGCTCGGTGCAATTTGTAGGTAGTTGTCAATGAACTCCATGAACATGTGAGGAGCTGCTGAAGCTACTTGGTTTGCTCAGCATGAAGAAAACGAGACCGAGAGGAGACCTCATCATGGTTTACAGCTTCCTCATGAGGGGGAACAGAGGGGAAGGCACTGATTTCTCTCTGGTGACCAGCAATAGGACCTGAGGAAATGGCTTGAAGCTGCAACAGGCAGTTCAGGCTGGTTATCACAAAAAGGTTCTTCACTGAGAGGGTGGGTCTGTCAGTGGAACAGGCTCCCCAGGGAAGTGGTCACAGCACTAAGCCTACTGGCGTTCAATAAGCATTTGGACAACACTCTCAGGCACATGGTTTGATTTTTTGCATGGTCCTTTGGGAACCCAGGAGTTGGACTTGATGATCCTTGTGGGTCCCTTCCAACTTGGGATATTCTATGAACTCTGAAAACATTTTTGAATATCCAGAAAGATCTAAAACATGGGTAATTGGGATTAGGAACCAGAAACATCTCAAAGGCACAAGATGTGTGACAGCATAGCCCCGGAAGAAAAACAGGAGCACTTCAAACTACATAGAGTCAGCAGCTCAACAGCACCTCCCCTTACCGAGACTGATGTCAGCTGCCTTTGCCAGGGGGGTGACAGGTTCATAAGGGCCTAGCCCAAACTGCTCCCGGAGCTTATTTCCTTGTTCCATAGACAGGATAACAGCCATTCGTTTGTACCACTTCCGCTGGCCTTCCTTTTCAATGCAATAATATAGCTCTCCAGACTCCTTCCGGTGTCCTTTCACTACACCTGATAAGACAGCAAATGACACCTGTTAACTACACCTAGGCTTCCCATCCTCCTGAACAAACACCCATCTTCCATTGCATTCAGCAACTCAAGAGAACCCAGGAACTGACCTCAAACACTGCTCTTACCTGCACTGAAGTACTCATCCTCTGAGAGTGCAGTCACCTCAGTTTCCAGTGGGATAGGGTCACACAGTAAAATATCTTTTCCTAGCACATCACATTCATACCCATCATCAAAAAGCAGCTTGTACTTCCCTGCCCCAACATCTTGGGTTATCATTCCAGAATAGAAGTACCCATTTGAAGACCACTTTGCTACAACCCTGAGGCCCACAAAGCTGCTCCCAGAGGATGAGTCTGCACAGTCTGAAGGACCAGTCACCACTTGTAACGGGATTTCTGGAGAGTCACTTCGACGTAAGGCACAGAAGCCAGAAGTGTCAGATTTCTCCCCTCCATCTGGCTGGCGAACTGCACGAACAAATGATTTCTCCTCAGGTGATGCTGTAGTTGAGAGATCCTCTACACCTGGAATTCCAGCTAAATCTCTGTAGAAAAGACAAAAGCAGACCCAGAAGGATCAGGAAAAACAGTTACTAAACAAAGAATATTTAGGACAGATTCTTGCTGCTGCTACATGCTATCACCAAAAACTAGCTCATGAAATACTTAACTCTCCATTTTCTCTGTCACATTAATACAGCAGGACCCCCTTCTCTTCCTTGACAATATTAATATTACAGAATCCTTTTTCCAGGGTACCTTGTTGCTGTTGTTCGAGATGGTGGGCGGCCTCTTCTTCCTCGCCCACGAGGTGTAACAGGTGCTCTGCCACCCTGACGAGTACCAAGCATAGAGTCCTCCTCTTCCTCACACAGAAGCGCTCCTGTCTGGCTAACTCTGAGAGGAGATGCTGGCTGACCAGCTCCTTTCCTAGGGCTAGAGAATTCATGAGTTCAGTTAACCATTCTGGAAAGAGTTATCACCTTGCTATATCACCCCATTTTCCCTGTGATCTGCCAACTGGACAAGAACTTTGCCTCATCCTTCCTGAACTGCTCAGAGCTAAAGCAAAGCTATGCATCATAAGGCAACAATCATTACTCCTTCAGGAAGAAAAGATGGGAATACAAAGACTGTTCCTTATTTCTGTTCACCAAGACAGATCCTTTCCTGAATATTCTTGGTTTAGGGTCTACCTTGCTTCACATTTCACCCAAGCCAGCTGTTGACTTCTGCAAAATACCTTCTCCATTCTCGAAGCTCTGCACATACCTTAGTCTTCCTAAGGTACCTCTGCCAATGGGTAAAACAAACTCTCCAGTTTCCGCACCACACATTTTCCCTTTGACAGCTCCAGTTCCTCGTGCTGAGCTGCTGCTGTGTGTTGCAGAGTGACCACTGCTTGCTCCACTGGATGTGCGGTGGAGGCTTGAGGCCTTAGATGAGAAGGAACTGACATCACCAAGGTCCCCTGAGGTCAGTGATGATCCCACTGCTGTTCTAGAGGAGGATGTGTCTGTCTCACACTCCTGGCACTCCACTATAGGCTCCTCAGTTTCCTTAGAAGAAAAAAGAGGCCACTTCAAAGGTGATGAACTTGCTAGACGGAAGCTACATTGTAGAAACATCAGACACAAACAAGCTGAGAATACATTCATGAAATTGAAGACAGCTACGCAGATTGAGTCTGGACTAATCAATGGCAGACAGCTTCTCTCTCCCTACAGGCCTGTAGCTGTGCTCCATACGAAGAAGTCACATTAAGAAATCAGTCACCAAGACAGAGCTTGGACGGCTTTGATTTCAAAGCCAGAAATCAGCCTGGCTTTGAATGATTTCCACCCTTTTAGAGTGTAAGAGTGCAAGAACTACATGACACACTATCAGCCTTTGGTTACTAGTAATACAAGATCAAAATCAGATGGTTGGTCATTTGGAGCAATTCAAGTTTTATGGATATTTACAGGTCTGTCAACACAACACTGATATCAAATGTAGGTAGATAAACTGGACATGGTTATACGATTACATAGCCTGTGAAAATACATTTAAGAAAATCTAATTCTCTATTTTAATATTACAATAAGCAATTTTGTGTGTAGTGTCAGGTGTGAGAGCGTAAGTAACTGAACTAATTTATCCATTTGTGACATTACTCATTGCAATGAGTAATTACATTATTCACTGTAACAAAGTTAGCACAAGACACTTGTGTTATTTACCTGTATAGTAGAACAGCAGTAATGTGTTACTACTGCAAGCAGCCTGGTATGTTTACCATGTATATCATATCAGCATTTGTTGACTATTCTTTGAGTTTCCCTAAAGATTTTCCAATAAAGGAATGGATTGTACAGCAATACAAGCATAGTAAAAATAGGCTTGTTTATTTTTTGATTTCGAGATGCTTTTTGGAGATCTCTTACAGAATCTGGTCGACAGGACTCAAAACCCCATGGACTACAGGTGAAAGATAACGCTGAATTGCAAATCAGGCTGAACAGTCTCACATAGTTCAATTTTACAGATAGAAATGATTTTTGCTGACTAATTTCTGCCCATTCTGAAATCTCTGCTTTGACAAAAACCCAAGAATTTTACAATAGTTAGAAGCATATTATAAAGTCTTTTGTCCATTTTTGTCTCCCAGAGAAGTGTGTCTTCAGAACGCAGTAACAGGAATGAAATACACCAGCAACAAACACACAGCTTTCAATATGCACTGAATGGTCTATATGTTCACTCATTGAAAAAAAAAAAAATTGTCATCACGGCACACTGGTTTGCCCACTCAGCTCACGTTTTCTGCAGCCACAATACAATTTATTTTTTCAGCCAACATATTAGTATATTTAGCCCTGAAAACAGGATCTTACCTCAACTACTTTTCGTTCTACCTCTGCACCATTTACATAGTAAACATCTGTTATAACACGGGTAACAACAGTGCGCACCTCTCGAACAGTTCGCATGTGGCGACGTTGAACCTGGCCTCTAGGTGGGTGAAGAAGGTTAAATTCCTCCTCTCCCTGTATTAACAAGACAAATTAAAATGAAAACAAACCACATCCAAAAGCAAATAATTTCTGTGAACAGCTATCTCTGCAGTACAGTTTTTTCTTACCGCATTTGAGTACTGTCGTAGGGAACCTTTCAGTATCTTGCTGCAAATTAGATGCAACAACATGAAAGACCCCGAACAAGGGAAAATTGAACACATTTTGCTCATTTGTTGAGGGGCAGAGGAAGGGAAATCACAGCAGTCCAAGGAAGAAACACCAAAACTGTCTTAGTATAGCTTCTGATAGTCATTCAGTGGGCTCTCACATCTCATAACTATTACAGAGTGTATTTATGGCCCTCTAACCTCCTGTTTCCCAGAGGAGGCACAGTTCTTATTTCAAGTCTAGAAAAGATCATTATTCTAGTCCTTATATTCATAAGAAATATGCAAGCTCTAACTTCAAAGCAGTTATTTTTCTTGAGTCTGCAGCAAACTTTCTGAAACACTAGTTCAAAGCTAATTCATCTTGTTAGAATGTTTAACTAGAGGAGCTCTCCCCTGATGTGTTTATCCATTGTATTCTGCTGCTCCATCCAGTGAAAGTGCCAGACGTTCACTGGTGCAAATAGGAGACATCAAAGCATTCCTTCCAGATTTCATACAACTTCCTCCTCCACCCAAAAAAAAGTTGTTTTGTTTTTTTTTTAATAGCGTTAACTACATCTAGACATACACAGACAGACACAAAATCATATTTTCTCAGAAAATATCAAGACATTTACTTCCCAAACTTACTCTGTCCACTGAGCATTGCAGTCCCTTAACAGCTGTCTACAGTTGATAAAGGAAAGCTTATGCCATTTATGTTTTGAAGAGGTCTCTTGGCTTTTTTTGACAGAGGAATTATGGTTACTGAATTTATTGGCTGAAGGGATACTTTACTGTTCTAAAGCAGTAAAATTAAATACAGGCAGCCTTCATCCCACCTGACTGTGCAGAGAGTCTGTGTCTTCTCCAGATGCATTCACAAGCTTTTCCCCACTCTCCTCAGTTTGGATGTTCGCATCTTGTCGACCAAGTCTTTGCCCAGACATACTGGTTCCCACATCCACTCGCCTACAGATTCCTTCTGCTGTTTGTGTTGCTACTGTAACAGTTGTTGGGGTAAAATGACAGTCTGCTGCAGTTTGAATCCCTTTATTATTAGTATTTGCTTGCTTCTCTTGGCTTTCATTAATTGCAACAGCTTTACTTGGTTTCTTCTGCGTTCTTGTCCCTTCTTCCATCTGAGTGCTAACAGTACCAGTCTCCACACACTCCCTCTCCTCTGCACAGGGAGGTTGTTGATGGCAGCCCTGTTGCATCCTCTGAGGAATTAGGAACTGTCTACCACTGTCATCTGCTCTGTGTTGCCGGCACTGCTGACTGGGATTTTTACATAATTCATCATCTTCTTCTGTGCCAGGAAAACTGAATAGATTCCCCCTGCAAACCAGTTATATATAGGTCAAAACTATTGATTAAAAATGCAGGAAGGCCAATATTCTGCTACTCAGGTCAAAGCACTATTCAAAATACAACAATGCATTTTTTCAATTGCTTCTTAAGCTTACAAAGAACTCGGTGTGTTTTCAAATTGAAAAACATTTTGCAACATCTCTCAAGTGATCCATGTGGTGGCAGGAAGAATTGCTGACACCTACAGAAAACTAGGAGCTTTTGCAAATACTAATAAAGCAATGTATGCTCCGAACAACAAGGACCACGTATGCGAAATGCTTCTCAAAGTCACGCCATCTTGAAGTTGCTACAGTCTGCTTCAGCACTTCCTTGACCTGAAAGAGTTAATCACACCTAGCAAGAAGAGGCAGGAGTGTGAACACAAATGCTGTTTAACACCTTCACTAGGATTTCTCTTCCCCGTCAATAATCTTACCAGGTTTTATATGGGACTGTATACTGAATCTTACTAGAAGTACACATTTATCCTCCCTCATCTCCCTCATACCTGAGAGACTTTGAGGAGTGACTGTCTTCCATTCTGTCTGTACACTGCCCAGCACTAAAAGTTCCTGGTCATTGCTGTCTACAGTATAACCGTTCAATACTCTTGCAATATAAATTACTTTTTCTTCATAGGTCAAAACTTCAATCAAAAGATAGAATTTCAAAATCCTCCTGGATGCGATCCTGTGCTATGTGCTCTAGGTGTCCCTGCTTGGTAGGGGGTTGGACACTGTGTACTCTCCAGGGTTCCCTTCGAACCTCAACCATTCTGTGATTACCATGTGAGATATAGACATACAGTACTTAATATATTCATTCCATTGCGCCCAACCTTTTAAGTCATCCAAAGACAAAGAGACTACACTGAGTCATTAATGTTAAAAATGCACACATGTGTAAATCCAAAATCTAACCAGGACTGGCAGTCAAAGACCGTAAGTAGTTACCTATATGGAGAAGCTGAAAGGTCATGGCCTCTGGCCTCATCCTCTCGCCGAACTTCACAGACACGACTGAACACAGATGATGCTTTCTGGGAGCTAGCAACGCAGATTAAAAAAAAAAAAAGGCATTAGGGATTGCAAAAATACAGCATAACAAGTTTTCTAGCCCCCTGGGAAAACAACTACTGGCATTAAACATTCAAATTGAGTTTGATGATGTAGGCAACCAGAAAATGAGTGTGATGGTCAGACACTCAAAGGTCAAGAAATGACCCACAATTATATAAGCACTTCTATTATTTCTGCAGACACTCTCACAGCCAAGAGCAATCTAGCAATTCCAGAAAACGTAGGGTAAAGAACTGCAGCACCATCAAGAGTTTCACCATCACTATTTCTTGCAGCCACTGGGGAACACCATTAAATCATTTATGGCGTATTTAAAATCTTCATGACAGAGCAAAATTATGGGGAAAGACCTATAAAGCAGACTTTGAGAGATCAAGTTCAACCTACACCTACAAAGGCAACCCAACATCAATCAGTGAGGACTGACGACCATTCACCCTCAGCACTGAGGCAAAATTACCATCCAGCACCTAATTCTGCGACAAGAGGTACTAAGTTTATTTCAAAGTTTTCTCACTGCTTCAAACCATTATACTTCACTCAGACCACTATAGATAGTGTCTTCTCACTCAGATTCTTATTAGTACTTACAAATCATACAGTCTAAAAGATACAATCAAGCAACCCTAGGCAATGTGGGAATACAGTACATGATAACAAGCCTGTTTCCAAAACTATTTTTCTTACATGTGTGATAAGACAGATACATACAGATTAAAAGATCAAGGAAGAACACTTATGTTTTGGTCAACGCATTAAACTGTGATCTCAATCCATCAGTGACTTTGTTATGTTTCTATCAGCTTCATATCAAACAGAATTTTCTTTCAGAACTCCTCAGAGCTGAGACTATTTGCAGAAAATTGCACAATAACAAAGAAAACCACGTTTGAAATTTCAGAGGTTGATAGTGCAGACCTGCATTCTGGACTGCACAAGACATGAATTTCTGCTCTGACTATAATCAAAAGGAGGTAAAATGCTGATGTTAGTAGGAAAGCACAAAGCCTACAACAGAACAGCAGGTAGGAAACCAGCTGTTTTGGACCCACCTCGCATCCACATCTACTCACTTAAAACCTGATACAAGAACTAAAGAGTTGATGCTGTTGCTACCTTTAAAAGAGCTCCCTACTTCTATGTCTCATTTTAACTGTTATTCCCCCTTCCACTGGTAATGAGCAGAAAAAGGATCTAACCAGACCTCTGTCTCGACTCTGCACAGCAACAAGCCCAGTTACCTGGCAGCAGCAGCAGATCCATTTTTCCTGTCACTGGCTGTAGGCTCTGAAACAAGAGGGAAGGGAAGGACAATTTCAGTGTCACAGTCTCTCCTGTCCTTCTTAGCACCCCACACCCAGTGAGCTGAGAGGCTGAGTAATGTCAAAGAGTCCTCAGGCCTCCCAACCCAACTTATCATCACAGCCCCGAGCCTATATACATGTACATATGCAAGTTTTAGGCTATTAGACTGAATATCACTATTCTGATTAAAATGCTATCAAACTTGTTCATTCAGATCATACTTTCAGTATCTTTTCATTCCTTAACATAATCAAACTCTTTTTCTGTCTTGTGATTACATGTCTCACAGAGCACCCACAAACAATTGCAATGTACATTGCAAATGCACATCACAATTTTCAGTCTGCTGGAAATATCTTTCCCCCAACAACAGAGGCCTCTCTTCTCACTGCCCAAGAAGAAAAACTGCAAGATTTCAGAGATCATCTCAGGGAATGCCATGGAGAGATTCTAAGTCAGGGTGTTGAAGTCTAGTACAACCTGTATGTTCCAAGGTTTCAGTCTCTTACTTTCCAAGCAGAATCGCAGGGATTCCTCACTCCCATCATTCACAGGGGTAACAAGGTTCATTTGCAGAGAGAGTTTTGCATCAGCCTCAGGAACTACATGAGAATCTCCTTTTTCACACACTTCTGACACATCCGTTGATACCACTGCACTTTCCATGGTGACATTGTTGGTCCCCATTGTACCCTCAGCTGTAACATCACTAGTTGCTATAGTGCTGTCTGGACAACTATCAGCCACTGAAAATAGGAAAACAAAGAAGTAAAAATGGAAGTAGCCATTGTGGCTCCCACTGCTGTGGTTCAGGGCCCAGTTTGGTTTTGAAACTGCTTCACTGCATGCATTATTAGTGATAGCGCAGTAGTGGAAATTCCTATCTGGTCATCCTAGAGTTCTGAGAGGATCAAAGTTTTTTAGCACAAGTATCATCCATAGCTTGTGATGAGAGCAGACTGATTTACTATTTACCAGAAATATACAATTCCTTTTCTCCAACACATGCAAGCTGTTATTTTGTGAACCCAGCAGAGAAAGTCTTGCAAACGATGAATGCTGGGAACAACCTTCTTTTAATTTAAGCGCTTTCACTACTCAAAGGGATCTTCTGCATTCTTTAATGGAGTTACATATCGGAATGCAATGAAGGAAGGTATGTTCCATACAACCCCATACTAAGGTAGCAAACATCTTCATTACAGACCGAGGAAAGAAAAAGAGGGATGAACCCTCCTCAAACAGCAGCAATGTTTTTTGCCAAGACAGGTTTGAGTTATCCTATGATCCCGCATCTAGAATAAAAAGTTCCAAACTGAAGAGAACCATTTGGGTCAAACTCACCAATTGGCGTGCTGTGTCTTCTAGGTCCCATTTTAAGCTGGCCAGTAAGAGGTGGTGTTATGCTGGTCAAGGGCTGAATGATATCACCCTCCTTTGGCAAAGTAAAATGAAATGGAGTTCCTAAAAGACAGGGAGAGTCAGGATTAGTAATTTCAGGAGTGTACTCCAGTCCAAGTACAAAAAGCAAAAGTTCACTGCGGTGTGGAAATGAGGAAAAGCATAACCCTTGTGCTATCCTGTACAGAAACCTCCTGAACAGTTAGTGGACTCAGGATTGCTGCTCTAACTGATCTTCCTCACTTTTCATGTGGAAAGTCTCTCTCGGTTGAAGTCTGGACTGTGGTCTACTTTGATGCAGTTGTCTCCAGAAGCTAGATGAAAGTGAGACTAAATATCCTCATGTGAAAACGACTTCTGCAGAATGCAGGTTTTCTTGAAAAGTGCTCAGGATTTTGCACAGAGAACAGAAACAAGGCCAGAAACAAAAATGAAAGTTAGGACACAACTGTATAGGCAGAGCTATGTGTTGCCTGAATTAATAACCTAACCTTGCACAGAATGGTGTATTATCATCATGGATAACAGAAGAGCAACTGATGTCATCTACCTGGACTTATGCAAAGCATTTGACACTGTCCTGCATGACATTCTGGTCTCTAAACTGGAAATACGTCAATGTGATGGATGGACCACTTGGTGGGTAAGGAAATGGCTGGGTGGTTGCACTCAAATAATTCTGTTCAATGACTTGATGTCCATGCGCAGACCAGTGATGAGCAGTGTCCCTCAGGCGTCGGTACCGGGACAGGTGCTCTTTAACATTTTTGTCGGCAACATGGACAGTGAGATCGAGTGCACCCTCAGCAAGTTTGCAGATGACACCAAACTGAATGGTGCAGTTGACATACTGGAGGGAAGGGATGCCTTCCAGAGTGGCCTGGACAGGCTGGAGAGGCTGGGGAAGTGGGCTCACGTGAACCTGATGCAATTCAACAAGGCCAAGAGCAAGGTCCTACACCTGAGTCGGGGCAATCCCAAGCATAAATACAGGCTGGGTGGACAACAGATTGAGAGCAGCCCTGAAGAGAAGGACTTGGGGCACTGGTTGATGAGAGACTCAACACAAGCTGGCAATGTGCACCTGCAGCCCAGAAAGCCAACTGTATCCTGGGCTGCATCAAAAGAAGTGTAGCAGGCTGAGGAAAGTGATTTTCACCCTCTGCTCCGCTCTTGTGAAACCTCACGTTTAGCTATGGGGTCCCCAGCCTAAGAAAGACATAGACCTATTAGAATGGGTCCAGAGGGCTGGAACACCTCCCCTGTGAAGACAGCTGAGAGAGCTGCGGTCATTCAGCCTAGAGAAGAGAAAGCTCTAGGGAGACCTTATACCAGCCTTCCTGTACTTAAAGGCGGCCTGCAGGAAAGATGGGGAGGGACTTTTCATCAGGGTGTGTAGTGACAGGACAAGGGACAACAGTTTTAAACTAAAAGAGCATAGATTTAGATTAGACATTAGGAAGAAATGCTTCACTACGAGTGTGGTGAGGCACTGGAACAGATTGCCCAGAGACACTGTGGATACCGCATCCCTGAAAGTGGATGTTGGAAAAGTGGAAAATTGGATGAGGCTCTGAGCAACCTGCTCTAGTGGAAGGTGTCCCTGCCCATGGCAAGGGTTTAGAATTACATGAGCTTTAATGCCCTTTCCAACCCAAATCACCATATGATTCTAAATAGCTAGCCTTGGGTCAGCAGATATACCCCACTTGGACGTAGTCCTGTGCAACCTGCTCAGGGTGATCTCAACTGAGCCGTGGGTTGGACCAGATAACCTGCAGAAGTCCCTTCCAACCACAAGCGTTCTGTGATTCAGATAGCTACCTATGAGCTTGAATATATAGCAGCAGTCAATGAACAGTTAGACAATAACATCGGAAACTTGCCATCAGAGTAAACTTTTAAGGGAAATAATAGATATTGCAGTATTATAACCAGCTGACAGCTGCCACCAGGACATTAATATGCAAGCATCAGTCTTTACAGATTACATGGAATTTTTTAAATAAGATTAAAAGAATAACCATTTCCTCCCCCACATTATGGTCAAAATTGGTTTTCATCATCTTTAATCCTAACCTTCGTTTTCACAAAACATTGCTCAAACAATGCAAATCACATTATAACTTCTAATTTTAATAGGCATGTATTAAAAAATAGCAAAACTAAACAGTATTGGAAATTTTCTAGTAAAGGTTTCAAGAGCTAGCACCAGATACTCACATACAATTTTTATTTATCGCAAGACATAGTGCATCACTCTGCAGTTACACAAGATGCTCACATATAATATACACAACTGCCTTGGGGGAAATGATGCCATAAATACATGACAAAGACATAACCCACTCATGGGGGAAGGGGGAGGAAGAAAGAAAAAAAAAGATAGCCTGTAAAAAGTTATTTACTGTCCTTTTGGAAACTCATCTTCACCATCAGCCGCTATACCACCACAGGTTTTGAAGATATGGTTCAGCAACTGCAATATCCTTAAGATCATCTTAGGGACTCCAGAGCGTTTTTGCAGTGGGCAGGTATTTCACAGAACAATGATATTCATACTTTGTGGGTTCACTGCATATCAAAAGGCCAATTACCATTCCTCTCAAATGGCTTTTGAATGCCTGACCTGAAAAAATGCATAGTATGCCTGAAAGCTTAATTACTTTCACCTATCTGTACCAACCATTCAAACAATGAAAGGTTATATTTCTCTAAAATCTTCTCCTATATCCTTAAGACCATCATCCTATAACATTTGCTTTTATCTTTCAGCATCAAAAGATTCAGTCTTTCTTTGGCTCACTTTGCCGCTCTCCAGTTTGCTAATGCTAAGGTATAAAAAATTTCAATTTCTTAGGTAACTTTCACAGGGAGAGCTGGATGTTTTACAGCACAGTGCAAATAGCAACTACCAGCATAGCACAAAACTACACCCTTAGGAGACAATCGATTCTTCCAGCTGTGCATCAAGCTAAGCAAAGCAAATTTTCATCTACAAGAGAAGAGGATAACAAATCTAAGTCTCACTCCCTTTTCTACATGTGGTGATGCTTCTTGCACACTATTACTGCATAGATAGCCAGCCTGCAGCTCAGGCCCCTCTGCTCTACTTCTTCTCCCTATCCATCACTTCTAAAAGGGATGTGGTGCATACTATGGCTCTCAGCCACATGAAGATGTACACAGAAGACTATTAGTGGATGGCCATTTTGTCTTCTGTGCACACATCTACCCAATCGCTCTTGCAGATCATGCTACAGGATTATTTTCAAAAGAAGAAAGCAGAGAGGAAAGACCACTATGTGGAAGACATAGGAACGTTTTACTATCTAAGCAGCTAATAAAACTAGAGCAATGACTTATATTCAAACTGGTACAGTGTGGGGGAGGCAGGGCCAAAAATATCCACAACCAACACAAACCATGACTTACATTTAAGAACTTCCGCTTTCTCTTTCAAAAAGCCATCTCTTACCTCTGCTCTTAACTCACTAGTGCTGCTAGACAGGACAAAAGCTTGATTACATCAGTGTTCTCTGTTGGTATTTTATACCTACCTGTGATACATCAAAAAGGACTAGATTAGCAAATAAGAAAGAACTGTATGTACTTCTAGAGGCCTTCCAGATCATCCCTTTTCTCCCTCTACTCTATCATATTCCATCCTATGAGTGTTTGTTTTTTTTTTTTTTTTGTAGAATAAATGAACAGTTCACTTAAGTTCATTCAAGGCAACTTCATAAACAGGAGGACGTGCCCCTACCCACCTCACCATTGGTTTCTACTCCTGCTTCTTGGACTCTTCAAGATCCTTCTAGTCCTCACCCAAAGTTTGTGCATACTGATGTATGCTTCATTATCTGCTGATTTGCCTCCTGTTGGAAATAACTGTTATGAGAACAAACCTGCTTTAAGAGAAGTCGGATGATGCTTTAAAGCTCTTCATACCTTAGTCAGAGTGATGGCAACAAAAAAAAAAAAATGACGATGCGTACTTTTCCATTGCAGTGCAGGAGTCTGAAGGCAGCAGGCAGAACATCTCAAAAGCCTCAACTCTCTCGTAACATAGAGCAATCCTACGTGATCTCAAGGGACATGGACCTGGCTAAGAGCAAAGTGAACTTCAGAAGAGTGTACTTCCACCTGTTCGAAGAATTAGTGGATGAGATCCCATGGGACACAGTCCTTAGGGACAGAGGATCCGATCAGAGCTGGCAACTCTTTAAGGATATTTGCCTTAGAGCGCAAGAGCTCTCTATTCCCATACACAATAAATCAAGCAGGGAAGGTAGGAAACCAGCATGGTTGAACAAGGACCTTCTAGTCAAACCTAGGCAAAAGAAGGAAATGCACAGACGGTGGAAACAAGGCCATGTGACCTGGGAAGAGTACAGAAATACTGTCTGGATGTGCAGGGATGGGAAATGGATGGATGTCTGGATGGGGTCAGGAAAGCCAATGCACTGACAGAAGTAAACTTGGCAAGGGATGCAAAGAATAGCAAAAAGGGGTTCTACAGGTACATTGGATGCAAAAAAAAAAAAAGAAAAAAAAAAAAGACTAAGGAGAGTGTTGCCTCTGACAAAAGAAGACAGTGAACTGGTAACAACAGATGCAGAGAAGGCTGAGATACTGAACAACTTTTTTGCCTCAGTCTTCACTAGCGGTCAGGCTTCCCATGCCCCTTGCGTCCCCAAACCTCTACGCGGGGGACAAGAGAGCAAAGTCCCTCCCACTGTAAGTAAAGAGCAAATTCAGGACCTCCTGATGCAATATGAATAAGTTCTGGGGAGAATAAGTCCTTTATATTTTTCAAGTGCTAAATAATCAGGTACTGGAGCTGATACCATTGATAGTACAAGTAGCAAAGGGCAAGTAGCAAACACTGTGTGTCAGGTATCAAGTAATCATATGTAATTAGCTGCTCCAAGCCAAGATCGCAGAACAGATCTTCCTGGAGGCAGTGTTAAGGCACATGCGAGACAAGGAGGTGATCTGAGACAGCCAGCACGGCATCACCAAGGGCAAATCATGCCTGACTAATCCGGTGGCCCTCTACGATGGAGTGACTGCATCCGTTGACAAGGGAAGACCGACCGATATCCTCTACCTGGACTTCTGTAAGGCTTTTGACACAGTCCCACACGACATCCTAATCTATAAATTGGAAAGATATGGATTTGAAGGGTGGACCATCCGTCGGATAAGGAATTGGCTCGATGGCCATACCCAGGGAGTAGTGGTCAATGGTTCTATGGCCAGGTGGAGGCTGGTGACGAGCAGTATCCCTCAGGGGTCTGTCTTGGGACTGGTGCTTTTCGAGATCTTCATCAAGGACATGACGATAGGATCAAGTGCACCCTCGACGAGTTTGCAGATGACACCAAGCTGAGTGGTGCAGCTGGTACGACAGAAAGAAGAAATGCCATCTAAAGGGATCTGGCCAGGCTGGAGAAGCGGGCCCACCACGTGAACCGCGTGAGGTTCAGCAAGTCAAGCGCAAGGTGCTGCACCCAGGTCGGGGCAATCCCAGACAGGAGTATGGACTCGGAGAACTCTTTGAGCAGCTCTGCAGGGTTGACCTGGGGGTTCTGGAGGACGGAAGGCTCGATGTGAGCCAGCAGTGTGTGCTTGCAGCCCCGAAGGCCAACTGTGTCCTGGGCTGCATCAAGAAAGGTCTGATCAGCAGGTCGAGGGAGGTGGCTGTCCTCCTCTGCTCTGCCCTTGTGAGGCCCCGCCTGGAATACTGCGCCCAGGTTTGGGGACCCCAGCACAAGAAAGATGGGGACCTGTTAGAGCGAGTCCAGAGGAGGGCCGCAAAAATGATGAGAGAGCTGGAGCACCTCTCCTGTGAAGAAGGGCTGAGAGAGCTGGGGCTGTTCAGCCTGGAGAAGAGAAGGCTCAGGGGAGACTTCACTGCAGCCTTTCAGTGCTTAAAGGGGTCTTATAAACAAAAAAAAAAAAAAAAAAAAAAAAAAGATGGAGGAGGACTCGTTACTCAGGTACATAACAATAGGATAAGGGGGAACGGTCTTAAACTAAAAGAGGATAGGTTTAGATCAGACATTAGCAGGAAATTCTTTGCTGTAAGGGTAGTGAGGGCACTGGAACAAGTTGCCCAGAGAGGCTGTGGATGCCCCATCCCTGAAAGTGTTCAAGGCCAGGCTGGATGGGGCCTTGGCCAACCTGACCTAGTGGGTGGCATCCTTGCCTATGGCAGGGAGGTTGGAACTAGATGATCTTTAATGTTCCTTCCAACCCAAGCTGTTCTATGATTCTATGACAACTCTATTATTTAGTGTAATATAAATATGCAAGATACAACCACAAGCATTAATTTTCAAGTTAATTTTCTCCAAACATGGTTCATTTTACACCTCTCTTCGGAATGTAAATCAAGCTAAATGTGATGTTTTTAAGTTGTATTTAGATTTATCTAAGAAAAGATGTGTTAAGCATGATATGCAAGAGAAATATTACCTCAAGCTAAAAGAAGTTTTATTCATGCTCTCTTGAAAAAGAAGCTGGGGATTGTGAACTCAATAAAACCCCATACAGACGTGGAATATAATGTTCAGCTTCATTATACAATTATAGTTACTCGTCTTTATCATCATTCCAGCAGTGTCCTGCCAAACAGTTTATTTAATAGAACCAATACTCTTGTCTAATTCAAAGACCTATACTGTTCTCTTGACCATGCCACATCATCTTCAGAGATACCCAGTCCCAGCATAGCAAATGCCCCATGCTTGTTAACAGTAGTCTTTTTTTTTTTTTAATTCAATTTTAAAAAATGTATTATCTTCTACATAAAAAGTTATTTTCCTTCTTTCAGTTAGAGGAAATTAACAACACAGTATCTAAAACATCATCACTCACCTTCGTGTTAAATAATATTTGATCTCCTCTGTATCTTTACACTTCCCTAATATCTAAAATGGCTTAATAGAAAGGAAATAGATTTTACTATACTGATATCAAGTACCTTCATTCTTGCCATATACAGGATTCTACACAAATTGAAGTTATCAGATTTTTAAGGTTTCAGAATTAGGGGTCATCAAATGAAACTAATACCTGGTGAAATAAAGACAGTTGGGGTATTATTTTTTTAAAAACTCAGAATATAATTTAAGATGTCAATCTTCCTATTGCAAGAACCTTTGATGCCTAGAACTTTAAAGAGGTTAAACACAGTGAGAATTTTCATGGAGGGAGAGAAGAACACCTATTCAAGAAAAAAAAAAAAAAAGTTCCTAAACCATACATTTTTGAGTGATGAAACAGAGGCTTCTGGAGAAGTATCTCCTCACTACATTTTTGCTCTTATATTCATCCATATGCATCTGCCATTCAATATTGGGGAAAATACAGGGGGAAATTGTATACCAAAGTAGACTGATTCTCTTCTGACTGGTTAATTCCTCAGTTCACAGAGAACATGATTTTCAGTCTTTAGTGTAGTACTATTACATGGGCACAATGAGCTTACTGCAAGCCCCTAAATGGGAAGGACCAAAGGGAAAAAAAAAAAAAAAAAAAAAACAATAGAACATCCATACCATTAAATGGCAACAAAATAATCTAACAAAGAGGCTGGTATTATTGGTCCACAGAGTATCTAAAACCCTGGAAATGCAGATTTTGTGCAGAGCCTCCAAAGTCTGATACTGATTGCACACAGGAACAAGCTCCCCAGGGAGGCAGTCACTGCACCAAGCCTGTCTGAATTTAAGAAGTGATTGGACTGTGTACTTAGTCACATGGTCTAAACTTTTGGGCAGACCTGTGCAGTGCCAGGAGTTGAACTTGATGATCCTTACGGGTCCCTTCCAACTCGGGATATTCTATGATTCTATGGTATTTTTTTCCCCTAATTTGAAAAAATGAATCATGATTAAATCAGACCACTTTTAAACAATAGTGAAAGCTTTCCCTAAATCTCACTGAAGTGGCAGCCCCCAAACTTTGTACAAGAATTTGTGGAATTCAGATGTACCCCAGCAACATAACCTAAATCTGAAACTGATGACACTACTGTCTCAGTTGACAAAACAAATGCTACCAAATTGCCTCCAGCATGCCATTTGCTTAGTGCTTGGTTCCCCATGCAAACAAAGACCTTAAGTCAGAAAACGCATGAAATCATTGCATTTCTGGTCAACTGAAACGCTCTTCTTTCTTGCTCAGCAACAGCCAGAATTTTGTTATAACATTCTGAAAGAAACTGTTTGTCGCTAGTTATGGGATGTTAAAGAAAGCAAAACCAAAAAACACTTAAATGCTTCATTGGTGAAACCGCATTCAGAAGAATGGGTGCAAAAGTTACATCAGTTAAATTGGTATGATAGCTGGCATACTAAACAGTGCTCAAAAATACAGACTGATTCATATGAGTTCATTATTGAGAAAGTGGAGTTTTTAAATCTAAGCAAAGAGATCAGAACCCCCTAAAGCAAGGGAATTTTTGTATGACTAAACATATACTTAGCTCAAAATAAAGCAATCACGGTAGAAGTGTTTCTCAGATGTCAGTGATATTAAAAAGCTATGGCCACAAGGCTGCATGCGGCTTGAAAGTAATTTAAGCTTTATTTTGCTTTAAAATAGGTCAACAGATAATAATAGTAAAGTCCAGCTTGAAAAATGCTACTGTCCTTTGCTGGAAATCTCTCCAAAACTGATGACATACATAAGCATTCAAATCTCTCTTCTCTACCGCACTGTAATCCAACTTCTACAGATATGAATATTTACCTGTCATTTGTAACTTACAACGCAAAATACCTTCATCCTATTTTTGAGTATCTCAAGTTTTTGTTGCCAGACAGTTCCATACTATTAAACAGCTTTTTGGGGGGTATTTTCCAAGCTTGTCAGAAAATTTGTTATTAAAAGCACACAAGTATTACACTCAATCCCTTTTCATCCGAATCTCCATCTAGCACTTCAAAGTCATCTCACCTACGTCTGCTCAGACATAAAGAAGAAAGCTCTTCATCTTGTTCCTTTCTGAAATCTGCCATTCTGACCTTTCCGAACAGGATCACATGTTCCAGAAGTCAGCACGGTTCAAGGTCACAAGAACTGAAGAAAAGGGGAGGGAAGCATATAAGAATGCACTCAAAAAGCTATCAGGAAGAAACAGCCAAAGCTGTCATAAATGGCAGGATCAGTTCATAAGTGGGAAGAGTAAACAAGTAGTTCAGAAAATAGCAAAAAATATTGGACTAGTGAGACTGATCAGAGAAGTTTTGAAGAAATATACAGGTCTTGATAAAAAACAAACCGTAAGTTGGCAGAGGACTTAAGTGAGATATCCCCCACCGACAAAGAATAGATCTCTCGGTGATAAAGAATAGAAAATTGCTCAGACCAGTTATCAGCTCTGAGTCCATAAAGGGAAAAATAAGACTGAACATTAGGAAATATGTTTGAGCTGTATATCTTACACTAATTTCTCAAAATAAAAACAAGAAAACATTGAACAAAGCTCTGAAGAACAGACTATAGGACAATACTACAATACCACAACCTTCAAGCACTAGGAGTGATTCAAATCTAGTCCATGGTTGTATAGGTTCCATAAAACAAGATCACAGACTGGTCAATCTGAATCTACCAGGTGGTTCATAAATATCTTCCCTGTTGAACATCTCATTTAATTTAAATAGCACTCCGCAATTATATTAATCTTCTTCTGTACTATAATTGAATGACTTAGGTAATTCAGAGCATGAACTACCCAAATCAGTGTAGAGACTTAAGTAAACATAAACTAACATACTGGTCTGCTCAGATGTAAAGATAACAATCACCTATTGAGAACTAATGTTTCCACACACTCAGCTTTTAGTCACCAACTTCAGGAGACAGGAAGTTACCTACTGCCATCACAAGATGGGGAAAACTCTCCTCTCCTTCTCTCTGATCCTGCAGTTTATAATGAAAAGTTACATCACAAAAATGTGTATGACTTAATACCAACTAAAACACTGTCTTCTATTATTTTCTCATTTGAGGAGAACAGAACTGCTTTAAAACAGAGCCAACGAAGAGGCAAAATCTCCACAAAACTCAGGTACAGCGTTCCAGATTCCTTAACTACACAACAGCAAGTTAAAGAGGTTTCAACACTGAAATGAAACCATGGTAACATTATAAAGAGTTCATGGCTCTATTCAGACAAACGCTTTAAGGCAGCATTGTTGGGGTTGCTCCCTTTCATTGTTTCCAGACACTTATTCCCCATCCTTGACCAGTAATTATGCAGAGCTGCATGGCAAAACAATTTAAAGAAAAAAAGAAAAAAAAAACACAACACTTTTCAATCTGTTGTTGGTTAAGCTTCAGACAGAACTGTTCCTTATTCTATCTCACTTCAAAAAATCTTGTCCCAGATTTAAAAAAAAAAAAAGGGGGGGGAGGTGGGGATACAAAAGGATACGTGCAAAATAGGTTAAACTTCTGTCAGTTTTTACTTTGCTTCATGACAATGCCTACTGAAGAACAGCTTATGTGAAAGTAAAAAGCATTCAACTTCAAATTACTCAAGATAGATTTGCTATATTAATGTCTCGCTTAAAGCTGCTCTGTATATCTCCACAAAGAAAATCCTCCCCTGAGAATGAAAGGAGAAAATAAATAAACAAACAAACAGTAAGGACACCTAAAAGGGAAGTATAGACTACCCGCAGACCCTTTTCCTTTCAAGGACACTACCATTGTTGCTTCAGGAAAAAAAAAAAAAGAAAAAAAAAATACAGAAATCCATCAGCACTGCCAAGGTCAGAACATTCCAAGTTTTCAAAGTTGCTCAGAGTTTCTACCATAAAACAGCAAGGGGGTGTTAGGAGTATGAATTACTTTTCATCACTCTTGCCTGCAGCAGTGCTGCAATGGTGAAAAAGGGAACAGCACCTTACACACGTTAACAGTAACTTTCACTTCGGCTCTGAAGATAGGCTGTTCAACATCCATTCAGAACCAGCGTTTCCCAAAAACTCTGAGGACTGTACACAGCCCCCTTGACATTATTCAAAGTATACACACTTACGAACTACTAACCTAAATTCACTTACCATTGGAAGGACTGGGAGACTTAGCAGCTACCCTCTCCTGTGGCTGCATCTTCTCTTCTTGCTCCAGATTCCTTGTCATAGCAGTATCCTCTGTACTCTTCTGTATACAATTCTCCTGCTGAGCCACAAGCACGTCAACCCCCTTCTCCTGCAGTGGTGTGTGATTCTCCATTTTCATTGCCTGGTCTAATTCTGAACCATCTGGGTGGCTTTTCACACACAATGCCACTTCTGATGGAATGTCAGTCTTTAATCTAGGAAACAAATTGTTATGCTGTTCCATTAACACCCCTACAGAAGGCTTAGATAAAACTTTACTGAGTTTTGGCATGTTTTCTGAAGTAGCTTTAGAGGACAGTTTATCCATGTTCTTTGCCTCTCCAATGCCAGAAGTACAGTCTTGTAAAGTTTCTTTTACACAGCATTCTGGTCCAACCTTTCCTAATTCTTCAGTATGACCAGACAATTTTTTGCTATTTTTACCAAAGCCACCAGCAAAATCCACTTCCATGTCTTCATGACTCTGTACTTCCCTTTCAAGGATAAAACTCTGAGAAAGGGCTATGTTAACAAGAGACTCATCTTTGTTTATTTGCTTCTCTTCTACTTGCAGCTTTTCTTCTTGTTCTTCACATTGAGTCTCAGGAACTGCCTCAGGTTCAGAACTCTCTTCCAATGGATAACCCTCAGACCGTGCTTCTCTGCCCTGAGTACAGGACAAAATCGCAGGCTGACCAGACTGATGTTCAGCAGCTTGACTTCCAGAAATACACCCATGATCCTGATGAGCTGTAAGGGCTAGTGACTCATTTCCTGCTTCACCTGCATTAACTAACTGCATTACAGGCTTTCCTGCAGTTTTTATACCCTCTTTTTTTGCTTTTTCACAGTTCTCAGAGAGGGCTTGATGGCCTGCATCCAGTCTCAGTTTTGTGTTGTCATTCTCCACAGCACAAAGGCTCAAGTCTGAGGCCTTGCATTCAGGAACCTTCTGTACCCGTAAAGTTTCACTATCTTGGCTAGTTTTCAGAGAGCCTGAACTGATTTCTGCTTTTGTAGACTCGCTACATTCACTTACAGAAAGGATCAGACTACAGGACTCCGAAGGCTGTGGCACAGAGTCCCCTATAGGCACCTTTGACAAAACATCTGTGGTTCCAGAGAGGTTTCCTGGTAAGCACGAACAGGTTAAAGCAACATTTTTTTCTTCTCCTTCATGTCTCTTCTCTGGGCTCTGAGTTGGAACAAAAATATCCTAAAATGAAAAAAGTGGCATACTGAACATCAGGTTATCCCAAATTGGGCTGCTTATTATTTCCAGATGATGATGCTAGATTACAGAGCAGAGCAAGCTCAGAACAAACCTATGGATTAAAACAAAGTTTTGTTTGGTTGGTTGGTTGTTTTTTTTTTTTTTTTTTTATCCATTTAAATGAGTGTTAACTGCCACATTCTTGCTACAAGAAATTATCATCATTCATTACTTTTCAGTACTTCTGCCAGTCAGACATGATCCTTGGCTCACCTTTCCTACTACCAAATCATGAAGTACAGGGCAAGTATGGCAAATCAGTAGCTGTTCTCAGTCAGACAAACAAGGGTTCTGGAAAGATTCTCTATAATAGTTATATTAGCATGAAGACCACTTTCAGATAAGGAAAAACTCTGCCTCAACTACTGAAGTCTACTTCAACCTGTATTTTCTGCCTTAATTTAATTAAATTTGTTATATTGAGCTATAAAGCCACCAAGTGTCTGTTAAATTCCTTTGAACAATATTAACTTCCAGAATCAAAAAGCAAACAACAGATGGTAAGAATAAGCAACTTAAAAGAAATTTGCGCTAAGCGAGATCAAGCCTTGTTCAAGCCTTCTCCGTGACAAATAACGATTAAATCTATCCTTGTAGAAGTCTAGTTTCTGACGCAGTTTGAGATGCAGAATGCCTGGTTCAGCATGAGAAAGTAGAAGCCTTTCAAAGAAAGGAAGAAAAAAAAAAGCACAAGGAAAGTTTTTAGTGTAGAATAAAAGACAAAAAATCTACATTCAGTAACTCTCTATGCCCTCTTAAGCTGTTCTGTATTTTCTCTGCAGGATAAACTGCCACACATATAGAGAAATATCATCAACATATAACCGTGACTGGTAGGAACAGAGAATCTCATGACAATCAGTTTAGTAGGGAAGCCCCACACAGAAGCACAGAGGTTGGCTCAAAAATGCATTTTCTGCAATACCCCCACAAAAAAAAAGTCGGGATAGATATTTACATGAACCCTCACATGAGAGAACTCTGGTTGTGATGGTATAGGTAAAGATGCAGGAAAGAAGGCTGGGGCACTCTGGGACACTGGAGTTGAAGCCTGTGGGAGGACAGAAGGTCCTGGTGGGATACATGGGATAGCTATTTCCACTAGCGCCTCTCCCCTCTGCTGCTCCTCCTGCATCAGCTCTCTTTCTTGTGATGGGATAGAGATATCCATCTGTTCATCTGGATTGAAAGAGCAGAAAATAAATTACTAGCAGATCTCTATGTTGTACCTACTTTCCAACATTCCATTAAGAGATTTTTATCTGCAGTGGTTTATGCAACTCTCTCATACTTCAATGGGTGAACCTGAAATCTTGGGGGGGGAGGGAGGAGTGGGGATAAATAATAAATAAACAAACAAACAAACAAAATTAACACAATTATCTGTATCTTTAAATGAACAGGGTGAAGGGTTGGGGAGAGTTCATAACTATTTTGCTACCACAGGTCTACAATTTCTACAATTAGAAATAAGTGTCTAAAATTTATACAAATCATTCTCTGAGGACAGGTTTTTGGTTTTTGTTTTGCTATTTCTATTCCAACGCAACCAATTCAGACCCCACTAACTACACATCTATTCTAAAGGTACTTCAGATTTTGTGCAGCAAATGAGATGGCAATCTCGCAGAAAGGAATGGTGATTTGTACTAGAAGTTCATGGATATGTTAACCCTGACAGCGAATGGGTACTTAGAGAAAATGTGCAAGAACCAAGGTATACAGAACAAGCTGTCTTTTGATATGACCTTCTAGAATACATACATGTAACATATAAAAGCTTTTTAAAATATTGTATTAGCCATTTCACTTAGGGTAAGATGACTTTTATGACCCAGTTCTCTTTGCTACTGCCCTAACTGCATATATTTAAGCCATACCTACCTGTAGCAAAAGAATGGCTTGCCCCTAAGAAAGGAGGACAATGGCAAGAAGCACTCTCTTTTCCACATGAAGTTTTCCTCATCTTTCATGTGAAGGAAATTTTATCATGATAGCTATGCAGGAAATATTGACAGCATACTGGGATCTGAATTACAAATACAGATCTCCCTGCATCTACCTCTTTCAGCATTCTCAATCCCACTTTACACTTTAAGTGTAATTTAAACAAGTTTCGAAAAGGCTAAAGGCTCAGGCTAAACCACGAAGTACAGAAACAACCACAGGTGAGTATGCGGAAGACTTTACCTTTTGCTTGCTCCTGTTCAGTAGGACTGCTAGGGACGAGAGCACTGGATCCAAAGGCAACAGGAGATGGAACGACTAGGCCTGAAGAGCCACTGCAGAAAAAGGTAACATGGAAAAAACATATATCACTAGAAAATTGCTTAACTTCTCAAATGTAGATCCAGCTTGTCACATTAGGAGTCTTCTCACAAGAGCATGTCAGGTATTCTCTAGCAAAGTCTTGTTTGTTTGTTTGTTTAATTGTTTGAAAACAGAAATGCTGAGGTATTAACAGGCCAACTCCTGTTCTTACCCTTGCCATCAAAGTGGATCCAAAGAATGTTTATCAATATGGTGATAGGTGCTTTATATATATATAAATATATAAAGACCTGAGAAATCATCATTGACCACACAGGCATTATTAGTTGATATCCCTGTTGACTGGAAGCTGGCAAATGCTGTCCCAGTTTTAAGAAGGGCGGTCCGTTTAAGAAGGGCAAGAAAGAAGACCTGGTAATCACAGGCCTGTCAGTCTCACTTCAGTGCCTGGTAAACCAATGGAAAAAATACTCTGGGAGTTATTGAAAAACACACGAAGGACAATGCAGCCACTGGTCATGGCCAACATGGATTCACAAGGGCAAAGTCATGCTTAATTTATTTAATTTCCTTTTATGACAACATTGCCCACCTCGTTGAGCAAGGGAAGGCACTTGATGTAATCCTTTTGGATTTCAGCAAAGCTAACAATATTGTTTCTCACAGAATCCTTCTGGACAAGAAACTCAAGCATACAGCCAGATAAATGCATAATACGATGGGTGAAAAATCGGCTGACTGGTCAAGCTCAAATGGCTATAGTAAACGGAGTTACATCAGGCTGGCAGCCAGTCACTAGTGGGATTCTCCAGGGCTTCATTTTGGGGCCAGTTTTCTTTAATGTTTTTATAAACAATCTGGATGCAGGACTCAAAGGTATACTAAGTACATTTGCAGATGATATTAAATTAGGAGGAGCTATTGACTCCCTTGAGGGTAGAGAAGCCTTGCAGAGAGATCTTGACAAATTAGAGGCCTAGACAATCATCAACCACATGAAGTTCAACAAGAGCAGGCGCTGGATTCTGCACCTGGGATGGGCCAACCCTGGATATACATACTGACTGGAAGACAAGAGGCTGGAGAGCAGCCTCAGGGAAAGAGGTCTAGGGGTTTTGGTTGATGGTAAGTTGAGTATGACTCAATGGTGTGTCCTGGCAGCCAAAAGGACCAACAAGCCCAGCATTGCTAGCTGGTCGAGAAAATTGACTGTCTCGCTCCGCTCTGGTGCAGCCTCAAGTACTGTGTGCAAGCTTGAGCGCCACAACATAAGGAGGTCATAAAACTATTAGACAGTGTCCAAAGGAGGGCAACAAAAATTGTGGTTGGTCTTGAGGGGAAGACATGAGGAGCAGCTGAGATCACTTGGTTTGCTCAGCTTAGAGAAGAAGATACTGAGGGGCAACCTCATTGCAGCCTACAACTTTCTTCACAAAAGGATACAGAAGGGCAGCCAGGTGCTAATCTGCTCTCTCTGGTGACCAACAGTAAGACTCGAGGGAACAACATGAAGCTGCACCAGGAGAGGTTCAGGTTGGGTATCAGGAAAAGGCTACTCAGAAAGAGAGGAACCTCACCACTAAGAGGTTGGTCAGGCACTGGAACAGGCTCCACAGGGAGGCGGTCACAGCACCAAGCCTGCCAGAGTTCAAGAGGCATTTGGACAATCTCAGACACAGGGTTTGATTTTTGGATGGTCCTGAGTGGAACCAGGAGTTAGACTCAATGATCTTTGTGGGTCCCTTTCAACTCAGGATATTCTATGATTCTATACTATAATTGAGGAAGACAAAGCACTTATTTGAGCTCTGGCTAGGAAATGATGATTAGAAAGTCACCTGACAACACAAACTTAATGAGAAATTGAGGAGACTAGACTCTATCACTGCCTGCAACAGCACTAGTTAACATGTCAGCCATGGCCTGGTCATCTAATGCGGTTATTTTGAGAGCACCTCCTTGCTCTCCACATTGTACAGTATGAAAGAGATAATTACAGATAATTGCTACAGTGTATTCAGTCAACTTAGAGATAAATAGTGCAGTAGCTAAGAAAGTGCAAGTGTCAAGGGCATGGTTTTAAGATAGGAAAGACAAACATACACTGATAATGTGTGTGACGGGGAAACTGGAAAGTGAGGATCCTCCGGGGGAGGGGGAGTAGAGAGAAAGGAAAAATCTTCAGGCTTCCATTGTTGGTGTGCTGTGTGGGGAGGAAGCGTGGGAACACCACACTGAACATGAAGAAGAGAATTTTGGCCGGTGTTCTCAAAAGAACAATCAGCAATTTAGGTTCAAAGGTCACAGAGACCTTGCTAGAACACCAGTTGAACTGCTTTCTGCTTTGACAACTTTCACCTAAGACCATGCACATGCAAGAAGAGGGAGTACACAACAGAGAAAGAGCCAGCACCAACTGTGAGACAGCAGAGCAGGGCAAAAAGTCAAAGGCAGAAGAACGTACATAATATCCGGTATCATTTAAAAAAAAAGAAAAGTCATCACAACAGGGTAAGTCAAAGAAAGAATTACCAACAGATAGCTGGTGCTGGAATAGAGCTGATAACCCCAGCAGGAATCTTGCTGAGGCAAAACAGTTAAGCAAAGAGCTCTTTTCAAGAGTTGCCCCGGGGTTACAAGCTAGAAGCCGCGACTTCATTCTATATTCAGCTATACATACACCTTTATTCAGTGAACATTAATCGAGGACACCACAGTAGCAAGATGTGAACACTCTCTCCTAGATTACATGCTCTCCTAAGTGCTTCCACCCAATTTCCTTATGCCACACACACATTCACAGTCGAAAGTGAAGATCTCAGAGTTCTAACAATAAAAATGCACTATCATTCACTAGACCAGAACTACAGTGATGACCTTTAAAAAACAGAGTTCATTCCTTTTGCGCATAATGCCCTCTCAAACATACCTTCTCTGTAAGATCTGCTTATTAACCATAAAATTTTCTATCCTATAACTGACACTGTAATTTTTAACTATAGAACTACACGTTATAATCTGTAATACCTGATCAAATCATGTGCACGGAAACTTGAGAACTCTATTTAACTATGTGCCAGTTCCAAATTGCAAGGTACAAACACAAACAGGTGACATGGAGTCCAAACTAGCTTAACTTGCTTTTGTTGCACAAATTAAGGTAAACAGATAGCATTAGCAGTCTTTGAATAAAAGAAAGAATGGTGGAAATGGTACAGAAGCTACTACAACATAGTTTTGTGGTTTTGGGGGTCTTTTTTTTTTTTTTTTTTTTTTGCTTACGTGGAATGACTCTGCTGTACAAGAGATCCCTGTCCAGAGAGCTGCAGGAGGTGCAGACTGCGGGCAGGGGTGCATGCCAGAGAACTTCCCTCTTCCACCCTGGTTACAGGACAGCCATTCCCTGAAACAATTTTGAACAAAAGGAAGTAGGATTAGAAATCTGGCCATTAAACAAGTTGATCAGAAAGCTTTGATGAATGACGTACACCTTACTGTAAAGTCACAGCCTATCCTTGTCTGCCTTTTTCACACAAAGGTGGAGAAGGACAGCATGTAGAAGTCCAGCATGTGAAATGTGAACATCATACAGTTCAGACGATAAAGGTAGTTTATAACTACAGAATAAATTTTTTTTCAGACCAGAATGTACATATCTTTGTACTTGGTAATTAAAAAAGAAAAATCCCCAATGGCTCCAAAATTACCCCCCCTCCTTCAAAGACATCACATTGACCAGAGATTCAATTTCCGTAAGCGGTTACTGAACCTTCCGGGTACAGGGGATTCACACATGAAAACATACTAGCATAATCACAGTTGTACGCAAATTAAAGCTAAACAAAAACCACTAAGTGAGACTTAATTTAGTACGTGCTTTGTAGACTGTGACAAGCTTCCCTGTCAAAACTTTTATTTTCTAGACCTATAACTATCAGCATTGCTAAGAACCCTACTACTTCTTCTCGAACCTTTTAATTATGAATACCAAAACCAAACCTAGACATCCTCCTACCATGACAATACAGTGATGACCTCTTTCCTGATGCAATTTCATAATCTCTTCTCTTTCAGGAAATGAACACTAACCTAGGTGGCAAGTAAGATCGACTGAAATCATGGTAACATTTTGGTTGCAGGGTACTGTCCTATCCCAAACAGGAACACCAATGATGCGAAGGAGTAAGGTGGAAACTACAAGAAGGATATTGAGTTGCTAGAGCATGTACAGAGAACAGCAACAAAGCTGGTGAAGGGACTAGAGAAAACAATGCTTATGAGTAACAACTGAAGGAACTAGCGTTGTTTAGCCTGGATAAAAGGAGGGATGAGCAGAGACCACATCACTCTCTACAACTAACTGAAAGGAGACTGTAGTGAAGTGTGCGTCAGTCTCTTCTATCAGGGAACAAGTGATCAGACATGAGGAAACGGCCTCAGGTTGCACCAGGGAGGTTTAGATTGGGTATTAGGAAGAATTTCTTCATAAAGAGTGATCGAGCCTTGGAATGGCCTGTCCAGGGAAGCGGTGGAGTTCTTGTCCCTGGAGGTACTTACAAGACATGTGGACATGACATTAAGGGACATGGTCTCGTGATGGGACTCAACAGGTCAGGTTGATGATCGGACTTGATGACTCTGAAGGCTTTTTCTATGTTTTGCCCAAGTTACCCAACATAAGGAAGCCTACAACATTTGCCTACAGTATTTAACCACACTTTAGATTGTGTGTCACTACAAGGCATGAGCATCATTATTACCAGTTTCAGAAGATCTTTTTATTATTATTACTTTTGTTCTTCAAGGGAGACGAGAAAGGAAAGGAAACATATTTAACAAGCAACTGTCACTGTTCTATCAGGAAGTGACATTTAGACACTGCTCCACACTCCAGTGAAAGTTGTGGCCTTTCATTTCCAAAGTGTTCTCAATTTTATTTGAAATTATGTGAAAAGTACTCACAGCACTCCACACCCTAAACACTACACAACTAAAAATATCAAGCAGGAATGATTATGATGTCCTCTGGGATGGACATTCTTGCTCTATTTGTCTATCGTTACCTGTTACATTATTCTCAGGAAACATCTCTTCCTGTGTTGACAAGATATCCAACTCCTCATGACAAATACCAGCGGATTTCTCACTTTTAAGTGGATCAGAGACAGGCATTTCTTTCGTGGTATCCTCTTCCCCTTCCTGCAGAGCTCTGGGAAAGTAAGACACAGTCACTGACCTGAGAAACTCAACATATCAACTGCAAAACTGTAAAGTAAATTTACTGGAATAGATTAAAGCTATGCACTTCTATATACCAGTCAGAAAAGTGAAAAAAAAAATCAGAAGTCAAAAAACACACACAAAACAACTTCTGGAATTTCAGCAAGAGAAATACAAAGAACAGGGACTGTTTTACCTTTCAAACTCCTCTGGCTGGCTCTCCAAAGCAACATGCGTTTCTATGCCTGAGACAATTTGCCTGTTATGCACGTTCAGTTCTAGCAAGGTAAAGAAAAAAAACAAAGAACATTTGTCACTCAGAGGTCAACTGGACTAATACAGAGAACACGTGTAGCTCTCTAAGTTATGTATGTATATATAAGACAAATTTTATACGAAAAAGCTTTAGCATTGAACTATCAATAGAACAAAAAAAAGGATGGAATGAGGTTTCTGCCAGGCATGGGAGGTTTCTGCCAGGCATGGAAGTCAGTATCTGATTGTCTGAATGTTCTAGAAATAAATTCGTAAAGACAGGTTCCAGAATCAGTGACAACATTTGGGAAGCAAGAAGCAAACAAATAAACTAGCCCAAAGTAAAGACAAGACAAAATTCTATTCAACTAAGAACTGTGAATTCATTGTTGCACACTACCAATATGGTATTCAGAGAATCGTAACATCTATTAGTTTAAAAAAAAAAAAGCTACAGACCAACAAAAACACATCTAAGATCATTTTCACATACCATCTTTAGAATCACTCTTTGAAGGTCTGGAAGAAGATGGGATAGCAGCTCCAGAGCGAAACTGATGCCTAGCATCTTCTTCATTGGGCACAAAGTCACTCTCAAAGTCCTGGCTCTGTGAGAGCTCTAGAGCTCCAAAAGGCAGCTGTGACATGCCTGTATCTAACATCAAACATCCATAAGTAATATATGTACCAAAAAAAAAAAAAAAGCCATTTTTGCCATGACAAAAGATACACTAAGATACTGCCAAAGCCCCAAATAAACTAACAGACTCTCAATTCAGCTGTACCAATTAAAACTATAGTAATAGTACAGGGACAGCGACCATTACATCTAAAGCCAGTGTTAACTAGCAAAGTCTTATACAATGCCATTGGGTACTAATGTATATTTGGATACCAGAAGACAATCCTGGTAATATAGACTCTGTCCCTGAAAGTCCTTTGATGACAACCATTATGCCAGTTATTTCCTCTGCCATAAAACGGCTCCATCTCCTAGTGGTCACCACGCATATTCTAAGCCATCCCTTGTCTCCAAAATCCTTGGTAACGATGATATTAAGTCCTTGCGGATTTTCAAGCTCCAAAGCATGCAGACCAGATGCCAATGGAAAAAGATACCAGTAAGATGCAATGGAAAAAGATGCCAATTTCTGACCAATTATTGCAGGCATGACTACCCTGGTGGGACAAGTGAGGAAACAGAACTAAACGCTACACAGAAGATTGATCAGATTCACCACCCACAGACCTGAGGCGGAGAAGATACCTTCTGCACATGGCGAGGTAGGACAGTCCTCAACATCGCTTCCAACTCTTTCTTCAGTCTTTACAGAGGCACTGCAACAGAAAGACCTACTCACCTCGGGGGTTCCCGCGGGCTGCCTTCCGACAGGCCGCTGGTGCTCCAAGGAGCTGCTTCACGGCGGCAACGAGCCCGGCGGCTCCCGAGCCCGCCGAGGGGCGCAGCCCGGCACGGAGCCAGGCCCCGCGCGGCTGCGGCGCCGGACCCCCGCGGACCCCGCTGCCGCCGCCCGTGCCGCAGGCCGCTCACGGCGCGCGGCCGCCATTTCACCGGGCGAGAGCCCCGCGAGGGGGCGGCCGGCAGCCGGCGCGCCTCGCCTCGCCTCGCCCGGCGCCCACCTGCTCTCCCCGCCGGGCGGCGGCGCCTCCTCAGCGACGCGGCTGCGCGGGCCGGCAGCGTCCGGGCGGGCAGGGCTCTCCATCGGCTCCGCAAGCACGGCGCGCCCCGGCGCCCCGCTCTCACCTGCGGGTCGCTCCCTGTCCGCCCCGCCGCCCGCGGGCGCCCGGCTGCCGGCAGGGCCGCGGACGATCTCCTGCAAGACAGGGGCACGCGTCGCGTCAGGGCCGGGCCGGGCCGGGCCGAACCGAGCCGGGCCGGGCCGCCGCTCACCAGCACGGGGCTCGGGCTCCTTCGGACCGGCAGCCGGCGGGCGAGCACGCCGAGGCAGGCCTGCTCCGCGTCCTCCTCCGGGCCCACGCTCTCGGGCTGCGAGTCCGCCACGATCAGGCAGGGCGTGCCCCGCTGCGAGAGGCCGGGGTCCGGCTGGCTGCCGCCGGGATCCATGCGGGGCGCCGCGGGAGCCCAGCCGCCGCGGCCCTACGGCGCCCGCCCGCCGCCCCGCGCCACGCTTCCCGCAGCCGCCATCTTGCAGCGCGCGGATTGGCGGCGCGCGACCGGCCCTGCCCGCCCCGCGCCGCCGTTCCGAGGGAGGCGCCGTTACCTGGGAGACGGCGGCTGGGGCGCCGCGGGACGAGCGGCAGCGGCGGCGGAGATGCCGCGGCCCCCGCGCCCTTCAGCGAGAGGCGCCGCGCACGCGGCCTCTCCGTGAGAACCGGGGAGAGGGGAGGGGCGGGGGCAGGACAGCCGGCCCGCCGGAGCCCCCGTGCCGAGCACGCTTTGTCGTTACTGGCGCGCGAAGGCCCGGAGCTCCTCCAGGTCCGGCACGGAACTGAACGTCGAACACCCCGGACAGCCGTGATGTTGTTCTACGTAAAATTCTAGGCACCCGAGGGAAGTGAAATGCGATTCATTTTCCTGCGTTAATACCAACGGTTACTGGAGAAGCGGGGGCGCAAATTAAGACCACGTGGTTGTCTTTCAGCTGTAGAGCTAAACTTTTTGCTAAAAATTAGTTTGAACAGACTAGTTCAAATCCTCTTTTGCAACTCTTCTTTTTTACTGCTGCATCTCTCCATGTGTTATAGATGAGAATTCTATGTATCTTATTTAAAAATCTGTTGTAGAACTGAGAACAAAGAAGACTGAAAAATAATACCTGGCCTGGAAAAAACTGGTAGCATTCAAAGTTATAGACGTGAAGTCGCATATGGTAAAACCCTGAAAATAAGGGTTCATGTTAACAAATTTAACATGTAATATGAAATCCAAGCTTGGACACTCACGTTAAGAATGTTAAACTATAAATATTTACAGTTCTCACAGAGGAAGGATGCTTTTTTGGCTGGCTGTTCACCTCTCAAAAGATGCTCCTTTAGCACACATTAAATTGTGTTATTAAAGCTTTTTCTGATACACTAGCTTCCAAAATATGTACTACTTTGGATAGCGTGTGAAGTTTGTCCTGATGCTGAAGCACACCGTGAGGCCTCTGACTACTAAATCCTCTTGAAAGCTGAAGTTGTTGATAGGCTTTTGCTACCCATCTAGAGAAGCCAGAGTTCACCTTCACAAAATGCTTTATCCCAGGGACCCAACAAGAATACCAGGTTCCTTAAAGGACGGTTAGCAGTCTATGATCCCTGAGTGGCTCAGAAGTTTTAGAATGGGCTCTTGCAGTCTGTTCATTTTTTTTTTTTTTCATGCAGAATTCTGCCTCCATCAGACTGAAAGCATTTTAGATGGTCTTCCTTTGTGCTTACTCTCAACATTAAAACCGTAAAATTCCACAATGTTTTGGTGAAGTAGAAAGTAAAGCTGCCTTCTAAAGCATAGGTGTTTAACATGAGCCCTCATCTTTGGGGAAAGTTTGTGGTACACCACTACTGATCCCAGCTGGACTTACTAATGTTTCTAACCTTGCTACTGTGTTCCACTTCAGTGTTTATGAATATGCTCCTTTTCTTATAGACAGAATATTACACAACTGTATCTTTCCTCACATCATCTTTTCCAATTCTATCATGCCAGCAGCACTTTTTTTATTAGCTTTTCCTAGAGAATACATGTTCTTCATTAGAGCACTTGAAATGTCTACCTAAGCCAAGTCCTTCTTCAAAATCCAGACCTTCATTTGAAGGTGCTTTTACAGTAGATACAGTTAACAC
Organism: Anas platyrhynchos; assembly: GCF_047663525.1. Lineage (NCBI taxonomy): Eukaryota > Metazoa > Chordata > Aves > Anseriformes > Anatidae > Anas > Anas platyrhynchos. Next base: position 25,084,356 of record NC_092597.1, on the reverse strand, counting down.
TAACAGGGAGGGAAAGTCAAAGGAATTGTGTTGTAACAACAGAATTACATGTAAGTGGACAGAATTTATCTCTGGAAAGAAAACGAGGGGGAATGGGCTAAAGTTGCACCAGGGGAGTTTTAGGTTGGATGTTAGGAAGAACTTCTTTACCGAAAGGGTTTTTAGGCATTGGAACAGGCTGCCCAGGGAAGTGGTTGAGTCACCATCCCTGGAGGTCTTTAAAACACGTTTAGATGTAGAGCTTAGGGATATGGTTTAGTGGGGACTGTTAGTGTTAGGTCAGAGGTTGGACTCGATGATCTTGAGGTCTCTTCCAACCTAGAAATTCTGTGATTCTGTGAATACCAGATCTTGATTTCAAGTGAGAGTTAGATACAAGAACTAAGGCACCTAATAAGATACTTAGGCTTACTAAAGGACTAAGGGTGTTACCTGTCTTTGAAAATCTAAGTTTAAGTATCGTACTCTATTATCACAGTTGCTATTGTTCACAAGGGAAAAAAAAAATAAATAAATAAAAAATAAACAAACAAAACCTGCCTGGCCGATTCCTGTACAAATTATCCTTTGCTCTACTAACCCGGGAGTAAACGCTGCATAGTCTACAGCATTCTCAGGGCCTGCGAGTCCGACGGCAAATAAGAACGCCTGGTATGCTACGGACCCAGAGGTCACTACAGGCTGCCGTGCTGTTTAACATGGAAGATGCCTGGAGCTAACTGGAACCACTTGCGCTTACAGCTGACCTGGGGCAACCGCAGAGGCAGCGCGGTCACCGCCGTCTCCGCGTGCACGTCCCAAAGCTCGCTGCTTGCAGCGCGCGGAGAGCCCCGCTCCTCGCCACGGGACGCGTCCCCGCGCCTCCGCAGCCGCCCGGGCCCCGCCCCCGCGCAGAGCGCATCGCGCCCACGCCGCGACCTGGCCGCGTCCCCGCCCCCCCGGCGCAGCGGCCAGGCCCCCGCGCGCCCCCGGCCCGCCGTCGGAGCTCCCCGGACAAGGCCTGCGCAGCGCCCCGAGCCGCGGCGGCGAGGCCGTCCGGGACCGGCCCGGGCCCAGCGGCGCCCCGCAAGCGCCGCCGCGGCGCTGCCCCGCGACTTCCGCGCGCTTCTCACGCCCGCAGGGACGGAGCTGCCCCGGCCGCAGCACGGAGGACGCGGCGGCCGCGAGCGAAAGGGGGCGACGGAAGGGGGAGGCCGCGGCGCCGCCCCAGCCCCGGCCGCCTGTACCTGGTCGCAGCCGGGAGCCCGCGAGCGGGGCCAGCGTCGGCGCTTCGGTCTGGGGCTGAGGCGCCCGAGCCGCATCCCCGCCGCCGGCTGGACCCGCCCCGCTGGCGGGAGGGGGCTGGGCCCCGCCCGCCGCCCGCACCGCGGCTTTGGGGCTGGGGCCTGGGGCGGCCGGGGCGCTCAGGCGGGCGGCGGGGCGCGGCCGGCCCCGAGGCCCGGAGTAGCGGGGCCCTCCCCAACGCCTCCGAGCCGCCTGGCCGCAGCCCGAGCCGCGGCGGGCAGCAGGGAGCCGGGAGACGTACCCGGAGGCTGGGGCCAAACGCCAGGCCTGCGTTCGCAGGAGCTGGTGTGGTCCGGGCAGCTTGGAGCGTGTGGGTCCTGCCGCAGGCCGGCAGCCCTGCCACCTCTACTGCAAACACAGGCCACTGGAGCGGGAGGCTCGTCAGCCAGCAGAAAGTCTCTGAAGTGCTAGAGACGCAAAACAGACCGTGCCTGCCTTCCCTCATCAGCACGGTGACCCCAGGGCCGGCAGCCCCCAGCACAGCACTCTGCTCTGTGTCTTTATTATCTGCCAGATGGCAAAAGAAGAGCCAGACTGCGTACTTCACAACTTACTGAGGTGACAGAGCCAGGAACTTGGTGCTTTCCTCCAGGGTTCCGGAGGACATGCTGAGGCACAGCAGCATCCTTGGTCATTGCCCTGGCCTGCGACCAAAGGCCTTGATGCCATCCCCACAGTGTGGAGACTCAGTGAGCTTTTACAGTCTTGGCCTGTACTGGCATCTCACCAGCACCACAGTGCTGACAAAGTGGCACAAGCTGACCAAGAAAAATGGAGGCATTTAGGTATGGGTGTGGGAGAGGAACTTTTGGAGAGCTGATGGAATTTTAGATGTGGAGTCCCTCCACAGAACACAGAATCAGAAAACACAGTGTATGACATCACACATTGCACATTTGATCCCTACCAGAGCCTGGAACTCTACTGTGTGTTTCCTGAGCTAAAATACCTTCGTCGTTCTTGGAGGCCATAGCTGAAAACAAGGACATGGGTTTTCTGATAAATTTACATGGGAATGTGGGAGAAGGAAAGAGATCAGTGCATACGCCATTTTGGCCACTGTCATCCCAGAAAGCCACATGCCATCCAGCCATGGATAGTGGACACAACCCATACTCATCCCATCCCTGTGCTTTCATTAAACCTAGTCATGCCAGTACCCAAAGGGAATTGCTCGTGGTGGCAGCCAGGAGTGACAATCCCCTCTCAACTGTCTCACCTTTAGCCTCATACCAGCTCCCTGCTGCACTGTCCTTGTCACCTCCTCCAGGACCATGCCAAAGCGTAATTAATAATTAAGAATTATTAACTTGGCATTTGTTTTTAACATTAAATCAGTTTCAGAACAGTGTACAAAAATTACACAGTGGCCCCTAGAGGGTGCCCTGCTGACATTGATGTCCTTTTTTGTTGAGAAAGATTAATTCTGGGTCCTGAGAAAACACTTCCTAAACCTCCAGTGGCCTGATTCAAGAGTAATATATGGCCAAGTGACACTATGTTTCTATCAAACTTTAAAGGAAAACTAAGATAATTTTAAATAATTTCATACAGATGGATACATGACTGCAAGACTTGGACACATTACTCTGACGTGTGCTATAGGATAAATATATGTAAACAATTACTTTCCCTGTGTTACCTTCTGAGACATGAAAGTGAAGGACTCTGCTTCCCTCGATATACTTGTGGTATCACGAACTCCTTAGGCAGCAGGCCTGAAGACCGCTTCCTTAGGTCACAGCAATGCCCACCTTGCAGGATGGTCTCTAAGTCAGTCCCAGAGGGTAAATGAAACAGCATTTTTTTGTAGATACTGTGTTCTGAAACCTTATTTCTTATTGCACTTCTTTGTCAAACTTAATTTTAGTCAGATATTTCTTTATTTAAAGTTGGCTTATTTCGCCTTTCGTTAATATTGAATTTCAGTGCAAACATAGAAGAATTGATCACTTAACCACTGTTCAGAGGCTTGTACTCTAGAAGTAGTAGAGCACTGAAAGGTATACAACGGGACAAGTATCAAGCATTGGTATTCAACAATGCAGTTTCTTGCTCTCCTATGACCTTCAGGCAAAGGGCCTCAGCATTAATCCAATATATGTATATTCTTAAGTTATGAAAAGACTGACCCCAAAGATGCTCATCATGTGAATGTAACCAAAGAACAAACAAACAAACAAAAAGGGTGGGTACTTAACCATGTATGCAGTACATAGCTAGCAATACCACAGCCAATAAGCTTCCTTCTTGGGCATGTGTGTTACTTATTGGCTTACATATCACTTATGTTAGGCATAAATATGCCTAATATTCAGTAACATAAAAAGCACCATGTAATACCGAAGTTTAACTGTTTACCTGCAAGCCAGAATCACACAGTTTCTCTGCTCCTTCTTCTGGAGAAATCTTAGTATCACAACCTGGCTGTACCAAGCAAGGGAAATTGTGAAAGACATGCACAGATATGGTGGAAAGTGTAGTATCATAATTTCTTTGCACTGTTCAGTGAGGTTGCTGGCAACATGTACAGCTCAGTCTTCAAAAATCTTAGTAATATTCCATTTCTGCACTTTTTTTATGCTTGTGCTTTGCCTGACTGTTTCAAGTACATTATTTTAATTGTTTTTAATTATGAGGAATGATTAACAAAGAGGTAAGAATTCTGGCCACTTCGTATTTAATATTTAATGCATTAAAAATCACCTTGGCTTCAAAGAGGAATTGCTGCATCAGCACAAATTAGTACCTTCCTTGGTCTGATAAACATCTACTTTAATTCAAAAGCTCTGCATCACTGGAAATGACACAATGAATACACACTGATAATTTTATAGGTAGGTAAATCCCTGTCTTGATCAGAGCTGCAGTCATTCCAAATTTCGCAGGAGACATTCAGTATCTTGCAAAGCCTTCTGTACAACAGAAGTTGGAAGAAAAGCAGGACTGCTCCAATAAATCATCCACAGGGCTGAAGAGAAGCAAAACACATTAATTAAAAATATATATCAAAAATTAAAAAAAAAAATGGTTTGGTCAAACTGAAGGGCTTAGCTGTCTGTTTCTCTTTATGTATCTTACAATACACCTTGGAAGTGTCAGTATAAATGGCAAAACAGTTCCGTTTCTACAAGGAAGCATTATGAATGCCGGGCTCTTCTGCTCCAAGGACAGTTGTGATTCCTGCAGGTGAGATCAGGACCTTTATAAAGAGCAGAGTCCCTTCAGGAAGTCACCTATTGTTCTCTGCTACTCAGAAAGGTCACAGCCAAAATTAAATTATATTTTACCTTGGTTAAAGGCAGTAGCCTTATTCAGATACTGCCATAGATCTCTGGCTCCCAGAAGTAATTTTATTCATATGGTCATTTTTAGCTAGGGAATAGAGAAAGTCAGCATTCCAGGCTAAAGGACTAAGATAATGAAATTAAGTAGATTGTTCTTCCTTTGATACTATGAATATCCTATTTATGCTCTTTTGAGCCTGTTTTTTAAATCCATTTTTATAATGGTCATTTACCTGTGATTCATCAGCTACCTCTGTTCAGAGATACTCCTGTCTGCTTTTGCCACCTCTCATTCTGTCAGCACCTGATGCTTGTCAGGACCTGTGATATCTGCACTCAGCCCCAGTCAGCTTGTGATGCTTCACAGGGGTGCCTATTACTGCCATGGTACTTGAAAGCAGAAATTTGCACGTTAATTGCTCTAATCTATTGGATGCATCTAAAATGTGGATTTACAGGGAAAAGGAGGAAACTCTTAGGCTAGAAATCCCTCCTTTCGCTACCTGATGCAGAGCACACACACTAGGGCTGATGAAATGTAACACCAGTATGGCCGCACAGCTACTCCATTTCTGTTGTGACCACAGAGAGATCCGATTTACATCAGAAAACAACAGAAATGACGTGATTCTATCATTTGCTAAAGAACATGCATTGATCACGCTATGAAAACACCTCTCTTAACTGTCCTCCCAAGAGGTTCTTGTCACTATGGTACAGGACCATGCTTGGACGTTCTTTTTAAGCTTTCACTATAGTTTGCGTGCCTCCTGTTTCTTTTTCCTTTGGCAGAAAGCCAGCTGGAGGAGTCTCTCTGCACTGCAGTGGAAAGCTGCAGCTCTGGAAAGCTACCACGTCAAAAATAAGCAGCAAATGTTAAGACTGAATCACCTGAAAACAGAAGGCATTTCTACCAGCTGGTGTAAAAATCTCCAAAAATCTTGCATCTTCATATTTGCCCTCCGTGATCTACAATCCTACTTTCAAGATAGAATTTACTGTATGCTGATGTTTATTTGCAGGTTTCTCTCTTTACTCATGTATTTACTTGCTTCCATGCAATCCCTTGAGACAAATCAAATTAATGATGTTATGCAAGGTACAACACACAAAAATAAGTTAAACTGTTCTGATGCACTAATTCTCTATTTGTAAGATTTATTTATTAAATATCATACCCAGCCACGTCGCCACAATGTAATGTAAAAAACAACCTATTGCAGCATCCCCTCACTCATCTGTTGAGAGTGAAGATCTCCTTTTGAGTAAAGATCTCAGACTGGGAAACTGTGTAAGCTGGTTACATCTCCAGTAGTCCGCAGAAATAACTGTTCTGGATTTTTCCCCCTTTCTGTGGCTGGCTGTTTTCCCAACTAGCTTCTCACAGAGGCTTGCGACAGTACGGATTTTCAGATTCATATATGCTTGCCAAAATGCCGTCTGAACCTTCTGAGGTTTCAGCTGTGTCCCCTCGGCAGGCTTGGCAAGTCACAAAGGAACAAAGCAGGACAAGACACCGGTCTATCGTCAAGCCTCTTAGACTGTAGCTCATCTCTGTGGAAATCTTGCAGACTGCAGGGGGCAGAACCTGACGCTGCTTTAGGAAACATTGCAGATTATTTCTGACTTCAATTTTGTTTTAAAGTAGCTGGGATGCCTTTCCACTCAGCTTCATCAGCACAAGATGTCTCTCCATTCCTTCGTCACAAGAGACATGGATTTTACTGCTTTCCAGTGCTTCTCCCTCGCTCGGCACACCGAAGTCTCATACTCTGTGTTTGCTCGGTTGTTCCAGATACTGCACTGAAGTGCTTTCAAGATGTGGCTAGCTAGAACAGATTGTTAGAGTTGTGGACCTGTGTCCTGAACTAAGGCCCTCTCTGGTCACTCTGCATGTTAAGAAGTCCTGTCTACACAGCAGATGACCGCTCACAACCACTGTTTTACACCCGAGGGTAAAGTTCAAAGAGATTTGTCTTGTATACCCTGTTTCTGGAATCTAGGAAAGCTCATCATGTACCACTGGAGACAAGTACACTTGTCTGCAACTGAATAGGGAAAAGAATCGCCAGGAGACGATGATCTCTCTGTTCTGTTTACTACCGCGGGACAGAGAAGAAGGAAAAGTAAATGACGGCAAGCCTGGGCATCTTTGAGCACTGCTGGCTTCCATGATTTTATTGTGGATATTGCAATAACCCGATACGGGGCACTTAAAAACCTCTGCGGAGTTTAAGCAGTACTTAAGCAACTCTCTCCCGTCAGATCAACAGCGATTATTCTTTCACAGGCCGTGAGCTCGGCTCACGGCTCGACCGGCTCACGGAGCGCTGCTGCGCCTGGCCGGGGACCGGCAGCCCCGCCGCCCTCCGGCCCGGGACAGCTCGCGGCAGCCGCCAGCCGGGTAGCGACGGCGCCGCGCTTGGCGCCTGCGGACGGCGCGGGTTCGGGCAGGCCGGGAGCTCCCCGAGCCGGCGAGGAACCCGAAGCGGGCCCCGGGGCGAGGCGCGGGGCCCCGGCCCGCGGAGGGGCGCGGCGCCGCCGGGCCCGGCTGCGGCCTCGGAGGCCGCGCCCCCTGAGGCCGCGCCCGCGTTCGCCGCAGTAGCGCAGCAGCGCGCGCCGGCCGGGCCAAGCGGGGCGGAGCTCGGGGCTCTTTAAGAGCCGTGCGCCAGTCACGGCGCGCTGCAGCAGCGGCCGCCGGGTTGCCATGGAGACGACGGCCGGGCCGGTCGCTATGGAGACGGCAGCGCCCTGGCTGCCGGGCGGGCCGCGCGGCCGGGAGGCGCGGAGGCACGCGCTGCTGGCGGTGATCGGCGAGGTCGGGACGGAGCCGGAGCGCGGGGCGCTGCGCGGCGCCCTGGAGCGCGGTGAGGAGCGGGGCCGGGCGCCGCCGCCGCCGCCTGAGGGGCCGCGCGGGGTGCCGGCCCTGCCGCCGCGCCGCCGGGAGGCGGACGCCCGGCCCCAGGCGGAGCCGCCGCCGGGCCGCAGAGCTTCGTCCTCGGCCCGGGGGGACGGGGCGGCGGCGGAGCGGGGGGGCAGGTGTCGGCCGAGGCGGCGCGGAGCGGGGCGGGGGGGCCTCGGCGGCGGGGCCGGGCGTCGTCTGCGGGCGGGAGGCGGCCGGGGCTCTGCTGCTGCCGCAGGCTGGCGTGCCTGCGGGCGTTCGGGCCGCGATCGGCTGGGCTGCTTGCCCTTTTTCCTTTTTCCCCTCTGCGAATTCTTCTGCTTGCGTTAGCCAAATGCCTTCAGCGCTGTTCGCAAATGTCCGAAGTTTGAAGGCGTTCCGTGGTTCTGGAATTTCCACCTCGGTAGAGGAGCGGTAGACCGGGTCTTGCTCCCCTCGCCCCCGAGGTTCCGCCTGCCAAGGCTTTGTCTCGCCCGAGTGACTTCTGCAGCTGCCGGCGGGGGCCTGCGGGCCGGAGGGGCTGCGGGCGGCCAAAGCCCGGCACATCGCCGGCCGCGGGCGGCGCAGGGCGAGGCGCGGTGCCGGCCGCCCGGCTGCGGCTGGCGATCGGCGCTGGGCGCTGCCCGGCGCCCTTGGCGAAGGGTCGTTGTCGGTGCGGTTGGCCGCGGGGCCGTTCCAAGGGCCGGGGGCCGGGCGGTGCGGCGGGGCGGTAGTTCTTGCTTTGCGGCAGCTTCTGATCGTTCCGAAGGAAAAAGAGAGGTTGGATTGCGGGCTCCATGAGGACCTTGCGGCGGGGGAGGGGGTCCTGTCTCAGCATTTAGTTTAGCGCATCACTGAGAAATGAGGGGTAGCTCATACGCTTGGAAGTTGGTATGCGCTCCCCTCGTTTCCAAGGTGCGATGTCTTAAAAGATGCCAGTGATGTAAATATTGGCCAAACTGCGCTATTGGGAGATACTTCTGTGGGTGTGTGCCTTTTGACCATCAACAGTACTAAGGGACAGACAGACGGTGTGATTTAAGAAGGGGGTGTAAAAACGTGCCGTGTCCAGTTTCTCCACTTCATCATCTTTACCATCCACCCATCTTTGGCAGGCCACTTACCAGCTACTGACAGTGCTTCATTCCATTTTCCGAGGGATGACTCTATTCAGCAGGGATAGATCGGATTTTGACCACTTAGGCTCTGAGAGGCTTTGAAGGGCTGCTCCTGCTTTCTGCACATCAGGATGGCTTTATTTGCTTGGGACTTCACTGAAATGGTGTGCCAACTTGCATCTCGATCCCATTTTTGAACGAATCTTTGAAATAGTGGCTGACTGGACTGTAAACTAATGGATTGAAATGCCAATACCCTAGGAATTCCAGCAAAAAATAGATGCAAATTTCGCAATACGGATTGTTAAGTGCCACAACACATACAAATTCTACAGTTAATTGTGTCTGACCAGAAACCTAATGAAATCCTGTCAAGTGCAGCCATCTTTTGGCATAAGAGCTATTTAAGCAGGAGTATTGGTACATCTCTCCCAGTAGAAGTGAATGCCTTGCTCAGTAGCAAGTGAACTGCTGAAGAAGGTAGGAACCTGGATTACGGGCTTCCTTTTGTCACTGATGGGGTGCATGACCTCCAGCAAGCCATAGAGGAGTTTTCTCCACTGTGGAAACTGAGGGAATGGCCTCTTCTTGAAATAGATTGAGATCTGTAAGTTGAAAGTTGATATAAATAACAAGAATCATTAAAATGACTGTGTGTGTGTCTTGAGATCTATCAACACACAGCATGTTATAAAGGTGGAGGCATCTATACCCTTGGTCAGGGAGTTCTGGAAGCATGGAAACAGTACAAAAATGATGTATCCCATTTCTTAAGGGTAGCTTGCTGAAGAGGTTTCACACGAGGCTTGTGTAAGGGTAGAACAGGCTGCTAAGCAGAGGATTTGATTTCCTCAGGAAACAAAGCAGTATAAATAACAAAATGCTTTTGCCCTTCACAAAAGCATTTTTCTGCAACTTTGCAAGCCTAGGAAGAGGCTTATAGATCCAGTGAAAATCAAATTAACAAAACTAGCAAATAAAGTTGGTAAGCCAAACTTGTCTAAAACGTTACATATCTATCTATCTATCTATCTATCTATCTATCTATCTATCTATCTATCTATCTATCTATCATTTAAGGATAAAACAGTTCGTATTTTGTGTCTTTCTGTTGGCTCTGGGGCCCTGCCTGCACAAAAACTTACTGGGAGGAGATACTTGAAAAGTAAGTGAATAAATCTCTTACTCTGGCTGAACCAGAAAGTGTACTTTCCCTTTTCTTCTTGGTTCAGGAGAATGGAATAATGAATATAGGATACTGTGGGAACCTGCTTGTTCTCACACTTGGTGCTTCTTACGCAGTGGCATTGTGTATCTGTGGAAAACGTGAACAACACCTATTCTAAAATGCCGTCTAACAAATACTGGTCTGATTTCTCTGTTGCTGTGACTCTTGTCCAGTTATAAAACAACATCTGAAAGACATTCTATGATATTAGAAGGAAATGCCAAATCTTATGAGCCAGTTATGTTGGCAAGAAATAAAGAAGTTTACAAGGGCATTAGGATAGAGATGGGAAACTGAGTTCCATGGTACCTTACCCAAGCTGTGTACGTGTGAAGAGTGTGGGTACCTATAAACCTTGTTACGGTGTAGTCCGCACTCCTGTATCTGGAAACAGGAAGCCGATCAGCAAAGACAATGTTCTGACTGTCCTGCCATGGTATAAATTGAAACTGTGGCAAGGGGAGTGAGATTCCTTTCCTGGAGGGGAAGGAAACATTGAATAAATTGTGACAAGTAAGATAATGAGTGAAATGAGAATTTCACTTCTCCCTTTCCTTAATCTGAAAGAGTGTCTCTCCTGTCTGTGTCTTAGAGGAAGTAGCAGTGCCTCAGATATCATCTATCTCTGCAGTAGGACACCAGGACTCTGGCACAGCAGCTAAAGTCAGCAGGATATGCCCTGCAGAGTGCCACCTTGCTCCTGTTTGGGTTGGAATGCTCATCAGTGCTGCATTAAGAGGCACTTATATTTGACATTGGTTTAATCCATCATGCTTTCCAACGGTATTTCATAGGAAAACATTCTTTTCACCTTTTTGCTCCTTGTCTCTTATTGCACATCTTACTTTACCTATTCCATGGCTACACAGAAAGGAATAGATGTTCTGTGACACTGAAAGTGGCAGTAAGCTTTTTTAATGTTCAGAGGGTTTACTTTTTTATGCTCTGCTGTGCAGACTGTCGGTTGATAAGCTGCATTCCTCTGTCAGCTGCCACCAGAAAGAAACTAAGATCAAAACTTTTTTGAGTTTCTGTGGATTTTACAGGCCTCTAGACTACTGAACTGTGATGCAATGATTACTAACTCTGTCTTGGTTTTGTGTACGAAGCTGGAGCTTGTATCCTAGAAGGTACTGTTTCCCACCTGTAGTCAGCAGCTCTTGTGTAACATCAAGTTACTGTGCTGGAGAACAAAAACTGCAGTAACTGGGAATGGTATCTGCATGAAAAGTCAACGTGCTTCACTTGGAAAGAGAGCAGATACTGGATGCACAAACAATAAAACTTCTTTTCTTTATACAAGAGAGGACAAGTTTCCAGAAAATGGTGGAAGAATTGTCATCAAGGACCCCCCAAAAAATGGAGCTGAAACTCTTGTTGCAATAAACTCTTAGAAGGCTGTAATACTGTTCTTCAACAGCTGTGCTTCTGCAACCAGGAGCATAAGAGGCCAGAGTAGTGATTCATGGTGACTTTCCATTTCTGTTCTGTGGTACCACAATGTAGTATCACACCATCCAGGAGAGGTTGTTCCTTACTAGTTTGTGAAGAAGATCTGATCTGTAGTGTTTGGTGTCATCTAGAATGTACAGCTGCTCACGCTGAAGTCTGAAGGTGACTTCCCAGCACAGCGTGGTGCCATTTGCTCCGGGAGCAGACACTGTTTCCTGCTGATATGAAGGCGATTAGCTTACAAAGATTATGTAGATTAAAGAGCAAACTCAAAGGGTCTTTGAGTAGGATCAGGGGCTTTGAAGGAGTGATTAGGCAGAGGGAGTTGGGGGGGGGGTGAGAGGGGAGGAGGCTCATGTGACTTGGAGGATGCTCAAGCTATAAGAGCATAGAAACCAGAGTGACTGAGGTGTTGAGTAATTGAAACATTCAGTAGCCTGTCTCTATATGCAACCAGTGCTGGATAATGCAGACGATGTAAAGGTAACATAGTGTAATTGCCTTGCTTGGGCAGTCGAGTAATTTAGCCACTATTCCTTGAACTTTTTTATTAGTTTCACTCATTTGAAGCGTAGGTTGAATGACGAGTTGCTTACTGCATGTACTCCAGGGATAGATGTGTTATGGAAGGGAAACACCTTCTGACCCTCTGATTCTGAAGATTTTTTCTCAGCCTGAAACATAGAATAGTTTGGATTGGAAGGGACCTTAATGATCATCTAGTTCCAACACCCCTGCCATGGGTAGGGATGTTTGGAAGACCATCACTGGTTCTTATGTGTCTTGTTAATTTCTGTCTCCTCTTCTGTTTCTGGAGTAAATGTAACAACAGTTCACTGTTCTTCTTCTGTTGGGCAGGAATTCGTTCCTGGAATATTAACCTTCTCTCCTGTGACCTGAATCAGCAACTGCGACTCTTTGTAACCCGGCACCTGGCTCAGTTTTCTTCAGAAGTCAAAGGTCAGTTGTTAGTTTATCACCATTAACTTTTACTTTTTTCTTTCTAGATTAGAAAAAATACAGAATACAGTTGATTTTGATTTAGAATGTCATAATCACTTAGTGAATTGTTTGCTCAGAATTCTGCAGGCAAACACTAAAGAAGAAAAACAGTCTTAAGGATCTGTTGGATGTAAGGAATTTAGCTTAATTACTACTGAGAATAGAGTGAATAAAAACGTGCCGTGTAAAAGTGTATTAACCTAGTTAGAATTTGTCTGTCTTCTGTATCTTATTCATATGGCACAATATAGTGTTACTTGAGTTATGTACTATCTACCTCTTCCTTTTGGGTTTTAGAATGTACTTTTGCATGTATAAAATGTGTGGCAAGGGGTGTGTAAGACTAATCAAAGGGCTTTCTGAATCACTTTTTTTGGAGGCTTGTTTCCTCCTCCTGAGAAGAATAATAAGTAAAAGCATTTTGACAGTGTCATTAACAGTCAAAGCTTGGATTCTAGTTACGCTGTTTATAATTTATGTAATGTATGTTAAAGTTGCTGTAATAAGCACTAATGATGCTGCTGCAAAACCTTATAACAACTCTCTTATAACTCACTGTTCCTTTTACACTCTTGTCAAAGCTTCTTGAATATATTTTCCCCAAACTGTTCTCTTAATGGATAGCTGTGAAAGAAGGTACTTAGACTCTTCTCAAATCTGCCCCTGACTGAGGTCTCTTAACTTACTTGTGACTCTTTTAGTATGGGGATAGAAAATCTCCCTCCTTGCAAAGCAGTGTGTATATTATGGGGTCTTTTCTGTGTGTGTATTAAAATACTGTTTATTAAACTTACAAGCCAAGACATGGCAAAAGATCTTTCTGCGTTTAAAGCAACTATTACAGGGGTTATGGTACAAATAGATTCAAACAAGGCAACAAAGTATAACGCTCACTGAAGAATTCTTAACTAAGGGTTGAAATATCTGGATTAATATTAGTAGCGAGTATTCTCTCACCTGAAACTTTTTCTTTCCTTCAGAGCAAGGGGGTGATAAACGCAATGCCAGTCTATAAAGAAGGTTCCAAGAAGGATCCAGGGAACTGCAGGCCTGCCAACCAACTGCTAATTCTATTGGGCAAATCGGTAGAAACTATAATAAAGGACAGAATTAGTGTCAATCTGAAAACAGTACCCACCGATTCTGCAAAGGGAAGTCCTGCTTGTAGTTCTTTGAAGGAACCAGCAGACATAGATAAGTGATTTTTGTCCACTTGTCAGTGTTTTGGAAATCAAAGTCCATGGAGTCTGTTCAAGGAATCCTATTAGCCATAGAACAAGGGGCAAGGTTCAGATCTCTTGTCTGGATATTTTCCCCTATAACTGAAAATATTAAGCATATGAAATGTAATACACTTTCCAGTTACCATTATCTCTTCAAAATTGATATGCCAAACAAATGAGCTGTTTTCTATCAAATATAGTAAACTAATCAAAAGGAAGCGGTTCTGCTTCTGCATACTGTAAAAGTAACTTCCGGCATGAATTCCTAACCACGTTTAATATGAGTGCACTATTGTAGCTGTAATGAGTTGGTTACGTTTTAGGCAAGAGCTACAGGAAATACTTTTCTTTGGTAAGTTGAAGCAGGGAGAAAGGTAGGTGGTGGCCAAATTCCTTTTTCCTATGAAAAGACGGTGTGACTTAGAGCTATTGAAGTCTCAGCAGTGGGAAATAGTACTTAAATCTCTTGCCATGTTGCTTTTTTAGTATTATGGTATCACTAAGGATAATGATCATTTTAATCATCCTGGGGTGAGTCCATTTGCACAATCTCAGCTTGGCTTGTTTCGTTTCACTGAGGAAGTTGAAATTGTCCAGGCTTTGAAATTGAAGGCTTGCAGTTTAATGTGGTACTAGATATAGTAGCACTCTTTCTTAAAGCCCTTCTCCATAAATACACATCTGCAGAATTTCAAGTAGATCAACACGTTTGTTTTGACTCCACACAAAAATCTCTTGCTGTAGTACTCCTTTGGGAAGGGAGAAGTACAGCAGGCCTTCAGCTGTTCCTGCTTGTGTGATGAAGCTGTCAGCAGTATAGACATGAGATTCTGGTTTGGTTATCTAAGGATTGATCTTAGGAGCTGATTAGTTACCGTAGGTGGCTACTTGGTTTGTTGCAAGTGTGTGCAGCTGGCATATGACTTCTCTCATAGTCCCCTGGCAGCACTTAGAGCAAGAACAGCCAGGTAGAGACAGTCTTAGGGGTTATGGAAGTTGAGAGAGCAGCTTTGCATCAAACTAGAAAGTTGCATGTTCTTGTTGATCAATTCAGTAAACATGTTAGTCAAAATGCAGCAAGATGATTTCTCAGAGGGATCTCTCTGTGGGATCAAGAATCTTGAGGCAAAAAGAGTGAGTGTGAGGATAATAGCCACAATTTAAGTTGTATTAAGCAACTGCCTCAGGCTGTAGACAATGATGACAGTTCATATAGTTCAAGATTATTGCAGAAGATAATGTAGCTTAAAAGTGAATGCCTTTCAGCTTGAAAACCAAGGAGTTAGGCTATAATACCATCATTTATTTGAAGGTGGTAAATCTTGAAGTGTAGAGAGATTTCTGGTGGTAGCTAGCAAGAAACTGGTTCTGGTATGGTATGGTTAGGAGGAGAACATAGGAAAGATTGCAAAAACAGAAATTGCAGGTCACAATTGACATGATAATCTAGAAAAACTTTAAATGTCACCTGGGAACAGTCTTTATGCATTACATATATGCCATCAGATCATACCCTCTGGAAGATAATTGCTATCTTAAAAGTTTTTAGCTGTGCCACACTTGTTTGAGCAGTTTTTTCTATACTAAGTACTTTCATGTTTAAGAATCCAACTTATTTTCTAACTTCTGTTTCAGCTTATTTAGAGATAAGGAACAAATGAGTCTGAGATGTGGCTCAAATGAGAGGAGATAAGCTGAGGACAGAACCAATAACGGTGAGGCAGTCATAAATGATACCTAATCCACCTTACAAAAGGTGACTGTTTTGGTACCCTATCTTGCTGGCTCACTTCTGATTATCACAAACAACACGACTTTTTTGCTCTTGGGGTAATTGTGCAGCATAGTTTGCAGGGGAAAGCTATGGATGGTAGGGACAGCATGAAACAAAATAAGCATCTGATGATGAACTGTCTACAGGGAAAAGGGACAGTCCTGATTGGCAGCAGAATAATGGAAGAAGGTAGGAAGAATTAGAAAGGATCTTGCATGACAAACTCTCCGCGTGTTATGGAGAATCTGGAAGCTAATAAATGTCCTGAAGGAGGGAAAGGGTAATGTGATGAGAAAAATAACTGTCAAACCAACTCAAGGTGAAATATTGAAGGCTTGTGTGCCCTTATGGTGAGGGTACCCCTATGTGCACTTTTGTACTGCTGTCAGTTGCCATTGGCTGCCATAAGTACTTGATCATGTACACTGTCTGGATGGTAATAGTTCTTTGCAAAACAGAGAGACTATGCTTTTCCAATAGAAATTGACATGTGGCAATGTAAAATGCTCAGAATAATTACTTCTCAGAACATGATAAACCTACTTCCTGGTCCTTGTTTGTTTGGAAAAAAAAAAAAAAACAGTTACATTCCTGTAGAAAGCAGGAATAAAACAACAACAACAAAAAACTTCAGAAATAGTAGCAGCTGCTTTCAGCTAGACTGATAGTTTAAGATAGTTGAATAGCTATACTAGTAATCTTTCCTCTCAGATTATATTCTGTGGTAGTCTTCAGAAAACTTGTTATAACCAACTAATGACACAATTGAAAGTCAAGCTAGGCTTAAATAGTATAATTAATATTTCATAAGGTGCATTATATCAGTATGATGATTGAGGCTCTGACAAGCTTTTTTTGGCTTTATTAACAAGTAAGGTCCTGTAATGACATGCTAGTTGTTATTCATTATATAGTCCATGTAAATCCTTACTGCTGATAGGCTGTCCAGTTTTCTAGGACTTAAATGCCAGAGTACTAGATCTCAGGTTGGAAGCTGATTTCTTCTTAGTCAGTCTCTTAGTTCTTATATAGAAGTAATCTATTTGTACAGACTGTTTAACACTACCACTATTTCTAAATTTTTATTTAGAATAGAAATTGTTTCGTTCTCTAAAATGATTTATTCCAAATACATAATGAATTCACTGAATATTTCCAGCTTTATTCAACCTGTAGAATGAGAGACATGTCATACAAATGTTATGAAGTCATAAGACTTTATTTCAAAAATACAGCTTTTACAATCTTTAACATACTTCTTTCAATACTAAGTGAGCTCTTTTTGTAAAATAATACATCTTCAGGATTGTCCTTGATAATAATATTGGGCTTCATCTTACCTGTTTGAAGCCAGCATAATGAACCTTCTTTGTTAGGCCAGGTTAGGAAGTTATGAGGAATATTTTTTGTTTTACCTTTGTGTATTTTAAAATGTTGCTTTGTTCATAAAGTATGCATTTTAGTTCTTACTGTGATAGCCCAACAGACTGCTTGATGGAAAGTAAGAACCCAGAGCTCCAATAACATGTTCCTATATCTGAGCTAAGCAAAGGTTAAATTAATGTTGGTTTCTTGTTTTCATGCTGTTGTATCCAAATGCTGGCTACTGATTGAAAGGGTAAACAGTGCTTCTCTTGCTCCAGAATTCTTATAAATGTTTAACCTGCATTTTACAACTGACACTTCTGTACGTATTTATTATACATTTGAAACTACTGAGGATTCAGTAAAATCATATAGGATTTACTCGTGAAGTATCATTACTATGAAAGAAATTAATTTTCAGAAATGTTCTGATTCTGTTCATCTTCTCTACTGTATAGTAAGGTAAGAACTGAAAATTCTATTCAGTTTATTAAAAATGAGTAAGATCAAAGGAAATGCCATACTGAATCAGATCAGTGGTCTATGTAGCCTGATATTCTGTCTCAAGAAGCAACAATGAGAGATGTATTTCAGGGAGAGCATATGAGTGTAGCTGCTTTTGATTGTCCTCTTCTCCTCATAATCACTCACTCTGCATAATGCTTGGATTTGGGATGTTAAAGGACATGTCCACAGCAACTCCTTTTAGTTAAAAAAAAAAAAAAAAAAAAAGAAAGAAAAAAGTTTAATCCCTTCTGAATACAAATACTGTCTGCATTCACAGCTATGTAACAAGTTACTGAAATTACTGGTTGCTATCAAAAGAAGTTATTTATTTCTTAAGTTGATTGAGCTTCACTGAGCGTTTCCTATCATTTAGCATTTTAGAATTTGGTGAGTAGTGACCTGATCTATGACTGATTTTTTTGTAAGCCTTGAATGTATTTCATGCTCTTGGCCTTCCTCTCTAAATTGAAGGATTTGGGACTTCTAAGATTAAGTCAGTTGTTCAATCCCTGTGATCATTTTGCTTATCTAAGTTAAACTTGAATGGATAGGCACACTACTTCATCACATACTTTTGAAGATAACGCTGTGCCTTCTTAATTTATTGTTTGCCCTTTTAATAATGAGCGATTCATGAAACTATACACCTAAAGAACGTGGGGGGAAAAAATCATCCCCTTTGAAAAAGATCTATCAGATAAGAAATATAGCAAAATACTGGCTTTCCCTATTTGAATGATTTCTTGGTGTTATTGCCTCTCTATAATTGCTGACCCTATTTGTGGTATGCTTCTTATGTGACTTCTTGTAGTACTTGAGCATACAGCTAAGACTTCCAGTTCTTATCTTCAGCTGCTGTTCATGAGTGACATCACCACAAAATAAAAACACCTACCTGCACTCCAGACTTCAGCATCCTCTAGAATATGACTTGCTTCCATAAAATTTGGCTGAGGTCAGTGCACTACTGGCTCAAGTTCCGAGAGCAGGGTGCCTTTTGCTGGAAAGCTGAATTGGCTGTTAGGAGTCAGCATTTGCGTACTGAGAGCAGTGTCTTTCATGACCTTGGTGAACACCCAGTTCTATTGTTCCGACAACCCAGGCATTTCAAGTGTTGCAGGCACTGTTTTTAGCAACTTATGTAAGGCTTTTTTTTTTTTTTTTTACTCATCAGACAACTGCTATCTCTTAGTGTGTAACCTATTTTAATTCTTTCTATTTTTTGCCTAGAATAGCACTTTTTTTCTTGACTGTCTGGCCTTATTCTCTTATCTCTACTTTTTTGAGCTGCGTTTCTTATTTAAATAAGCGTTTAACAGCTCTGAGTGAGATGGCCAGTTAAGAAGAAAGAAGGGGCATGTGATTGCACTCAGTATCTCTGGAAAAACAGCAATAAAAAGTCAATACTATTTTCTCCATTTCATAAAATGAGCAGCTTTCAATTACTGGATAACTGTTTATGAAGGATCTATATGCTGCAAAACAGTTATGTTAATTATCTGTTCTCAAAGACAGGCTTGATGCTACTTTAAACAGTGCTCTGGTAACTAGTTCATGTTGTCCCTCACAGTGGCTACACACAGAAACTTTGACTTGCATGTTTTTCTTGCAGTGCTGTAGTGACACTTCTTTAACTTGACAAAGGCAACATTCTCCTGGTGGCTGTGCGCATTGTAAGCACAGCAACTACAGTGACAGTGGCCTCACAAGTAAGAGTAGCTCTAGCAGGCTCTTTTTTTTTCTATCTCCTACCCTTTGGGGAATTTCCTGTTTGTTTTAGCAGAAATGGTGGAGCTAGATGTAACTATTACAAGTTAATACAAGCTCTGGGTGACTTTGTACAAATGATGCTGGAATCCCAGCCATACTTGGAGATTGGTAACAAAAGCTTTGTTAATGTATTGCTAGTGTATTATTAGCTTACTGTGGCTATGAATGTTTCTCCTTTAGTGTCCCTGCCTTCAGTGGCTTACAGTAGGCTTTTCCAATCCATGTGAACTGGACCTTGCTAAGACATAAGATAGGCAAAAGGGAAGGAGGATTAAGTATGAAAATAATCCTGAACATGTGACAACAGCTGTGAATAACTTCCTGACAGATTTCTTGGTCTGTTTCACTCTACAGTAGTTTCACTCTACCCTGCTATGAATTTCTTCCTTTGCTTTTAAAGAATTCCTAGTATTGGCATGGGCTTGAGGAGGGAGCATCTGACCAGCACCTCTCAATTCCTGTTTACCTGGGTGGTGTACTTAAACAGTTGGAGGTAAGTGGCTTAAGATGTTTCAGTGCCTTCCTCCTAGGAATGAGCACCTGGGCTGAGCCATTTGGACTGTTACTCTGCCTGAGATCATGAATACATCTAGAGAAGCTTGTTTTTTCAGAACGTCCCTGGATAGGTTCATAAAGTGGAAGGCATCGTTACTTACAGCCAGCAAATGTATCCTATCTCACTTCCCCACCGGAGGCATTAACGTGTAAGAAATGAGCGATGTCATCATCTTCCCATACTGGTATACCTGCTCGTGTGTTGCTCGGAAATGTTGTCCAACCATCAGTCTGCAGAGCGGCAGCACTGCTTCTGGCACTCTGTTGCATCCAGCTTGGATGAAAAAACTTAGCAGAGCTCCTCTGAAGTGGATTTCTAGGATTTTAGCTGCTATTTCAAAAAATATTTTTTCCCCTAGGTGTGGACTCAAAAAGCCAGCATTGAAGGAGCCTGTTAATCCTATTTTGCCATGAGATTAATTGTTGTCATGTGCTATTGTAATTTTAATGCCATAAGTCCAACCTCCTTAGAAGACAGATGTACCTGACTCTGATTTGGCTCCGTTCCAGGATTTTGTCTTGCCCTGTTAACCATGGTGTTGCCAGAGAATATGCTCTTTTTCCTCTCTGTAATAATTTAAAATTGCAGACTGGAGACACTATTTTCCTTTCCTGAACTGGTATTGCTCCGTACATGGGGAATCTGAGATTACATGCTTTCTATTTGATCCTGAAAAATTATAAAAGTCTCTGAGCTAGAAAATCACGAAGTTTAAAATGGACTTAATGGGCATTGGTAAAGACTGTGTGTCTAGAAGCATCTTCTGAAGTAGCACCTTTTATTCTTTGTATTGGAATGTCTTGCTACTTGATTTGGAAACTTTAGGAAACTGCAAAAAATACTCAGCTTTTCTTTTTCTTGATAGAGCAAACATGTTTCTGCATGGTATCCACACCATACACCTATTCCATCTGATTTCTTACATATTGCCTTATTCTGCTAGCCTATATGAAGCAAAAAATGAAGCAAATTAGTCAATTTCTGAATTCAGGCTTTAGAATGCTAAGAGAATTGCAAGGAAAAGATATTTACTACCTGAAGACAATTCACTTTTTTTTTTTTTTATTATCATTATTAGTATAAACAAAGCAAATGTTTTAACTATTTTTGTTTGGTAGGTGAGAGTGTTGTGATTTTTGTATTATGCAGACAATTGTATTAAGGTGAGGTGCACTATGTATTAAGATGAGGCATTGCTTTTCATTTAATGCATCAGGTTACAAGCAGTCTACCATAAACCATTGGTTATTACTTTCAGTGGTTATAATTGCCAGTGGTTAAAACTGTTCCTCACATCTAGGTTGAATTCATTTACTGTGCTTTGCAGTCACTATATTTCATTCTGACTGTATCTGCTATGTCTGAGTTCTCTTCTGGAACAAATCTTACTAACTGTAGATGCCTTCTCCCCTTCCCTCATAATGAATTCTTTTGTATAAATCAAACTAATTTTGGGGAGGGAGGGGACTGTTGACCTCAAACAATACTTTGTGTTATGATACAACAAACAATCGTGTTACGATCTCTTCAGTTTAAAGAGCCTTAGAATCTGCTTTTCAAAAAGGAAACCAAAAAACTACAAACTGTAGTGGTCTCTGACCATCCTATTGATCACATTCTTGCTCTTAACTAATAGCCTGCAATATATATCTACAGCTAGCTCTCTACCATGAACTGAATTTGTGTGTTCTCAGCCGTGGAGTTGCTGTTTTCTAAATGTAACCAACATGGCACAAGTGTGATATAAATTCCTTGCTTTTTTCTGTAATGTGCCTAGTCTAGTAGAAAGATCAATGGTTTTGGCACCAATCACAAGTTTCAGTTAATTATTAGTATATTTTCTTGCAAGTAACTGAAGTCTTGATTACAAATTATATGGGATTCCCCTAGAAATATGTTGAACAAATCTCTGCTCATCAGCTGTTTGTCGCTTAAAACTGACTTTAATCTTTCTGACAGAAATTTCTGATCTAGTAGAACGTAGAAATTTATCTTTTTTAACAGAGTAACATACAAATGCATCAGACCCATCCAGCCTTCTGAAAAGGTTTCTCCATAGAGCAATGAGTTGTAGTCCCAGATCCTGTGTATTTTTTGTTGTTGTTGTTTGTTTTTGTTTTTCTTCAGGATGCTCAATGACTTGAGTTCAGGGATAGGGTAGGTCCTAATACTGCAGGACAGCTTCTTATAAAAAATTTCTTGGGGAGCAGGATTATGCTGCGTACATGAAAATGATGCATGCATATGTGGTTTCTTGTGCTAAAATAGCAACGTAAGAGTTCCTACATAGTCCAATAGCTGTCACAAGATCACTTTTTTTTTGTTTTTTTTTTAACGCAAGTGTGATTCTTTGACCTTCTTTACCTAAAGTAAATGGAGTACTGCAGGCACACAGTTTAATTGAAAGAAAAAGTTCATCAAAATTAGATTCCTGTTCTCTTTGGGGAAGGGGTGAGG
Source organism: Anas platyrhynchos (assembly GCF_047663525.1). Taxonomy (NCBI): domain Eukaryota; kingdom Metazoa; phylum Chordata; class Aves; order Anseriformes; family Anatidae; genus Anas; species Anas platyrhynchos. Next base: position 25,062,452 of record NC_092597.1, on the reverse strand, counting down.
GGTGGAAATGGTAGAGGAAGTGCTATCTCCCATTGGTTCTGTGATGTTCACTTACTCCAGAAAAGCAATACATGTAAGAAACCACTCTGATCAAAAATGTGGCCAGTATAGGTATCTATTTTGCTCCATCCCTATCCTTTCCTTAATTATCACTTAAGGCTGGTATGTATGGGAAGCTTACTAACAAAACTGTCCGTACAGTGCTAGTAGGTGAATTCCATATGCAGGCATACTTAGTCCAGAATAAACCTCCATTAATCAAATAGTGTTGATTGAATTATATAATGAGAAATAGATTTATATGGTTATATTTTGTACTCTTAACTAGTCTTAATACAGAACAGACAAAAATTAACACTTGGTCTGTTCTGTTCTTTTTATTTTCTGCTTTACCTTCACGCATACCTCTAATTTTCCAATTTTGCCAGTTTATTAGATAAAAATCCCAAAGCCGAAATAACTGAAGTTGTGAATATTCACTGGTAGCTCTTCTGAAGTTAGTACTTGCCCTACTAAACTATTATTTTTGCTTCTAAAACTAAGTATCGTGCTTTAGTAGTGTTGGCAGTTTGTGGAATTCAAATTCTAGAAGTGTATATGGCATATGTGGAGGTAAAGAGTAAATGGGTGGGTTCGTCATGAAAGGCTTCTTGAATTCTTTATGAAAAATGAAGGTAGATCAGTTCTGGTTTATATTTCATATGAAAATAAAGATTCCAGGTGTCAAGATCTGTTTGAATGGAACTAGAAGGATGATTAACACTTAAATTTGATAGAAAAGGAAAACTAATAATGAAGCTGTTAGTAAAAGGTTGGTTATTTGTTCAGCACACAGAATGAAAGAAGCATATTGTCATTGTTGGCATTTTCTTAGTACTTCTTGTCCCGGTGGATGTGGGTATTGTCTTACTTGATTTACTTTTAAATATGAGAATGCCAAGAAATATTAAATGCAGGCCAGTCTGTCCTTGAGGTAGTAGTGTGAATAAATGATTTGTATTTCTCAATCCTCTTTAAATGTGTTTGGTGGGATGCATTTTAAATACATCTAAAACAGTGTCTTTTTATCCCTACTGGTATAGGTCTTTATCTGTAGAATTACTGGGCAGACAAGCTGGATGAGACTAGAATTTTTCATGGTTAAAAATAAAAAATGAAGACAGGAAAAAATCCCCAAACAATAGGACACAGTTATATTTTGCTTTCAAATGACCTCTGTTTAGCAGTTCTACTCATAGTTTATAAAACTGAAGCCTGGTCTGGATTTTGTTTGCTACACTTTGATGCTTGCAATCGTGGAAACTGGTTATGGCTGTTCAGTTACTTTGCCTTTAGGTAGGTGAATAGTGTGAATTTCACCAAAGCCTACAACTTTGCTTCTGAAACTTTGAGTATTAATGATTGTGCAGGAAAATCTGCAGTAGACAGTTTGACTCCTATAAAGAAAATTCTTCTGTTCCGAAGATGAGACTTGCTTGTACTTTTACTCATATTTCATGGAGATTAATAATTCAGAAGTGGTTATTGATTTTTCCTTCCATTTGTCTTTTTTCGTCTTGGGTTTCATCTGAACTGCATCTTTGCAAGAAAGCACGTGCTACAGTGCTCATCCTGCAGGATGGCATAAAAGCAGGAGGGAACGGTGCCTAAAATGGATGTCCTATTTGATTTCTGCTATCTAAAAAAATAAATAAATAAAAAATATGCGTATTTCACATCTTTTCCTTTCTTGACTAGTAGGCCTTACAAGGAGCAAATAGCTGTTTACCATAATGCCCCCTACCATGCTTGCTATCTACTAATGCTAGTTTGGAGGAACTACATTTTTACTATTCAAATTTCAAATATGCCTCACAGAACAGTTTCTGTTCTGTAATCAGAGTATATGGCTGTTTCCTGTAGTATCTTTGCATGTAGTAGCAACTAAATCCTCTCTGTTTCTTTCTTTTTTGCTTGTCTTTAAACTGCGATTCATTGTGAGAGAAGCTTCCATATGATGCCACTTAAATCTGAACACTGATAAGTCACAGGTTCTGCATTTTTCCAGGCATGTGACCACTGTTTTATGTTTCTTAAAGAAAATGCCTACATTTCAACATCTCAATGTTTTCCAACTCTAAATATCACACTGAGGAGAAAGGTAAAGGAAGACAGGTATGGGTTAACAAAAACTCTCTTTTTGAGAGAGTCTTCAGTAGTCTTTTATACTGAGTTACATAACAGAAATGACAGGATATTGCAAACTTTCCCATGTATATTTTGTTCTGGAAATCTTACCTGCGCCATTGCTAATTCTAAAACTTGTTCTACCTTCTCCCCAGCCTTTCTTTTGCTTTGCCTATCAGGCTTGGCTACCCATCTTCAGTTTGCATAATCTTCAGTCGCCACTGCTTGTTGCAGGTTTGCCCCTAAGGATCCTGCTGTGAATTTCAGAACTGTCCTACAGGTCTCCTCTATAACATTTGTTATCTGGATAACAGTATCTGGTAAATCAGTGCCTCTGATCTAATAAATACTCTCCTTAAAGATGTCAGCAGCCTTTCTGTTTCTGTTCAAGCCTAGGAGGCAGTTGAAAAAGCAGCAAGTCCCTGGGAATCTCATCCTTCTCAGGGCAGCTGTTGTCTATTACAAGAGATAAGTGTCTCTTTCAGAGAAAGAACGAGATAAGAAACTGTTAAACATATCTGGAAGAAAAAGATGCTCTCTACAGTAGGAAGGATCTTGCACCATATTTTGGTTCTTGCAGCTTCTCTCACACTGCCTTAGGTATTTCTTTGTTACTTTTCAGTGCTAGACCTGGCTTATACCTTCTGTTGTTCTCAACATATGCTGAGACATGTGAAAAGACATGATGTGCCCCTGGCTGGAGAAGTCTGGTGGGTGTTAACTGGGTACTAATGCTGGTGAAGGCTGCTGAGGATACACAGGCAGCATGGACGCTGTGTGTGTAAGACACGAGTTTTTCTTCAGGTAGACATATGCTATTTATTGGCAACATTTGGAGCAGTCTTTCCTTGAACTCCTTGTTATAAAACCAACAGGATTATATCCTAGTCCCTCCTTCCTCTCTACTGCATTAAGCCACCCTTTTCACAGAATGGCTGAGGTTGGAAGGTACCTCTGAAGATTATGTAGTCCAACCACCCTGCCAAGAAGGATCACCTTTTGGGTGCTATGAAGTCATCCTTTGCTCATGCAGGCTACCCATTGGTTCCTACTGTGCCCCAGTATTTGCTTCAATCCCTCTTTATGTTCCTTCTGGTGTTTTAGTACTGCGCATGTTTGCTCCAGTTTTGCAGCCTTGATTTTTATGTCTCTTTATCTTTTCCATCGAGAGCTCTAGACAGGTCATCTTCTGTTATTTTCCCTAAAGCTTTTGAGTTGCTGAGTTAAATTAGGATCACCATTTTTAAAACCTTCTTTTCTGGGACAAGAGAGACCAGAGTGTTGCCAAAGAACTCTCAGGTTTCACAAATTTGTTTAAAGTAGGAATTGGAAAAGAGGTTGATAACAGGTGCTGACAGTCTCTCTGGACCTACATTAAGGGTGCTAGTTGGTGAAGAAAATGATAAACAGACAAATGTAACAGATGATTTGGTCTATCCACCTGTAAACTTGTTAAAAACCACAAGTCAAAGTCTAAAGAAACTATTTCTCAATAGCTCAGGTAATCACTCATTAGGCCCTGAGGCATCAGAAAGATGAAAAGATTACTCTCTAATTAAGAAGTGAGCATAAATGCCTAACAATAGTGGACCTGCAAAGCAGCTGAAAGAATAAAATGCTTAAGGGATCAAATGTTCCTTGACAACTAACAAGGTGTGACTGCTTTTCAGATATAGATACTTTAAAAATATAGTCACTCAACAAGAGCATGAAGTAAATACTTAGTCAGAATTTAAGCAGTCATGCAGAATGGAAGGGTACTCCTATTTGTAAGTAAGAAAGAAAGCTGGAAAGACACACAAAATAGTTACACAAAAAGATTCAGGTGTATTTAGCAAAAACAAGTATTCTAAAAAATCCTGGTAAAGCCCATAAACAAGAGCAAAAATCAGTGTACCTGGAGAGAAAAGAGGATAGGCAAGAGGGTTGTAGAAGTGATTTTCCAAAAGCTTGAAACAAGTAGTCAGGTTTTTTTGTTGTTGTTGTTTTGTTTTTTTTAAGAAGAGAGCCTGAGGAAAAGTCAGTAACTGGGTAGTCAAAAAATAATCTTCCAACAGGATGGATGCAAACAAATCCTTGCACAACTGCAGTCTCCTTCATACAGTATGCTGTGGAGGTATCCTGCTACTTCTCTAGTAATTACATTGCCAGGCCAGTCTTCTGTAATGAGATACCAGAAGTCAGAATTCTTTGCATTGTAAACTGTGTGCTTTTCATTTAGAGGTGCTAGGAAATACCTGACCTTACTAATAAAAACAGAACGCAAATTAAAAGCATGGCTATGGCTTGGTGTATACATGGTAATCCTTTGTTCCACCAATCCAGATGTTTGTATGCTGTTTATTAGAATCTCTAGTCTCATTAAAGACTTGGTATATGGTTATGAAGGAAAATCAGGTGCATTTGAGCCAAAGAAGCCTATGGAAGATAGCAGGCAATTCTGAGCCACTGTCCAAATATTTACTGTAAGCTCTATTCAGTATTATGCTTTAGTGTAATGTTCTTGGAATTCTAATATTTCATCAAGAAACTCAGCCTTCACTTTATATAAACTTTTCAACATCATAGTAGAGAAAAGCATGGAGGTGCGATCCTGGCTGTAACCTAATACTTGAAAATAACAAGAAATAACATCTTAAGAAGTCATTTTTGTTATTTGTGCAGGCCTGGAGAAATAGCCAGTTTGTGACTTCTAAGTATTTATGATCAAGAACAATCCTATCAGTGCAATACAGACTGAGGTACACAGCAATGATAAATGTTCGTGTCAGTAACAGTTTAATTCTTATGTAATTCCATGCTCTAGTCAGTGGGGATCTACACCTTATATCTCAGGAAGTTTCTAGGCCCTTTCCAAGCCCAGCAGACAGGGACTACAGTTTTCCAGCATAAAGAGAGGATCTTTGTTTCAAACCCTGGTGACTTGATGGCTGTCATTATTTGACTCATTGAAGGAGAGTTTTTGTTAGTGTAAGTGGTAGAAACTCAATCCCTTCTCTAATTCTGTTAAAATAAATCTGTCCTTGCATCATAGAATAGTGTCCCTAAATACCAGTGTTCAAATGGTTCTTGGAATGGAACATCAGTAAGCCTTAGTTAATACCAAGAGCACTAGTTTGTTTTTTTTTTCCCCCCTCAATCTTTTGTGGTCCTGATGTCTGTGATGTCTTATAGGTGACAAGTGAAATGTCCTTATTTCCTGAAAGAATGAAGAAACTGTGATGTTGATCATAGCTCTGTAGGTCTTTCTGGCTTTAGAAAGTAGGAACTGGAAGCTAGAAAATGGTCTTCCCTTTAGGAACTGGAAGAGACTTGAAGTTCAGTAAGTGCTTTCTTTCTTAGTGCACCTTTTCTTCTTTCTTTGACAGCTATTCTTAGGGGGTTGGCTTTTGTTTTTTCTAAATGATAATTTGTTGATCTCTTTAGAAGCTAAAAAGAAGAGGCTATCTGCAATTGTCATCTGATCACATAAAGGCAGGAGGGCTGCCTCAAAGAACTGTTCAGAAAGAAGGCTTTTTAGGCCAGTTAAATGACTGGTTTGTGGTAAAGGCAGCAACTGTTTTAAGAATCTCTTCTGCTTTGAACAAATGTTTTGCTAGTCAAGCAGCACATATATGAGCTGATTGTACGCCATGGATTTGTACTTTGTGAAAACTGCCTTAACTCATAAGTAATTCTTATTTGTAAGAACACCTGTGATAGACAAAAACACAACCCTGCCTGCCAGGGCATAATCATATAACAAACTGGAAAGTGAGGAGGTAAATTGGAGGTAAGAGATGCATCTGTCTCCCGTTCATTCATTTAACAGAGAAAAACATTTCTGATATAAACTCTCAACAGCAACTGGAAGACTCAAATTTTTTTGTGATTTACATGGAGGCAGATACATTGAGGCAAAAGAGATAAGATCATGTTAGCATTTCTCACTTTATAGAAAAGGTAGAGGAAAAGCACCATTAAAGACATGAGAGCATGGACGCACTAGTGAAAGTTAATGGGAAATAATTCTTTTTATTTTCCTCTCTTGAATTAAGGAGTATGACACAAAATCACTGGCCAGAAGTTACAAATCAAATAGGTAGGAGGAAGAACCTTTTGTACAAGATGCATTGCTAAACAGTTGCCACAGAGTTGAAAAGTATACATAGATTCAGAGCGCAATAGAGAAATCTTCTAAATGAAGATGGAAACAACCTTTGTTGGAGAGCGAGGGCTCCTAAGCTGGTGTCTTCCAGAAACTAAGAGGTATACTCGCCGGTATACCAATCTGTCTTGTATCTTATGCTCTTGCACAAACTGGTTGAGTTTGGAAGGGACCTTTGGAAGTCATCTGGTCCAACCCCCATGCTTAAGCAGGGTCACCCAGAGCAGGTTGCCCAGGACTCTGTCAGACATTCAGAGATCTGAAGATCTCCAAGGAAGGAGACTCCACAACCTCTCTGGGTAGCCTGTACCACTACTCAGTCACTTGCACAGTAAGGAAGTGCTTCCTGATTTTTAGGTGGAACCTCTTATGCTCCGGTTTGTGCCTATTGCCTCTTGTCCTGGCACTTGGCATCGCCGAGAGGAGCTGGGCTCTGTCCTCTCTGCACCCTCCCTTCAGATGCTGATGAGATCCTACCTGAGCTTTCTCAGCTCTAGGCTGAACCGTCCCAGCTCTCTCAACCTTTCCTCGTGACAGATGCTCTGCTCCCTTTATTATCTCAGTGACCCTTTTCCGAACTCCTTCCAGGAGCTCTATGTCTATATTGTTCTGGGAAGCCCAGAAATGGACGCTCAGCTCCAGGTGTGGGCTCACCAGGGCTGAGTAGCAGCATGACCCCCTGGAGTATCAGCTGCTTCACCCAGTTTTGTGTCATCTGCAACCTTCTTCAATCACTTAATTGCAGTTGTTGCTATTTCTCTGTGGCTGGAATGTTATGCTGTACTGATGATTCTGGTGACTGGAAAATAATTGTGCCCCCCACCATTTGTTAGTTGCCCGGTTTGACTGTCAAGTGCGTAGCTGGGCACAGAGCTACAGATCAGAACTGCTCCTTGTGGTGACTTTTACTTTGAAGGTGAAAGCAAAACTTAGAAGGCCCTGTCCTCACCTAGTGCTTGCCACAGGCATTCCTAGCCACCACAGTAGCTTACTGGCATGTGCAAGTAGCTGGTGTCACTGCCTCTGTGTTGGAACTGTCAAGCAGCAGACTGGGATGTGGCAGGTGTAACAGAGCAATTCAGCAGCTCCCATTGCACGAAACTATATATATTTTTTTTCAATATGCAGCTGAAGTTTGTCCCTTTGAGTTCCTATTTAAAACATATTAAAAAAAAAAAAAAAAGCCTCAGATGTTAGATTCCACTGTGTTAATGTTTCCTGAGGTTCACAGATATTAACCACTGATTAGCATCATCTGCAAGCTAGGGAAAGTAAAGGTGTAATTTATTGTTAAAATGCATCAGAATTTGGTGATAGTTTTATTCCTGAGCCTTCCATTGTCTCTGACAGCCCTCAGAAGGTCACCAAGAGGGACGCTTGCTGTAGGGCAGGCAGGACGCCTTCGGCTTTCCTAGTTAACTCTGTAAGCTGGGACCTTGTGTAAGGCAAGCAGGACCCTGGTAGTGGTTTTCAGTGCTTGCTATGGATAAAAGGTTACTATTGGCAATTAACATATTATGGAGTAGTTACAGGCCCTGCATGGAGTGTTCCAAATACTGGGCTCTCGTTCCTGCTCTGCTGGGCTTAGAAGCATGTTTCCCCTGCCTCGGAAGTCTAACAAATCAGGCACTGTGATATTGGTTAAGAAATGAGTTGCGAAGTTCTTAGCGAAATGTTTAAATCATTTTCTGAAAACCGTGCTGGAAATAATCTCCAGAGCTCAGGTTGCTGGCATTCTCGCGTCGCTCACTCAAACTCTGCTGCTAGCCAGGCAGCACTGTCACCAGCCAAGCTGCTCAGGCTGTACCAGCTCTCTCCCGCTCGGTCCACGGCTAGCCTGGCGCAAAGCCCCCCTCAGACGAAGGGGGGGGGGGTGCCGCTGCTCAGGGGCACCGCTCCGAGGAGCAGCCTGACCGGAGGCCGCGGGGGAACAAGCGTTCTGGCAACGCGGGGACCCGCTCGGCCCCCGCCACGCACCCGGCCTGCCCGCGCCCACGAGCGGCCGGCCCCGGCGGCGGCGCGGCGCTGCAGCGGCGGGCAGCGCGCAGGGGGTTAAGGCAGCCCCGCGCGGGGCCGCGGGCGCGGCGGGGGCCGGGCGGGGGCCGGGCGGCTCCGCCCTCGGCTCGCCCTGACACAGCAGCTGCCGCCGCGGGCCTGCGCCGCGCATCCCCGGCTCGCCCCGCGCCCCGCCACGGCCGCCGCTCCGCGGGCCGCGCGTCCCGGGACACGATGGTACGTGCGCGGTGCCCGCCTCGGCCCGGCAGCCCCAGGCTTGGGCTGGGCTGGGCTGGGCTGGGCTGGGCTGGGCTGGGCGGCGGGGGGGCGGCCGCCGTCAGGACCCGCCGTCAGGACGGCGAGCCCCTCGCGGGGCCGGGGCAGCGCGGCTTTGTTCTGGGGCTGATGCCGTCCGCTGCTGTGGAGAAAGCTCGTCGGTCGGGGGAGGACGGGTTCCGGGGGGTGGGGGGGGGTACTGGAAGTGCAGGTACCCGGCCCCGGCTCCCCGGCCATGACCGTCCGCTGGCGGACCGGGGGGGGCCGGGGCCGCGCTGCCATTGCGGAGGAGCGGCTGAGGGCTTCGCGGAGCAGGCTGCAGCGCCCGCGTTTGGCCTTCCTTGGAGTCTTATGGGAGCCGGGGGCCGACTGGCCGGTGGCCGAGGGGGCCGGGGTAGCGACAAGAGGGCGAGGGGGCTGCGGATGGCGCTGGTCGTTTATGACCCTTGTGAAGACCTCGCCCCTTTCAGCTGCTCCTGCTCCTGGGTGTCGGGACAGACTGGATTCCCTAGCTGCTCAGCTGTTTACTGCGCTTGTGTCGTTAGCTCAGGCACAGAGAAGGATGCACAGTGACTCTAGAGGAGGCTCTGGAGAAGTCGGTCTGCCTGCCAGGGGCTGCCGGAGCCAGCGCTGCGGCGTTATGCCTGATCCTGGCGTGGTCGTGCCTGAAGATGCGGCGCTCGGGAGAGGGGCGGCGGCGGCACAGGGCACCTCGCGGGCGCTCCCTTTCGGCAAGGCTCGGTGCAAGCCGGCATTAATGCCCGCACCGCCGTCCAGCTCAGCGCTGGTGCTGGAACGAGGCTAATGCCTGGCAGGAGCGGGGAGGGCTGTAAAGGGGGACTGTCGTGCCGCCGATTAGATGAAAGAGAGATGCGGGCACCCTCCTGCTATTTCTCTTTCCTTCAGTGCTGCACACCCACGCACGAGTAGTCTCGGAATAGCTGAAGTTTGGCTTTGAGCTGCTCAACGCTACATTCTTCCACTACAGGAGGCCAAAAAGCTCTTCCAGTTAGTGGGGTAGGAAAAAGGGAAGGTTCTTGCAAAACGCAAGTGATGCAGCTTTTCTAGGGCAGCGGAGGAGGAGAAGAGATGTGGCTAGATTTGGAGTTGAATTTTGTTATAGTAGGCTACAAGGAGGCATTTTGTGCTTTAGAAGTGAAAACGACAAAGTGCTTTCTTTTTCCTAGTAGCAGTCCTTTGTCGTCCCTTACCCTGCTGTGCTTCCCCGTGTAGCACAGTGGTGTATGGGGCCAGCTTTTCCCTTTTTGAGGAGGGGAGAAGGTGCGTTACCGGTGGTGCAGTGTGATGACACCTTTGCGGTCCATGGACACACAGGGATCTGTTTTTTTTGGATATCTTTGTCCTCTGTTAGTATTGTCTGTAGTAAACATCTTGTTAAAAGTGTTAAATCATCTATGCTAGTGCTAAAATGTGTTGAAGCATCTCAAAATAGGGCTTTTTATCTACAGCATCCAGAGCTGGAGCAGGGTTTAGCATGGTGCACATATCAGGCTACATGACTGTGAATATTGGAGACTGCTGTTTTGGCTGCGAGGAAGAAAGAGAGGCAAACCTCTTTGACTGAGAAGGGAGCAATTAAAAGTCGGTACTGATGCCAACAAAAGCTTTTTTAATAGAAAAGAGAGGGGCCGCTGTGGCTGGGGGCTGTGAGCAATCGGGCTGGGGCTCACGGTGATGTAGGAAGGAGAAAAAGGAGGGAGCTGGACATATTTATCGCGCAGCGGGCTCGGAGGGGAGGAGCGTGGCTGCTGCACACTCACACGCAGAAACGCGCACACACACACTGCGGCAAATTCTGCAGCTGGTGCCTGCTGGCTTATGACTGCAGAAAAAACAAGCTCCAGTTTAAACTCTCTGATCTCAGAGACGAGGCGTTTCTATTCCAAGTATCTCTGGTTCCACTGCGAAAAGCCCTGCAGGCTGGGCACTCTTCCAGAAGGACAGGGATTCCTTTTCTTCTGATGGGGCAGGGGACCTTTGACTGCATAAGGTCAGTATCCTCCCTGTCTCCTTGACAGCTCTGTACTGCTTGGTTGCATCCAGATTGCATGTCTGCCCTTACACTTCCTCCAGCAAGTCGTGGTTGTATACAGGCCAGAAACTCTTTTTCTCTCCCCTCCTTTCCTTTGATCTGACAAGGCCAGGCTGTCAGATCTTCCACCTTGCTCCCATTTTGTGGACAGAGGGATGTGTAGATTTGCAGTAGTTTCTCTCCTGGCAAAACAATCCACGAGAGGAATGTCGTTCACATTGTCTTTGCCATTCTTCCACATGTCTGTGTTGTCAGTATACCTTAGTCATGTCCTCAGCAGATATGGAGGTAAACAGACGATGGACTTGAGCAGAGGAATACAGTCAGCAATAGCCAGCACAGGCTCTCCTTGGTGAAAGCAAGGAAGCCGTCTGTACGTAAACAAGAAATGCAGCGTGTCTCATTCAAAGGCAGGTGTCTGGGCACCAGACTAGGGGTAGAAGAGGGGTTCTACAGCATGAGCTTCTGTGGGGCATGGTCTTGCATTCTTCTGTCTGTCTTCATTCACATATCATCCTAGGTAATTCCTGGGATGGCTGCATCTCTTAAAAGAATAAGAAACTGAGAACCAAGTAAGGATCCAGCAGTATGTCTTTGTGATAGGTGTCTGAGATCCCAGTTGGTTCTACTGCTGGCCTCTTGGCTAGCATAGCCAAATGTGCTATGTGCATTATCACAGGCTTTCATTTGTGATTGATGGATAGGAAAGAGAGAGACCTGCAGGCCACTGAATGCTATTGGAGGACAAAGAGGACAAGGTTGGTTAATATCCAAGGACTTCACAGTAATAACTAGCTCAAAATGAAGGGTGTACTTTCCAGACTGTGAAGTGTTTGTGAAGCAAAACTACTGCGAAGGGAAGGAAGGGAGGTCGTATAGTTACTGGGCTGATGGATAGTCTCTGTGTGTGGGAAGGAAAGAGAATAAGTTACATGTATATGAAAGCTTAGAAAATATTCAGGGGAAGATTCACTGCAGTGAAAGAAGAGGATTTGTTTTTCTTTCCCCTCAAAAATCCTGAATTAGTTACAGGTCCATATCATTCTGCAGACACAAGTCTTGCTGCTGTTGAGAGGAAAGACTAGAAAAGGTATTGAGCTACTTCGGTTCTAACTTGGTTGGTATTTGTTCTTTTTTCATCCCCTTTGAATTGCTTGATTGAATTGTGCGAATTAGAGCAGCTTGGATGAATTCTGTGGACTCCTCTTACAAATACACATTTTCCTTTGTCTAGGACAAACATTTTCCCCTTTGCTAAAGCATTAAAGGTAACAAATTTCTACAGGTTTAACGAAAACTGAGGGGCAGTAGAGGAAAGTGATCCAACTTAGTGCCTTCACTGGGACAGTAGGTATTCTGTTTGGCCTGCCATCTGGGCAGTCAGCACTTACACACCAGCTGGTCAGACAGCGCACTTCTATCTCTGAGTGCGCTGCCCCTTGACTAGTTGGTAGTTATGACTCATAAGAGGACCTGAGGATATTGCAAGAAACATGGAGGGTAGCTAGGATTATTACAGTGCGACAGTGCAGTGTGGACACATAAAATAGTCATTAATTGCATGGCTAATGGAACAACTTAATTGTATATCCGGTGCTTCAGGGAGCCTTCCTAGGCTTTATTCACAGATGAACTTGAACATTGGTGTCCTTGGCCAACAGGTTCTTAGCTCTCCTGAGACAGGCCTCTAAGTCTTGCTGAGTCAATCTTTCAAATGGATAGAGTAACACTGGGTTGGACTATTTTTATGGGAAGTGCAATTTGTTTTCCCTTCTGCGTTCCAAAAAGACATCATCATGCAAATACCTATGTTTTGAAATAAACCAGAAAGCCCGTTCTTAGCTTCAAAAATAAAGGTTTGGATAGTTCCTCTAGGAGGATGAAATTTGAGAATCGCAAACGAAAGGAGGAGTGTAAGTCACAGATGGGATAGGCTTTAACATGCACGTCTGTTATCAGTATGACCTACTGAACTTGAGTCTCTTTGTATGTGTTACTGTCTTTCATGGGCCTTCTTGTGAAGCACCAAAATCTCTTGCAATTTGCTAGAACCTACCTTAGTGTCCTGGGTTCTCAGTAGACCAGGTATGTAAGGTTCTTGGTGAATTTGGCATTCTGCAATACAAGGCATCTTTATTGTGAATTTTTACTGGCTTTTGAGATCCTGGAGAGTAAGGTGCAACAGGAGGAGAACTGAACCATAGTCACTGGTCAGTGCCTGGGGCGTTTTCCCTCCATTTCTTTAGTGTGAAGCAAAGGTAAAAACAAATATCAGAGCTCAGGCACGGCAAGACTGCCAGACCCTTCATATGTGATGTCTGAGCCAGTTCTCCTTTATCTCCTGGGATCCACCTAAATGCCTCAGGCAGCAGTGGTTTAATAAATGGTTGTTGCTGAATATGTTCATAGAGTACCTGACCTCAAAGTCTTTTAGCTCTTTTATCCTTGGGAAGGAGAGACCATTCCTGTCTCAGGGGAACTGGACATGGTAAGAAAATAGAAATACCAGGCGGCAGGACATAAACAGCACAAGCTATAGCCTTAATCCTCACCAGGAGGCTTGTCCAAAAGTTGCATGGTACCACTGCTTGGGTGGGCTGACATTTTCTAGCTCTGTTTTTCAGGTATCTTGTTAGTCTTTGAGAAAAGTCCTTCTGGTTCTTTCCAATGAAAAGATTAAAGCTGTAAAAACTTGGTTCTGTTTTTCAAAATATGCTATAAGAAGAAACAGATTTAAAAAAAAAAAAAAGTCTGGAAGCATAACTGGCGAGTCTAGATCATTTATTTCATCTACTACTTTCAAGTTAAGAGATTCTGTTAAGAAACTTTGCAAAATTGTTTTTCCACTTCCTGTAGTTAGCCAGGGATTTCACTGGGATATAGCCATCTCACCTGTGCCATCCTCCGTTAAGTGCCCCTGCCAAATTCTTAAATAACTGAGGAGAAAGATGGGAGGAAAAGGCCCTTATCTCCATTTTGAATGTTGTCTGAGGAATGTCAGCCTGTCATCAGACACTTGTGATACTAACATCTACCTTAGAGGTAAAATGGGCAAGAAACCAGTGACTTCTTGTGGGCTAGATTTATGTTCTGAAAAGCCTAAATGGTGTGAAAGGGGTGGACTGCAGTACTTGGATGTAACAGAGAACATTGCCCAGGTCATATAAGAAGTAAATTGCTTCAAACAAGGACGTGGCATCTTTTTGAAGAACCAGCTTGCAGGCTGGTAAATATGAGTGCAGTTGGTGTTTTGGCCCAGTTCCTGACTGACAGATTTGCATGAGTGTTTTAATTGTTAGGGGTTTTCTTTCCTGCTGCTGGTCCATGTTCAAAAGCAAAGGCGGAGGAAGTGGAATGCATGGGACCGTGGAAGGGGTCTGTGCCTGCACGACTCTGAGGGAGCCAAACAAGAGAGAGGCTCTGAGACAAAATTATTCGTGATCTTAGAAGACTGTTCTAGTCCTTTTTATTCTTCCAAGTTGGTAAGTTCAGTCCCTGATTGCAGCATAATCTGTGAACTGAGAGAGACCTGGCTAACTGCATGGCATTAAGAAGTAGGGGCTCAGGCAACCTCATTGCAACTTCAGTGAACTCAGTGCAAGGCAGACTGGTGAGAAACAGTGGCTGAGTTGATCTGTCACTGGTATTGACAGAAGATGTCTACTCTGACACAAGCCTCCCTGCCTTTTCTCAAATACTTCTCATTGTTGACCAGACAAGCCTTTTATTTGCTGGCAGAATGCACAGGTGGCCTGGAAGCCCTGCACCTTTAAATAACTTTCTGTATCTCTTTCATTGTCACCATACTCCATGCTGTAAATGAAATCCCAGGAATCCAGACCATGTAGAGAACTTAATGAAGTGGCAACTAGATCCAAGCGTGCAAAGTCAAAATACAGCAAGGAAAAATGTTGGCAGAGGACAGCTGCTTTTTCCTCAAACATTGACAGAATACAGCCCTTCTGTGCTTTACCACTGCTGTCACACACAGTCCACAGCTGGATTCATAAACATGTGTTGAATAAAGATCACATTCAGCATGTCATCTTCAAAGCAAGCAGGTGAGAGAGAAGACAAGCTACTTAGAATGGGACTGTTAACTTTAGGGCATAGGAAGGAAGTTTGAGGAGTCTAAACAGATGCTTGAAGTCGGGGCAAAGAGCAGACTTGCTAGAAACTTGGCATCTGGGTGGGCCAACAAGAGGAAATCTGAGATTGATTTGTGTCCTTATTTGTGACAGTTGTCCTCTCTCCGATACAACTAAGTTCTCTCTGCCTCAGGCAAGATCTTGCTTACACAAGATCAGCAGTAACATTTCATATTGATCAGTTGTCCAAAAAAATAAACAAAAATCAGGGAGAAACAGGACAGATCATGAGCTATACCTCCAAGTCAGACCACTATCAGCCACATACTTCAAAACTAGAAGGACATAGCGAAGATATGTTATGTTCTGCTTGTACGAACATGTAGCCTGTTACTCATATTATTATTAAAATTAAGAAATTGGAAGCTGCCCAGCTCTGCTACTTACAGGAGTCTTTAGCACTGGTATCTGGAATGATGCATCTGCCTCAGTGACAAAGAGTTTTATGGGAGCCTCTTTTCAGGGACTGGTGGCAAATCACAGCTGAAATTCTACTGACAAGGAAAACGAGAAAAATTAATTTGTTTTCCAAAGGGAACATCATTAGTCTGTCAACAGTTGGTGGAGTGAGGACAACAGATAAGAGGATGTTTTAAGGTGTTCTTAGGTTTCCTTTAGTGGATTTAGCTGGAGACATTTAAGAAGCTACATGTCTAGCTCCTCACAGCTGGACAGAATGCCCGAATGCAGAGTTGTGTTCTTGATTCATGTGAATGCCTTACACTATTTCACAGCAAAAGAGACAAGGAGAGCTTCAATTAGCAAACAACTCCAAGAAGGAGAGAAGTTTCTCAATGGGAGTTTGAGTCAGCTGAAAGGAACAGAATCTCTCCTGACTGATTCTGCACCTGGCAAACTATACAGAAGTGCTCATCTTACCCATTAATGTAGCTCAGCTGTGGTGTAACTTCCAGTTCAGGGACATTTAACAAACTGTTGCTGGAACAGTAACTTCTGGAAATAGATACAGCTGTTTCCAAAGTGAACATCTGTGTCTTCAATTAGTGGTTCTAAAATGGCTGAGTTATCAAGTTGTTCTTTAGTATAAGAGTGAGACAGTATGTGCAATATTTTCTCCACTTACACTGCATGAAAATCTCATGTCATCTGACACAATACTACCTTTTAAGAAAAATGAGCAATAGAGTGGGAAACATCCCCTTGTGAGGAGATCCACAAGCAGGTCCACTGGCACGTTAGCGATCCTGCTTGAATTCCTGAGCTGGAAGAAATGCACAGATTTAGGATTGCACCAAAGCAAAGAGGTCTCCCTAACCACAGGGCGCTGCCAGTACCAGTGTGCTCTTTGTGTCCCCTGCTGAAATAGCTGTGGCTTATATAATCGAATAATTATTCCTTAGAGCTGATGGGTGAGGGAGAAAAGACACTCACTGTATAGTCTGGCGTTTGGGACACAGATGTGTCACGATCTGTTCCCATTTCTGTGCTAGCAAGTGTTTCAACTATGTATACAAAAGAGACTAACTTCAGCTGGAGGGACCAAGAGCAGCTCTGTTTGGTCTCTGGCAGACATGGAACCAAACAGAGGTTTGTTCATATCCCGAGGGAGTCAGCCAAGAGCAGACCAGTGGCATCTTCCTTTGGGTTCTTTGCCTTCTACAGGACTGCTAGATACTAGCCTCCATGTGCTTCCAGATTCCTTAATACTTCTCTGTGGCAGATCAGGATTGGGATGTAGGCAACACCTTGATTGTGGGCATGGACAATGATGAATTGGAGAGTGTTTTGAGCAGTCAAGAGGAATAAAAAGGTAACTCCGACAGCCTGAAGAGCAAAGTCTCATGGCAAGAAAAAACAAAGAGGTTTAAACTGGCAAAGAATAGCGATCCTATCATATCTTCTCAGTCAAAGCGTACGCTGAACCCAATACAGCCATTTTTGTTTGAAAAAAGAATGAGTCTGGGATTTTATGTGCATGAATAGAGTATCCTGCAAATAATTTTCTGAAAACTTTTAAGGGAGAGAAAGAAAAGTAAAAATAACCGACAAATCAGTGCAAGTTTAAGAAAAAAAATCTTTATCTTTTATCAATAACTTTAAATGATATTTAATTCTGGCAAATATATTCTGTTGCAATCTAAAAAAGTGAATATTTTGCTTTGAAATTAAAAGTTTTTTAAGAACAGCTCATTAGTAAAATGATTGTTTTAATATAGTAGCCAATATGAGCACTACATTAGCTATGGAATCTAATTTACAGTCTGTGGAAACTGAGACTGTGGGTCATCTTCTCTCTTCAGAATCTGAGGAACTGGCCAAGCTCCTTTCCTTGTGCTTGGGTGATTCAGTTTGGATGTGGGATGTAACTCTGAACATGAAGGTGGCTGCCTCCTACGTGGCTAAGTTCCCAGAAGTAGAAGCGGACTATTTTGCTAAGCCAGGCTGACACTAGCACTTTCTATGCTCCTGTTTGCCCTCTAAAGGTCAAACCAAAATGAGATATAGCCATTTGCTCTCCATGCCATGTTTGTGGCAGTGGCAGTTACTGCTGGTTGTGTAGGGCCAGGCATTGTTGCACAGATGCTTTACTTACAGCAGCTGCCTCCCTCTGGCAAAAAAAATTAACTGTCAGTTTTCTTTAAAATAGAATTTTCCCCAGATCTTTCCTTTCTAGATCCCACCACAATCGTCCACATGCTGTTCAGAATCTCTTCAGCCAATCCATCTGCAAAGGGATTTCTTTTTACATTTATTGGGGATGCTCCTCTTGAATGTGTTGAGCTCACAGGCAGCGGGATGAGTGCGTGCAAACTTTCCTATTACTGCTCACATTTTAGTTCATACTGCCAGTGCTGTGGTTACCCACAGGTTGCCCATGCTTCTGCTCACAACTATGAAAGCACCAAAGCATGTGTCAAAGGTTGATGTAGCCCCCTCACATGCTACAGCAGATCAGGGATGTTATTCCTTCAGTACAGCAAGGATACCCAGGTACAGAGATGCACAGGCAGTCGGTAGGTAAGGAGGTGCTGAGCTGTGATTTTGCGGTTGCTGGTTTGTGTACTGGCTGCCAAAGCAATCTTTGTGTTTATTTTTTAATCCCTGAGCCCATCTGACTAGCTGGCAGAGCTTCAAAATCTCCTCCAGCTAGAGCTGGTCCTACCAGCTGTATGCTGCTCAATCTGCATGCTGGAGGAAGGAACTTCAGCAGCTGCGTGCCCTTCAGGTGGTGGTTTTAGGACATTGCTTCCAGCAAGAGTGCACTCGCTCTTCTCCCTCGCTGCTAAACAATGCAGGGCTTCCTTGGGCTTGTTGGTAGGGTGGGTCTGTATTGCAGTAGAAGGTAGGAATATGTTTTTGCACAGAGGGGATAAGAAGTAATCTGCCTCTCAGTAATCTGTCTCTCTTCCAAGGAGCTGTAGCTTGCTGCACTCATTACAGTGTTGGAGTGT
The DNA here is from genome assembly GCF_047663525.1 of Anas platyrhynchos. Lineage (NCBI taxonomy): Eukaryota > Metazoa > Chordata > Aves > Anseriformes > Anatidae > Anas > Anas platyrhynchos. The sequence goes on along the minus strand of NC_092597.1, from coordinate 25,044,254 downwards.
TTGTGAGGAAGACAAAGGAGGTAAAGAGGAATAAATAATATTCCCTGGATGGGGGAGAGTTAGTTTCTATGTGGTCAGATGAACAGCCTGCATTCTCTGTTTGCCAAGGTCCTGCTAGCTCTGTAGCACAGACTTTGCACGTTCCCATCAGATACTTTTCCAGGCTAAACAGTCCCAGCTCTCTCAGCCCTTCTCTCATCAGAGGTGTGCCTGTCCTTTAATCATTTTTGTGGTCCTTCTGTGTATCTTGTTTATTAAGGTTTGATGTACCAGTCAGAGCATTATGACTGACTTTAGCACAGTCTCCCTTGAAAGATGCCTCTGTAGAGCTCTGGCCTAGGTGATTGTATTTTACAAAGATGAGAACCTGGGTACACTGGCCTGACAATTGGTTTCTTATTTCAGGCAAGTGCGTTGTAGCTGTAGTTTCTCCAGTTCTCATCAACAGAATAATAAGACCTCTGAGATTTGGTGGTCTGAAAGATTACAGCAAATGACAGGCAACAGCCCTTGCAGCTATACTTGTTAGCCCTTCAGATCAGCCCAGAAATTATTATTCAGCTACAGTTTTTTATAGGTGCTTTCAATTAGAGTGGCATTGCACATTACATACAAGGATCTTTATTGGCAGCAAGAGCAACTTTTCTGCCTCCAGGGCCATCTGTCTGCTTCTGGGATCATCTCTTTACTCGACATTCTGCTTGTCACGTAGTGACCCTAGACCACTGTCCTTTGTTTTAGCCTAGACTGATCTTCCTGCATCGTCCTTTTTGCTTGACTGCTGATCACTAAAAACAGTGTCAGGTCCTTCATTCTCTCACAGTATGTGTGTTTGCATATGTAGACAGCTGTGGATGGGTAACTCACACCAAAATCTATATGGTTTTGCTCATCCCTTGCTTTCCTCCAACAAAACCAAATAAAGTCTACATCCAGTGGGCCACATAAAACAAGCAAACAAAACAAAGAACACTTTTCTCCCTCATGAGTCACGATCCTCAAATGCAGCCTGCAAATTCTGAAATGCTCCTTAGTACTAGCTTTAGAAGTTCTGCTATTGCCTAGAAAAACTGTTCATCACATCTGGGACATTAATGTATAATGCTTCCCTGGACAGTTCCTGCTGGCTTCTATTCAGAAGGCAACTGCCCTATAGAAAAAGAGCTTTATGCATGCTATCTGTGGTCCTTCAAGATGGAAGTGGCATTGCTTCTGCACAATGGTAAGTATTGTCATCTATGTAGAGGAGAATACCCCTCTCTGAACTTTCAGTGAAGTCATGAATGAGGCATTTATATAGAAAATCTTTACGTATCATATACTGCAAGCAGTTTGTGCAGGTAAAAAGCAACTAATACCATGAGTAAAAAACTAGTTGAGACAGAAGAAAAATATATGGCCAGGTTTGTGCCACATGAGGGGGTGAAATACAAGGGCTTCATGATTTCCTACTAAATATAAAGTTGATCAATACAGCAGTGACCAGAAAAGGGTTTGGAATGAACACGGGGGTGGATCAATTTGCAGATGATTCAGTTGCTTATATCTAGAAATGACTGTTAGGAACTTATGCAACTAAACTGTACAGTCATCATGATGTCCCATTAAATTTATTGTCAAAAAATGCAAGATCAAGTACACTGGAAATATTAAACCTTCCGAACTCCTTGTAAGAGCTCAGTTAATTGCATCATGGCAGGATGAAATTTGGATGTCACTGTATACCCCTAACTGAAAATCCTTATTTGATGCAAAGTTAATGTCAGGTTATGCTACGATGCCTAAAAAAAACAAAACAAAAAAAAAATAAAAAAAAAACAAGATAGGGAATAATACAGAAGATACAATAATTCCACCCTGTGAATTTTTTGTGCTCCTTCTTGTTTTGATACTTGCACTCTTACTTATCATAAGGGCCGTAGCAGAACTAGAGGAGTTTCAAGAATTAGTGACAGTGGGATGAGAAACTCTAGAGAAATTCTCCTTTTAAGAAACAGATAGCAAAGACTAGGGCATTTCTGCCTTGGTGGGGATATAATAGATAGAAACATTCTTTGTAAGTGCAGAGGCATTGTGGTTACTGCAGTAATTAGTGTTCCTTAGCACACAAAGTGAAGATTCATGTGAAAGGGGGATTTCAGTGTTAATGAAATTAACTCCCAGAAATACTGGGGGAGAGGAGATTTTGTTTAATGTATGCAGCAGGTGAGCATGGTTTGAGAGGGCTGAGCAGGGATGGGGATCCGTGTTCAGAATGCACCTGGAGATCTGTAGGCCTCAACCTGTGCTCAGATGTTTGTGCCGGGCAAGTTGAAAACAGCAATTTTCATGAGCCGGAGAAGGATAGTCTTCATACTGTAAATGTATTTAAAGGTTTTTCCCATTTGCAGTGAGATTTCCATGCATGCAGTTCACCATGCTAGGGCTCTAGTAAGGACCATGGCTATGACACAAACAGTGTGCTTTCAATCACTGCCCACAATGTAAGTCACACTGTTACTCATTTCTGTTGCAAGTAATTTTTGTTAGTAAGAAGAAGGATACTGGTCAATGTGTTTAAATCTTGGGCAGGCCTGTGCAGAGGGAGCTGCCAGCAAAGGGCTCCTCAGACTGATGAGCACTTGTATTCAAAGAGGCTTTGGAATGACTGGCATTCCCTTAGCTGCCAAGCCTGCAGCCACTTGACTGTAGGTCTGAAAGGAGTTCGGGAACAAAAGCCTGAGGGCCAATACTCCACAGTCTGACTGCTTTGTCAGACTTTTCTGCCAGTGTTGTGGCCCAGCACAAATACGCTGTCTTCCTGGCCTGTTCTCTACCTTTTGCCTCTTACTGGCCTTATTCTACCGTGGTGCTGTCTCTGAGCAGCCGAGGCACAGTTTCCTCTTCCTGCTGACTTCTCATCTGACTAGTGAGATACTGTTTGTAAAATTATTTCCAGACCCAGGAGATACCGTTTGTTCTAGAAGCCTACCCTAGTTATAGGCTTGCTTTCAGCTGATGTTTCCTTCTCTGATTTGTTGTGAGTGTTTAGGAAAACTACTATAAAACAAGTTAAGCAAAATTTTACCTAAAGTAAACTTTTTATTTTCCTATTCTTTTAAAAGAAAGTTGGTGTTCTTTCCTACTTTCTTCCCCTCTTTTATCGGTAGGATAGTGAATTCTAAACTCATGGTTCACATATCAGCCAGCTGTAGGAGAACTTCTCATCAGTTTGGTGTCAAGGTTCCTAATCCTGGTGAAATCCTAGGCCAGTTCATTTCCAAAAAGCTGCAGTAACTGATTTTTACAGGTTTGCTGTGCGCATTCCTGCCTTAGGAATGTTCCTCTGGATGTTGAGTCCAAGCCAGATCAGCAAGTCCCTGAGTGGCAGCAATTGCTGATCTTTCATTTCGGGGATACAAAGGGGAAACAACACTGATGATTGAAGTAGGACCTTGAGCCCTGCTTCTCCCAGTAAACTACTCTGAAAACGGTCCTGTTGTATCTTGGGCAGTCACCTGATGTCAGCACAGAACCATCATGGCAGGGGAGCCAAAGAAAGTATCACCCTTCTGGCTGTCCCAGCAGCATCTCTCATGTGAGACGTTGTGCCAGTAGAATAAAGCATAGTTGGGCCAAAGGAAGGGTGATGCAGCAACAGAGGAATAGTGGTGCTGCAGGGCTGGACAAGCACCCCTTCTCTCCTTCAAAGAAACTTTTGTTTCTGCAGCCTGACACGTGCTGACAGTACCTGGCAGTCCAGTGCCAGCCGTGTGCAGCTGCCACAGCCCAGCCTTTGTTCCATCCTGGGCAGGGGTGTGGCTGTTGCCAAGCTGGGCCCGGGGCGCTGGCTCTGAGGGGCTGACAGGCCGGGGGGGTGGCCGTGTGCCACCTCAGTCACAGCACGCGGTTCAGCTGAGAGCACGTGTGCTGGTCTGATTTCTCTCTGAATTAAGTGCAAGAACCATGTTGGGTTTTGTTGTGCATGCATGTGTACAGTGATTCAGTGTTTCTGGAATGGGCTTGTCTATGTGGTTATGCTCCTGTATCCTTCTGAGAACCAATTGCAGCAAGGAAGGCCAACCATATCCTGGGGTGCATCAAGCACGGCATCGCTAGTCGGTCAAGGGAGGTGATTGTCCTGCTCTACTCTGCGCTGGTGCGGCCTCACCTTGAGTACTGTGTTCAGTTCTGGGCACTACAGTACAAGAAGGACATTAAACTGTTGGACAGTGTCCAGAGGAGGGTGACAAAGATGGTGAAGGGCCTGGAGGGGAAGACATATGAGGAGCGGCTGAGGGCACTGGGCCTGTTCAGCCTGGAGAAGAGGAAGCTGAGGGGGGAACCTTATCACAGTCCACAACTTCCTCGTGAGGGGGCGTGGGGAGGCAGGAGACCTGTTCTCTGTAAACACCAGTGATAGGACCGGTGGGAACGGTGTTAAGCTGAGGCAGGGGAAGTTTTGGCTGGACATCAGGAAGAGGTTCTTCACCGAGAGGGTGGTCGCACACTGGAACAGGCTCCCCAGGGAAGTGGTCACTGCACCAAGCCTGTCTGAATTTAAGAAGTGATCGGACTGTGCACTTAGTCACATGGTCTAAACTTTTGTGCAGACCTGTGTGGTGCCAGGAGTTGGACTTGATGATCCTTATGGGTCCCTTCCAACTCGGGATATTTTATGATTCTATGATTCTATGAATTGCTGCCACTGGAGAAAGGGAATCCACCCAAGACTGGGTCAGGAGCAAAGCTCTGGAGGACTGCCCTGCTTCACAAGGTCACTGAATTGTAGGTTGGAGGGGACTTCTTGAGATCACCTACTCTGATCCTACCTACCCAACAGGGTCAGCTACAGTGGGTTTCCCAGGACCGTGTCCAGTTGGGTTTTGAGTATCTCCAAGGATGGAGACTCCAAAACCTCTCCGTACAACCTGTTCCAGTGTTTGACCACCCTCACGGTAAAAAAGTGGTTTTTTTGCGTGTTCAGATGGAGTTGCATGTATCTCAATTTGTGCCCATTGCCTCTTGTCCTGTCACTGGGCACTACTCAGAGGAGTCTGGCTCCATCTTCTTCATTTCCTACAATCAGGTATTTATAAATATTGATAAGTTCCCTGTCTGGCCTCTTCCTCCCCCCCCATTCTTTTCCAGCCTAAACAGGCTTATTGTTCTCACCCTCTCATATGAAAACACTTCAATCCCTTAATCATCTTCGTGGCCCTTCATGAGACTCAGTACTTCGCCATTCTTACCTTCCATCTGCCAGCAGCTGCTGGCTCCACAGCTTGAACTCTTCTTTTTCTTTCAAGCATGAAGGGGACTGCCCCTCTGTGGGATGGGAGGATGTGAGCAGACTGCTAACCAGCCATGCTTTGTTTACCAGTCTCAGCAGTGACAGCTCAGCTGCTTAGGTTTGAATGACAGAAATGGCAGAAAGCAGCAGTATTTTAATGCCTGTTAGTCCTGCAGACTGGCCCCTTTCCCTCTATGACTGGCATTGTCCGTTACAGAGCCATTAGGCTGACATTGCCTCCACAGCACCTTAGTACCTGGTGCCTGGAAGGATGCCCATGTGTTGGCACCAGTGACTGCTCTCTGGGCCTGAGAGCCCTCTTCACGCAGCACAAGAATGAGGCTACTGGCCTTGGTTCTCTACACCAAGTTGTGTTCTCCAAGTGATGTGGATAACAACTGCCAAAAAGGTCTCTATAAGCAGGAAGGTGGTAAAAGTTGAAGCAACGGGATTGTTTCCATTTCTCAACCGTAGGTCTGTGACAGAGTGGAGTAGATTGCTTCTGCACTGAGCAGCATGAGTGGAGGCCCAGGTGTGGGGTGAGCTGTGCAAAAACTTCCCAATGCAATCAGTGAGGAAACCAGGTACTCCTTGTGTTCACTGATGGGATCTAAGCAACACCAAAGTATCAGTGCCTTTACAGTTACTCTTACTTTAAGATAAGAGTACGATGAGTGGATGAGTATTTTTTTTTGGCTGCAGTGCATGCCCCAGACACTTCCTGGGCCCTTCTCATATGCTCCACCTGCCACCCCCCATACCACTCGTCGTGGGCTCACTTGCAGAATCCCTTCTTTGTGCAGGGGCTTGTTTTCTCGTCTGGCAGAAATGCCACGGAGCTGAGTGCAGACATTTCTGTTGCACAGTGATTGGTTTTGTTTTAGTCTGGAGGGACCATTTCAGACAAACTGAAAAAAATACAAGTTCACAAAGCAGATAGAGAAGCGGAGTATAAATAATTCTGCTCAGAGCTTAAAGCCTTTGTCATTTTGGTCTGAAAGATGCATTCAGGGCATTTCTAGCTGGTTTATACTTAATTGCTGGCAGTAAAACATCCCAGTAAACTGAGTTTGGTTAAAGCTATGCTAAATATTTGCCTTCCTCTGAATTCTTTCTTTTTGTGTCCTTTTGGTACCGTTCTTTGAAATACCAGTTTCATTATGTTATTTTAGAAGGATTGAGATCTGCCCAGAAAGAGAGATGATGGGAGGCTGTGGAATAAAGAGGGTGGGAAGAACAACACTGACAGAGAGCAGCAGATGTATGGAAGATGAAGGATTAAAAATAGAAATAGATGTCCATTTTCAGTGAAGATTTATGTCCCTCTAGACTATATGAGAAGCTAAACCCTATGAAAGAGTTAAACCCTATAAATTATAAATTTCAACAGTTAAGTTCTAAATGTTTGGCTTGTAGAGTGGACGTAATATCCAGAGATAGGTATTTGCAAAGGCCAGAATCCAAAAACTTGTATACCACCTGCAATGACACAGGAAATTCTGCAAGGAGGGTCTTTTACATAATCCCGCTTCACGGAGTTGTTTGACACAGATACAAAAAGATACCTCTGTCCTTTCCTTTCAGGATAGCAGGCACTTAATACTGTTCTTTCTAAAAAAATGAATAGGGCCCAGGCATTATGTCAATATTTTGTGAAATTTCCACGTAATGCCCACATTAAGTTGAGCACACAAAGTGTTTGTTTTACACTACTAGGCACTTGTTTGCTCTTTGGCTCTTCCCTTTCTGCCTGCATACAGAGTAGATTCTCATCTGGGTGCCTGTTTGTGACTCTCGCAGAAGGAAGACAGGAGAGCAAGCATTTTAGATAGCTCCCACAGCAGCAGTTCACATCTAGGAGTGCAGGTTTTTTTTTAAAAAAAAAAAGAAAAAAAAAAGCCTTACTAAGGAAAAAAAAGCTCACTTAGAATGACAAGAGTTTTGGTATTGGTGCTGCATGACAATAGTGAAGGGTGAGTTGGCACTGAGCTTCTTGGCACCAGCTGGCTTACAAAGGCCTGTGATGACTAAGGGTTGGACAATATTCATAGATACCTCTTCATGGTAGCTGCAATGACGGAAGATACTTCTGTCTGGGTGGGATAATCAGTCTGTGCCAGTCTGTGTGGGGCACAGCTGTCTGGCACAAGCAGGCAGCTTGATATGTCTGGCACCGTGGACTTCAGAGCATGTTGAGTTCAGATGCAGAGAGTGCTGATCCAGAGCTAGGATTTTTTCCTTGTTACCAGAAAGGGCTTCCTTTGGTCTGTCAGACCCAATTAATAAATTGGGTCTTGAAAGTAAGTTGAAGCCTTGCAATCAAAGCCATGCTGAACTGGAATTTTAGAAGCTAAAACATTAGTAGACAAGACCCTTTCTTACCAACTTCTCCCTTCTCGTTTAATTTCTTGCTTCTCCCCAGGCCAAAGAACCCTCCATCACCGGAGTGATACCCTGGAGACAGTGATCCTGGTAAATCCCAATGTGGACAGCATCGTGTCTGAGGTAAGGACACTGTGTTTTCTCCACATCAGATCTCTGGCCTGTGCTTGAGTTAGAGGGCCATGATTATCACACTTGGCACCTTCTTGACCATGCTGCTGGTCTGCTGCAAGGTGTGGTGAGGTTACTAAGCATTCTGGTCTTGCCAATAAGATATACGCTGTAACCAGTATTATTTGGCACAATTTACTGCTAGACAAAGAAAGACACGAGAATGTATGGTTCCTTCTGTGCCAGCCTGTTGTGGTTTAACCTGGCTGGCAGCTAAACACCACACAGCCGTTTGCTCATCCTCCCCACTCCCTCTCTGGGATGGGGGAGAGAAACAGGAAAGTGAAGCCTGTGGGTTGAGACACTTTATGAAAGACACTTTATGAAGACAGAAAAAATAATAATAACAATAATAAAATAATAACAATACTGATGATAATTGTCCTACTAATAATAATGTGTACGAAACAAGTGATGCACAATGCAATTGCTCACCACCTGCTGACCAATGCCCAGCCTAACCCCAGGCAGTCCAGCCCCTCACCCCAGCTAGCCACCCCTATATATTGTTTAGCATGACATCAGATGGTGTGGAATACCCCTTTGGCCAGTTTGGGTCAGCTGCTCTGACTCTGTCCCCTCCGAGCTCTTGCTGCACCCCCAGCCTGCCCGTTGTCAGGACAGAGTGAGAAGCTGAAACATCTTTGGCTTGGTGTAAGTGCTGCTCTGCAACAATTAAAACATCAGCATGTTATCAGCACTCTTCTCATCCTAAGCCAAAACGTAGCACCCTACCAGCTACTAGGAAGAAAATTAACTCTGTCCTAACTGAAACTAGGACACAGCCCTATGGCAATGAGCTGCTTCCTGGAAGAATTAGTGCCTCTTGCTTGATGTTAACTATTTATCAGGAGCTTGTAGAGCTGCCTAGCAAACATTTTCTCTTAAAACTAGCCCACTTTCCTAATGTGAATTGTGATGTGGAGCTGTGTCAGGAAGGCAGTAGCATCATCTTCCCTTTTCAGAAACCTACTCTCCTGTATATAGAAGACTTAAGTTTTGGCTATTTGTAAATTAAATGAGTAAATATCACCTGGAAGTTTTTGACTCTCCATGTGGTTGTGTTTCTGGGTACTGGTGAAGAATATAGGTAACTTTTTGACTGCAAATCAGATTAATGACAACATTGTCTCATGGCAACAGGTTCACTCACTGTTGTGTGATTCATCAGCCCACAAACTACTGATCTTCTGTGGTCAGAGCTCAGACCAGGAAGGAGACTTGATCCTGCAGACGGGCACCTTCACTTACCAGAAGTTTGCTGAGATACTTTCAGACCCAGAGGTGAGCATGAGCAGTAAGCCAGGATGTCTCTTCCTCTTCCCAAAGAGCATGACAGAGCACTGGAACAGGTTGCCCAGAGCATTTGTGGATGCCCCATCACTGGAAGTGTTCAAAGTTGGGTTCAGTGGGGCTTTCAGCAACCTGATCTGGCGATGTCCCATGTCCATGGCAGGGAGTTTGGGCTGGATGTTCTTTAAGGTCCTTTCCCACCCCAACCATTCTATGAGTCTATGACTCTGTGAACTCCAGCAAAATAATTGCACATTGTAAATAACTCATGGTGTAGTCGTGGGCATCTTGCTTTACTTCCCTGGCTTAAGTTTTCCAAAATGACAGGCATGGGTGATGCCACCTTTAAGTGCACAGCTTGAGACATCCTTCCAGACCAACTCTGCAGTGGGCAGACACTTAAAATTTCTTAATGCAGGTTTTAAAATATGTGCAGGTGACTTCCAAATAATGTCCAACGGAGGCCATTGTCAACCTAGTAAATGTAGGTGTTTCTCTTCACTTCACGGTCTGTCTAGTGAGCATAAGCTGTTCTCAAGGTTCAATGTGTTCATTAGGGGAGTGTATAGCTATATACAGAAAAAAAAAGTGACAGAGAAAGCTTTGAATTCATTGCATAAAGATGACACAGAAATGACTAAATGATGATTAAGTAACTACAAATCTAGTTATGTAATCATACAGTTGCAAAATCATTTAGGTTGGAAGGGAACTTGAGAGGTTTGTAGTCCAACCTCTTGCTTAACATGGGCTCAGAAATAAATTTAGACACGATTGCTCAGGACTTTGTCCAGTATAGTCCTGAAGACTTTATAGGATGTCTCTTAACCTTGGATCTCCTGCTTATTATCTTGGCTAGCTGTACTGTAGCTTTCCTCAGAGGCCTTAAGCTTTCTTACTATTGGAGCTCATTGCAAACACGTATAGGCTTCTTCAGGTTTTGATAAGCCTAGCTTCCACTGATGATTGTGTGATAGACATTTATAATGCCTCCATTGGATTGAAAGTGCAGTTGCTGCAGGAATGGCTCATTGATTACTCTGACCATGGGTAACATTGCTGCTGTAATTATATCAGGAAATCTGAATGCCTTCAGTTATTTTAGGTTGATTGTTTGAGAATATAATGCAAAGGAGGAATGTTCCAACCTCATTCCAGATTCTTAGTAAGTTTGAGTTGTAATGCTTCTTTGCTCAGGATATTTTCTGCACAGCTCTAAGGAGCCTTGAAAGTGATATCTACCTTAGCTCTAATTACTAACCATGTATCATGTCCCCAGCCCCATCGGAGATGGAGTCCTGACTTTTTAAAACAGGCTTCAAGAAAGAAAATGGATCTGAATAGAAGAGAAAGTCCCATGGTACTGAAATGCACAAAATGCCATATGATTGTTCAGTAGCCAATAAGTGAGGATAAGTTCCGACAGTGATGCCTAACATTGAAAAGGGTATTTCAGGGTTAGAATTCACAAATCAAAAAGAAACTGCTATTTTTGAATCAAGCTAGAGACTGATACCCCAGGTTGAATAAGAAGAAGTAAAGAAAGAAGACAAGGTGGCTTCCGCTTTTGTTCTCTTTCCTAAGGTATTGTCACTGTGCAGCCCAAACAGTCAGGAAACAAAAAAAAAAATCAACTTGAAGAATTTCAAAAGAGAGCAGAGTGTGGCTGCATGCATTTATTTGCAATGGGCTTTTGGAGTATTTCATCTATTCTCAGCATTTCCTCTCAGTAAAATGCTTATGGAGTCTTTGCAGTATTTCTGCATTAACTGGCTATTTTTTAAAGAGCTGAATCGGTCTCAGAGCTCTGTTTGACCTTTATTTGTCTGTGCCTGTCTCAATAGGTCACCCAGATTCTTAGCAACACTGATTCAGATATCAAGGCCTCCCTTACTGTATCGTGTTTGGGAGAAGGAGACTGGAGCAACCTTGGGCATCCTCGATTTCAGGATATTATTAATCTGAAACTGAATCCTGACCCAGTTCTGCCAGAAATGGATGGGGTGTCAGAGTTTGCAGAATATGTCTCTGAAACAGTTGACGTGCCATCTCCATTTGATCTCCTGGAACCACCCACCTCAGGGGGCTTTTTGAAGCTTTCTAAACCCTGCTGCTACATATTCCCTGGTGGAAGAGGTGATTCTGCTCTCTTTGCTGTCAATGGGTTTAACATCCTTGTAGATGGTGGCTCTGACAGGAAATCTTGTTTCTGGAAGCTTGTAAGGCACCTGGATAGGATTGACTCTATTCTTCTGACCCACATTGGTGCAGACAACTTACCTGGCATCAATGGGCTGCTGCAGAGGAAAGTTGCTGAACAAGAGGAGGAACAATCCCAGGGCTCTACCAACTACAGTGACTGGATGAAGAACCTAATTTCTCCCGAGCTGGGGGTGGTATTTTTTAATGTTCCTGAAAAACTGAAGATGCCTGAATCATCTATGAAAGTAAAGAGGAGCATTGAAGAAGCCTGTCTGACACTGCAGTATCTCAACAGACTTGGCATTAAATCAGAGCCTCTGTACAGGGTAGTGAGCAGTACCATTGAACCTATCACGCTTTTCCACAAAATGGGAGTGGGTAAGCTGGACATGTATATACTGAATCCTGTCAAAGACAGTAAAGAAATGCAGTTT